>NC_044050.1:16597882-16670382 GCF_902167405.1 Gadus morhua
CTCTCTCTCTCTCTCTCTCTCTCTCACCCTCTCTCTCTATTTCTCTTTCACCCTGTCTCCCTCTCTCGTTCCCTCTCTCTCTCTCCCTCTCTACCTTATTTTTCCCTCCTATATTTTTCCTGTTCTTTTATTAATATATTTTATGCTCCTGCTCAGAGCAGAGGGGGAGACAGCTTCAGCAGGAGTCGCTGGAGGAAACATCACACAAAGGAGGTGCAGGCAGCATCCCCCCTCTCTCTCTCTCTCTCTCTCTCTCTCTCTCTCTCTCTCTCTCTCTCTCTCTCTCTCTCTCTCTCTCTCTCTCTCTCTCTCTCTCTCTCTCTCTCCCTCTCTCTCTCTCTCTCTCTCTCTCACTCTCTCTCTCTCTCTCTGCGGTGCTACCCTCCTCTCACAGCATTAGCATGCGTCGGACGGGGGAAATTGATTTAGAAATCATCGCGCCTCCCCTCCCTCCCCTTTCCCCCCTCTCCCTCCTCCCCCCCATCCCTTGCCGACGTGTGAATTAACATTCAAAGGCATGTTTAGCATTCCATAAACAATCAATAGCATCTGCGATCAGAGAACAACTTATAAAAAAAAAATAATACATAAAATAAAAATAAAATATCCATCGGTCCGTTTTTTAAAAGCCACATCAATCTCCGTGGTAACGGGGATGCTAATGGGTGGCCATTAAAACAAGGCATGTTTGAGTTGAACTAGAGTGCCTGTTGGCTGAATCCATCAGGCCCCAGCCCCAGCTGGGGAGATAAGGTTTAATACCGGGCAGCGCGCCCAGCCTTATCTGGCCTGATAGAGAGAGCACGAAGCAGGGGGAGGACGGGGGAGGAGGGGGGAGGAGAGAGAGGGAGAGAGAGAGAGAGAGAGAGAGAGAGAGAGAGAGAGAGAGAGAGAGAGAAAACAAGAGGGACAAAAACAAGTGTCTTGCAGGGACCCTGGCTGGCTGGCTGAACATGTGAGAGCGCGTCCTCTAGCCGTTGGCATAGAAACTAATCCACGTTCACATTTCGCACCTGACTTGTTTTGTTTTTTTCTCTCTTCCCTCGCCTCCTCGTCCGTGGAAGAGCAGGGGGCGGGGGGCGGGGGGGGGTTGGGGGGGTGAGCGTTCTGCCCATAATGAGGCTCGCTAGAGGGATGGGGAGGCGGAGGTGGGGGGAGGGGAGAGGGAGAGAGAAGGTGGGGAAGAGGGGAGGGAGGGGGGGGGTCGGGTGACTGGCTGGCTTACAATCTTGGCCCAAATGACCCAGCTGTGTCTCTATGAAGGACACAAACATGCTCTCTCTCTCTCTCTCTCTCTCTCTCTCTCTCTCTCTCTCTCTCTCTCTCTCTCTCTCTCTCTCTCTCTCTCTCTCTCTCTCTTTCTCTTTCTCTCTCTTTCTCTCTTTCACTTTCTTTCTCTCTCCTCCTACCTCCTTCCCTTACAAACAAACACACAAGCAAACACACAAGCAAACACACACACACACACACACACACACACACACACACACACACACACACACACACACACACACACACACACACACACACACACTCACACACCAAACACACACACACACATTCAAACAGTCGAAACACCATGACTTTCTTACACTGTGCGGACGTCCCCTCCCAATGCAGCTGCCAGAAGTTGTGACAGTATTGATTGACCTGGCTAAACCTGTATAAACCAACAGCTCGGTAATTGGTTTCGGCCAGCATTCCTTGCCCCCCCCCCCCCCCCCCCCAGCATATTTTCTTATCTTGCCAAATCTTCATTCGCCGAAAAGAAGTTTGGACAGCTGAAAACATTGAAATGTTTCACAGGCTGCGCTGTTTGTCCGGATGGATTTAAAACGCCCTTCAGGACAACATATGAACGTAGCGCTGAAGCCGAAACGGACACCTCCCAATGTCAACACAGACAGACCCGAGGAGGTGTTGGTTTACGCCCCTGCCGCTGGCCTTGTGTTTGTCCTCCCCAAGCCCCCCCCCCCCCCCTCCCCCTCCGCCCTGCCGATCGCTATGGCATCAGTCGATGGCTGGAGGATGAGGAGGAGAGGCTTTGGAAGAGGAAAAGTCTGTAGCAAAAGATGAGGCTGTAGCAGAGGAAAAAGGATGGGAGATGATGGAGGAGAGGAAGAGGATGGAGGAGAGGAAGAGGATGGAGGAGAGGAAGAGGATGGAGGAGAGGAAGAGGATGAGAAGAAGAGAATAAGGGAAAAGAACGGGACAGTGCATTAAGATGAAGGAGAAGGTGTGGCAGAGAAAGGTGATGGAAGTGATAGTTACGCAGCTTATGTAGGGGAGGAAGAGAATGCAAGGAAGAGGATGTGGGAAAAGATCAGGCACCCTCTTCTTTACCCACATCCTGGTGAGGTGAGGGTGTGGGATGGAAAAGGATTGAGGAGAGGAAGAAGAGGATGCAGGGAAGAGAAAAGGCAGCTGGAGAGGTTCTCGAGTGTCCCCTTGCCTCCCAGCCTTCAATCCCTCCCTCAACCGTATCGCGTTTTTCATTTCTCAATGTGTGTGTGTGTGTGGCATTCTCATCTATGGGTTTATGCATTTGTGTGTGTATGTGTGTGTGTATATCATTGTGTAATTGTGTGTGTGTTTGTGTGTGTGTGTGTGTGTGTGTGTGTGTGTGTGTGTGTGTGTGTGTGTGTGTGTGTGTGTGTGTGTGTGTGTGTGTGTGTGTGTTTCTGTGTGTGTGTGTGTGTGTGTGTGTGTGTGTGTGTGTGTGTGTGTGTGTGTGTGTGTGTGTGTGTGTGTGTGTGTGTGTGTGTGTTTCTGTGTGTGTGTGTGTGTGTGTGTGTGTATGTGTGTGTGTGGTGCTTGCACAATAGCCTCTCAGGGCCTTCTGAAGGGTGCGGTGGGGAGGGCAAGGTGCTACTCCTCTGCTGGCTTTCCTCCCGCGCGCCGCACAGCCCTTGAGAGAGCACTCAGTCCCCGGCTGCCCGCTCTACACGCTCTACACGCCCATTGTTCTTAATTAGAGATCCAGCCCCTGGCCCACTCAGCTGGTAGACGGGAGAGTGCAGCGCTGCTCACCGCCCCGCCCTCCTCCTATCCAGACCCCCTCACCCCCTCACCCGCCTCACCCTTCAGACTCCCTCACCAACCTCCCCCTCAAGTCCCCCTCGCCCACCTCGACCACCTCCCCCACCTCACCCATCTCCCCCACCTCACCCTCCCCCACCTCACCTACCTCCCCTTCAGACCCCCTCCCCCATCTCCCCCACCTCACCCATCTCACCGACCTCCCCTCTAGACCCCCTCCCCTGACACCCCCTCAAACCCCCTCCCCCACCACCAGACACCCTCACCCACCTCCCCCTCCAGACCCCTCACCCACCTCCCCCTCCAGACCCCTCACCCACCTCCCCCTCCAGACCCCTCACCCAGCTCCCCCTCCAGACCCCCTCACCCACCTCCCCCTCCAGACCCCTCACCCAACTCACCAGTCTGATGCCCCCCTCCACCATTCCCTTTGGACCCCCACACCCCCTCCCCTTTTGGACCACCCCCTACAAAACAAAAAAGTAGTTAACAAGAGCAACAATTTGTTTATGGCTCACACACATTCAACACTGTCTTGTGTGTCACAAGAAGCCTGGCCCTGTCCAGCTAGGGTTAGCAAGGTGTACAACGGCCAGGGTTAGGGGTGTGATCCCCCACTGGGGTCTATCCATGCTCATTATTCACTCACACACCCAAATGGCGCATACAACCAGGTTGATCAACGGAAATGTTCGTAGAGAGAGTGTGTGTTTAGCGCCTGCTGTGTATGAACATGGTTCTTTCTTTCCTCAGATAGCTCAGCAGTTGGATGATGGCGTTGTTAGGCAATATTCACTGTTGTAATCTTCAGTCAGACGAGATAGAAACTTCTGGGATAGCCAACAACGTCTGAGCTAGTGCTGTCCCTACTGAGGTCCCTATGAGCAAGGCATTTATCACCTTAACTGTTCCGGTGGGGGGCTGCTGCTCAGAGACAAGCAGAAGAGACACTCTGTATTTATGCAGCAGTAGATCCAGGATGTGGGTGTCAAAAGGTGTGAATGGGTATCATCCAACGCAAGATCAGAAAAGTGTTAAATGCGTTACATGTAGTATAGTCGTTTTACATCCCTATGGGACAATGTAATTCTTGCACAAGATCATGCACAAGGCATCACAGGGAGGGTCTGAGTTAGGCAGATATGACGACCAACTGCTTTTCCACAGAGAAAATAATAGTGGAAGAGGGCTGACTATAGCTTTGTATTTCCCTCACTGAGCGACGATTACGTCTGAAGATAAATGTCAAACGCTAGCAATTATGACACACAGGGACGATTTTTGTTTGATTGAATCATAAACATTCGTAGTTTTAATTCCCTTTTTGCTATTCTTTTTCAATGTATTGTGGAAGCCAACACAAACACAATCGCACCTCTTGACAAAATTGCACCTGTTGACTTACCTGTTGGCAATGTAACTGTTACGCAGAGAAAAGTAAGAAGAACTAGAAGGTCTCTCTTTATTTGTCCTTTTATATAATTCCTTCTGCTCCATACCCATATAGTACCCTATATATGTACCTTTTAAAAAAAATAGAGTTATCCTTCGAATGTCAAACTGTTGCCGTAACCATCACTGCTATTATTACCGATGAGGAATGTGTATATGGTGTATATATGTGTAAATGTGTAGATATAGATATATATGGGGATGGTTGGAGCCCACGGACATACTCCCAACACCCATACGCATGCATATACACACACACACACACAGACACACACACACACACACACACACACACACACACACACACACGCACACACACACACACACACACACACACACACACACACACACACACACACACACACACACACACACACACACATACACACACATACACACACACACACGCACACAACCACAAAAATACACAGGTAAACATTTAGTGCCTCCTCCCACACCTCCCTGCCTCCCCTCGCTTACTGGCCCCCTCTCACATGCAAACACATGTCGCAGTTATTCCAGCCTCCCCAAGCCTGCTGGGTAATTGAGGGGAGCTAGCTAGAACAGCGTGAGGTTGGAGGTGCTGGTGGCTGAGGGTGGTGGGGGAGGGAGAGAGAGAGGGGAGGGGGTTGAGGGGGTTGAGTGGGGGAAACCATTCATCCGAGACCTATGGCTGTGGGACGGCATATTACAGGTCTAATGTGTAATTAGATAGATAGGGAATAAGGTCAACGCCACCGCGCAGCTAAATGGCTATCAGAACAGTGCCATCTAGTGGCGATACAGGGGTCTAAAGTATATAAGTTAATGAATAAATAAATAAATATATAAATGTCCGCAGGTATGGCAGAGGAGGACATTCGAGATCCAATTTTGACCTAACAATGATTTATCACGTTGTGTACGTGGTCCACAGCTTAAATGATTCTGCTCACGCGCAGGAGATGAAGTCATCGAGACTGGGTGAACCAACAGAATCCCAATAGTAGGCCTGCGTGTTACAGTGTTGTTTATTTCATGTTTTCTATTTATTTAACAGTGGGTGTATTCGACATGACACCCAGAGGGAATCGACATATGCGTAATAAATAATGTGAAGACGGATAATATATATTTATATTTACAAAACTCTAACTACAAATTACCTTGAATCCTCTTCCTCCCCTAGAGATGGAGGGAGAGGAGGAGGTAGGGGGAGAGCGAGGGGAGGCAGGCTAGTGAGAGGGAGGAAGGAAGGAAGGAAGGAAGGAAGGAAGGAAGGAAGGAAGGAAGGAAGGAAGGAAGGAAGGAAGGAAGGAAGGAAGGAAGGAAGGAAGGAAGGGAGAGAGATGAGGAGAGCGAGGGGAGGAAAGAGACACTGTTTTGATTCTTACTGTTTTGAGATTCTGGGTTCAGTTGTGTTCATGTTGTAGTATTTGTACCTGCGCACCCGTACATGTGTGCGTGTGTGTGTGTGTGTGTGTGTGTGTGTGTGTGTGTGATGGGAGGGGGCACGTGTGTGTGGGCGTGCGTGTGTGTGTGTGTGCGCTAACGCGCATATGTTTGTGTGCAGGTGTCTGTATATGTGATGTGTGTGTGTGTGTGTGTGTGTGTGTGTGTGTGTGTGTGTGTGTGTGTGTGTGTGTGTGTGTGTGTGTGTGTGTGTGTGTGTGTGTGTGTGTGTGTGTTCACCTGTTTGATATAATAACAGTCCAATCCCTAATGAGAGCCGCTGACCTTCCTTCCTGCCTGCTGATGACAGGTGTTCTGTGCGGACATCCTGCGAGACAGTTTGATGATCACATGACAGGAAGCCACAGAGGAGAAGAAGTGAGCGGTAAACGAAGAAGAATTAGCTGTCGGGGTGGGGTGAGGGGGGTGGCATTGCTAAATAGTTCCTGTATGCATTTAGAGGCTCAACATAATACACGTTGTGTGCTGCTTTAAACGCTGTGCACTTAACTCTCACACGTATGTAGTCCTACTTAGGTACTTGCTGATTTAATGAAGACCAAAGAGCTGTCTGTATGTGTGTGTGTGTGTGTGTGTGTGCGTGCGTGTGTGTGTGTGTGTGTGTGTGTGTGTGTGTGTGTGTGTGTGTGTGTGTGTGTGTGTGTGTGTGTGTGTGTGTGTGTGTGTGTGTGTGTGTGTGTGTGTATGAGTGTCTGTATGTGTGCAAGCGAATATGTTGTGTACCGCGTTGCAATCCTTTTTCACTTCATGTTATTCATTGATGCAACTTTCTTTAGCTTACCAGTTTATACAATTTGAATAAAACTAATGGAATGGTTACTAGTATTATCCCTACATTCTAACATTTACTTCTTCTGCAAATGTTCAATACTGTAAATGCTTACCTCTATAAAATATAAAAATATGTGTGAAGCTATGCGTGTGTGTGTGTGTATGTATACGTGCGTGCGTGTGTGTGTACGACTGGTATATCAGTGAATGTCTCCTGTGTTTATTCTTTACGCATTCCTGTGCTTTGTATGCGTGTATGTGTGTGTGTATGTGTGTGTGTGTGTCCCTGGGAGTGTGTGTGTGTGTGTGTGTGTGTGTGTGTGTGTGTGTGTGTGTGTGTGTGTGTGTGTGTGTGTGTGTGTGTGTGTGTGTGTGTGTGTGTGTGTGTGTGTGTGTGTGTGTGTGTGTCCACGGTTGCATGCTCTATCGTGCTATTACATGGGCCAGTGGTACCGTCTCCCCAGACTCACCTCCATGCTCCACAGACGTCTGGTATTGCCTGGAGGAAGGGTTTAAATGTGCAGGGTGCGGGAAGGTACGGAGACATTATCTGTCTCCACTCTGGGAGCAGCCGACGCTACACGCTCAGAGACCTCCGTGCCTTCCACTGAATTCATAAACAGCGTCATCACAGAGAGTGAGCGCAAAGTGAGCTCCTGGTTTGAGTGGCTAAGTGACAATGGTTGCTGTCGGCCTTGGTTTGGAACGTGTTTTAGTTTGTTTTTAATGTTAATAAAATTGAAAAAATGAAATTTGAAGTAGAGACGAAAATAAAAGGCCAGAAGAGGGAAACTCTTTTGGAGATAGAACCAACAAGGCTTACCTAGGCCTTTTGTTTTAGCCTTCATGGCCTATAGCTTTAATTGAATCAGTGTGTGTGTCGATCAGTATTATTGATTGAAGAAATGTCAATGTATAAATTAAGATGACAACTTTGTGTGTTTTTAACTTGTATCTGTATGAATGTAATGTTGTGTATCTATGTGATCGAAATAAAATAAAATAAAATAAAAAATAAACTAATGCCACGAGTTCAGTTTGTAATTTGTAAACGTTAGCGGGCCTGGGTAGGCCAGTCAACTAAATATTTATAACGTGTTCTGCTCATTATCATAAACAGTAATCTTTCCTCATTAACATGCGGACGGTGTCGGTAGTTGCCTTTCGTGGTTGGCTAAATCAAGGAATGACTCTGCCATCTAGTGGTGACTCCAGGAAACCGGCCCCCACTCACTGATACTCTGCTGCAAACCAAGACCGTTTCCTTTTAGTAATAAAACCCGTATCAAGCTATGATAATCATTTTATCGCGACCACAAAAAAATGAAACTTGTTGATTACTGCAGTGTCATGTGATTTAGTATAGGTCAGAATGCCAGATAGATATTGCAATTGGCCTACCCATCATAAGGAAAGAAGCGATAAGGCTTAGTCATACCATTGTTAATGTGTAATATTAGTTAGTTAGTTTTGTTTAGATTTACCAACATATATGTATATATATATATATATATATATATATATATATATATATATATATATATATATATATATATATATATATATATATATATATATATATATTTACTAGCTAAATACAGAGTAAATTAAGATATCCTTATTATCATGGAATTGCTAAAGCATTTAAAAAAAATGACAATAAAAATGAAAAAAATGTATGTAGGCCTTCTTGAACTTGATCAACCCTGACATGATTTTGATGAGATTTGAAAACGACATAGCGTATTCCAATAATATTTGATTGTTTAGTTTAAAGTTATCCACTTTAGCTTATATAGTTAGCATAATAGCATTAAAGGTGTGACGTTGCACTTTGTGGATTTAAAGGCCATTGGTTAGCCCGATCGGACGATTCACAGAATAACAAATAATCCCTTATACTTGTGTTACGAAAAGCAGAAGGCCTTGCACACACGCACATCTGACAGAGAAGACAATTTGAAACCAGTACTTGGCCTTTGGTGTTCCTTACAAACACTTCTGCAAAGATGAAACTCTATTTGTTTTATTAGATGGTCATAAGGAAATGCAAGATAGGACACACCTGGCATCTTTATCTTTACTGCCATATCACATTTTGTGTTTTAAAGATTACGTATTTCTCTTAAATTGTGCAGGTAGTGTGGTGTAATACACAGACTATTTACATGAAAACATTAACCCTGCAAAACATAGACCTCCATTGTGGTGGTCCCTTGTCGTCCCCATTTAACACATTGTAGGGCGGTGAGGAGGCTAACTTCCTCCTGACTGCGTACAGCATGGTTTGGTCTGTAGTAAACCATAATGAGTCTTTAAGAGCTCACAGCTACGCTGCTGACAGTGACAATGGAGCAAACACCGACGGATATGATCTCACCCACTTGTTGATCATTAGCCAGTGTATTTCTATCTCAGCAGTCAGGGGACCTTTTTGCTAAATACCTTCTGTTCTGATACCTCAACTCCCTGTTTTGATTTGTTTTTGTGATGATGGAGGTGTATTCTTTATTTTACATAGCCTATGTATGTTAACTTTAGCAAGGGTATTTAAAGCATAAAATATTAATAATAGCAATATCATTAGTCCCAAATATCTCCCATGATGTAGGGGTTCAATTGAGGAAAAGGATAAAATGACAATAAATTATAGTCTAAGAAGGATATCAAACGTATATTTTGATGATCCTTCCCTTTTTAAAGTATGTTCCATTCTCCTCTTAAGAAATCCTTTCCGAAGTGGGTCTAGTATTCTCCCTAGTGAAACATCGTTTCTCTATCAGATTCGCTCTGTGGGTGTGTTACGTGTGTGGTCGTTGTCCTTGTGTTTTCCTGTGTCTCCCCTCTCGTTCTCTGTAGGTGTCACGCCATTGGAGAGGTGAGGTGTGGCCTCTCTTCAGTGTAAACTATCTGGTAAAGCTCAAGAGGTGTTGGCGTGCCTTTTCGTTGGAAGACAGTCTAGACTAGGCCTATTCAACTAGCGGCCCGTTGGCCAAATGCGGCCCCTCTTAATTTTTTTCTGGTCCGCAAGAGGTTGCATGCAAAAAATAAATAAAATAAAGGAGAAACATAGTTGCATGCAAATCAGGTTTCCGTGTGTAGGCGGTGATACTAGCCAGTATCAGTACCCCACAACCAGAAACTGGCATCACTTATTCTGACAATGTTTGGCTGAACCGATATGTGTGAGTCTAGCTTTTCTCATATGAATGCCATCAGAACAAGGGCACGTTGCTCCATGACCTATTAGAAGCTGCATGAGTGTCTCAGGATGAGCCAAACTAGGCAAACAAGTCAGTGCAATCTTTCTCACTGACTCAGTGGCTCAAAATGTCTCATATGTACAGTAGTTCTGTTTTGTGATGATTCAAACAACATTGTACAATTCTAAATACGTGTCCAAAATATGTGAGAACAAAATCTTTTATAATGATATGATTATAAAGGGGAAGAAGGAAGGAATGCGTCTGACAAGTTTATTCCATGTAGTAGTACTATATATATAAAGTTAACACTACTTTAAGTACGATTTATTTGTAGCAATTCATTCACGTAGTTTTACTCTGTGTGGCCCATGAACCCCCAGTGGTTTTCCTTTTCGTCCCACTTGTTAAGGAGGTTGAATAGCCCTGGTCTAGACTATGAAATTGTTAAAACCACGGCTCTTCGTGCTTATGAGTTAATGCCTGAGGCATATAGACAAAAGTTTAGGAGTTGCAAAAAGTCTCCTGATTGCACTTTCATGGAGTTTGCTCGAGAGAAGGCCACCTTGTTCGATCGGTGGTGCACCGCCACTAAAGCTACCGATTTTTCTTCTCTTCGAGAATTAGTCCTGCCGGAAGAATTTAAGAACAATATATCCATACGTATAGTAACGTACTTAAATGAGCAAAAAGTGATGTCACTGTCCCAGGCAGCTGTATTAGCAGACAAGTTTGTACTGACCCACAAGCCCGCTCTTGTGTTCTCTACCTCTCCCACCACTCAATTTCACAAGTCCATTATGCTTCCTTTACGCTCTAGGGAGGAACGGTCATGAACTTTATTGTCATGAACTTGGCCATTTAATTGCTGTCAGCCTCGTATTAGAAATCATCCACCACCTGTTCAACAACCAAAGGGGGTTGGATTGGCAAGCACAGTGTCTGGCTCCGTGACAGTTATGCCGAATGTGTGCGTTTCTGACCTTCCCGACCCCAGCTACAAACCATTCATTTTGAGCGGTCTAATGTCACTTACCGGTGATCTAAAGGACCAGCAAAAGGTTCAGATTCTCCGAGACACTGGGCGGCCCAGTCGTTTATCCTCTCTGATTTAGTGCCATTGTCAGGTGATTCATTCTGTGGTTCCAGTGTTTTGATTCAGGGCATAGAGATGGGGTTAGTGCCAGTCCCTATCTCTATGTTAGTGCCAGTCGCAGAGAACGCTCCCGCGTTCTCTGCGCACAGCAAATATATGCAGCGTATAAAATAAAATCTAACCTGAACTGTAAATAAAATAAACGCATAACAATTTATTCTGTACCATTTTGCAATGCAACTCAGTGAGTGACAGGTGACACTGAAACAATGACTGTGTCAAGCCAATGACATGATGCGGCTCACGTGTATTCACATCACGCAGCCAATCAATGCGCTTTTGGTAGGCCCTTGCCTGTTTGGTGATGTTACTTCCCTGACCAACGTTTTTGAAACATGGTATAGATGTGGGAGTTGCAGCACCTATCAGGCAGCATCCATACCGCGTTAACGCTACAAAAAGGTTGATCATGACGCAGGAGGTTTCTTATTTGGTAGAAGATAATCTGGCGACTTCGAGCTCTAGCCCTTGGAGTTCCCCATGCCTCTTGGTACCCAAGCCGGATGGCACATTCCGTTTCTGTACGGATTATAGGAAGGTGAACGCAGTCACGATTCCTGACCTCGATGATGTGGTTGTGTATTCGTCGGATTGGGCCACTCATGTAAATACTTTGACGACAGTGTTCCAGTGTTTGGCGAGGGCTTCCTTGACGCTGAATTTAGCAAAATGTGATGTTTGCTCTTATGTGTGGGGGTGTTACATGTGTGGTTGTTGTCCTTGTGTTTTCCTGTGTCTCCCCTCTCGTTCTCTGTAGGTGATACGCCATTGGCTGTTCCTCCACCATCTTCCAACCCCCTGTCCAATCTGGGAGCTGTCTGTCGGCCAATTAGTGTCATCAGGCCTTGATAACTTGCACCTGTTTTCTCCATTGTAACACTCTGTTGTCTGCCTGTTTGTTGAATGTGTCATGGTCACTTATTTCCTTTGTGTTTGATACGCCGTAGGGGTTTAGGTGAATAGGTAAGATACCCTAGGGTTTACACTATCATCAAGTAGTTTTTCCTCTGTTATCACATCAGGTTAGAAGCGGGGCCGCCCTGTATGTATTAGCTAGGTTGTGTGTGTTCACTAGTAGTTGTCACTTTATTTTGTTTTCTTTGATTTGGCTCCGCTTATAGTTTCCTATTCCCCTTGGGGCAATACTTATCAAATAAATACACCAGTGAATTTACTTTACTGTTGTGCCTTGCTTTATTTTTCCTCTAGTCAGTTTGACGGCAACATGTGTTTATGGTTACCCTACTCCCCATAGAAGTAGCAAGCTTACATCCTGGAGCCATAACGGGGTGGATTACCTCATGGATGACCACTTCAGGTCTTGGGCCCCACTATTCACGTTGTAGGCCTAGATCAGGCCTCATTAATGGGCCAGACAAATGAGCAAGGGGGAGAACAGTGCTGCTTGGGAAGAAAAGGGCTGCCATTCATGACTCATCAAGAGTAAGACAGAGATGGAGGTCAAGCGGAAGGTCTCCTCTATATATAGATATATATATATTGAACATAATATAAATATAACTTGTTTCTGCTCTTGTAGGATAAGTAACATTTATATTACGTTCAATATATATATATATATATATATATATATATATATATATATATATATATATATATATATATATATATATATATATATATATATATATATATATATATATATATAGGCTATAGGCCAACATATTCTTATTGACCCCATATTTCCTGTAGTATCGGCGAAATAAATGATCCTTGGCGCAGTTTGGTCCTTATAACGTATGTAGCTACAAGATAAAACATCGCCTGTAAGCTCCTACACGACAGTTTTCCGTTTCGGTAGGAGCTCTAACTTTTTTAGAGCTCCTACCGTCACTCTGGTACGACTTCCTTAAACTGAAAGCGACTGTGAGCATGCGCAGAGTCGAGCCACTGCAGCACCATGATTACGTCACCCGTACTAAAGCCTAGGCAAGCCCGGACAGACACCACCGGCTGGAGTCACACGACGCGCTCCACTTCATCCCAGTCAATGGACTGTTTATCGGAAATTGACAGACGGCAGATTGAACGACAAATAGGAATACATTTCGAAAACGTTTTTATTTGAAGTAAAAAAATATATCAAAATAAAAAAGCTGGCCATAGACGGAACGTGTTTTTTTTTTTTAGTGAGCAGGAGTTTGGTTCACTGTTTGGTTCCCATAGCCATGACACTTGTGGACGACCTCGCATCAGCAGCAGCGACCGGGAACACCGCAGGTGTGGAGGATCTCCTCCGGAGAGGGGCCGATGTTAACGGTGTGAATAAGTACGGCAGGACGCCGTTGCAGGTCAGTGTTGACAGCGGACGTCAAAGTCCAGGCGAGCGTGTATTCAAATCTGTCATTTAATAAACAGCTCGGCTCATGCAGGGCATCACAACGATCCATAGAATCGTCGAATATGTAATGTAATCATCTCAAACTGTTGGTAGCTTTATCTAGCAATAAGTATGCTGGCCTGAATGAGCAGTTATATATTTTAATCATGCTGGTTTACAACCGGAAATATCACTTTATGCCCAATTTCACGCTATCTAGATTTACCGGGCACCACGCCTGTCACTCCAGCGGACAGGCCGTTCTTAGCTTTCATATGCATCGCATCCCATAATAACAAGGGAAGGCATATTCCCCTACACAAACTGTAAAAACTTCCTGACCAACCAGGCGTGGTGCAAACCAAAAACATTTAAATATCAACTGAGAAATCTTCCTCCAACATAATAATGCTATTTGGCCCATTATTATTAGGCTATTTATAATAGTATTATCATGCATTTGGAAGCAACGTTCCTCAACGTGGCTTGTCACGTCGCGTTTAGGCCTCTTATTAATAATTTTTTTCAAAGCCCAATCCACGCAAGGGTGTCAACGTATCTATTATTTTGATTTATGAAACGATGAAGGTGATGATGATGGGCAGCACCCCCGTAGCCCGCCTGCTGCTCGCGCGAGGCTCGCGGCCAAACGTGGCAGACAGCAGCACCGGGACCACCCCGCTGCACGACGCCGCGCGCGAGGGCTTCCTGGACACGCTGAGGGTCCTGCTGGAGTTCAAGGCCGACCCCGGGGCCCGGGACCACTTTAACTCTCGACCCGTGGATCTGGCGAGGCAGAGTGGACACGACGACGTTGTGGAGTTTCTCAAGCTCTTAGAAGAAGCAAACTGAAAAAAGCCTTGAAAGGATTGTTGCACTTTCCACTGCGTTGCGGGCGTTTTGTTTTAACGGGCCCCCGTTTGAGGGGCCGGACTGGACCTGCGGCCTGAATAAGGCCGTTCGGATCAACGGTTTTCAATGTCGTTTTATTTATTGTTTTCATCTATTGCTGATTATAGGACCACACCCCTTTCAAGTATAAATGTAGGTTTTGTAGTCCTAAAGGTTGTGTAGATAGAAGATTATACGCATAAAGGCTATGCCGCATTGCTGGGGCTTTAGTGGGATAGGCTACTTGTAATTGCTTTTTAATCGTTGATAGGATATTTGTTAGACCTATGCTGGACAGAGCCTATGATTCTCGTATGATAGACTTAACCCTTAATAAGTCCTAATAGGCCTGCTGTAGGATTCGGCTTATGCACTTTATTAACCTGTTTGTCTGCCGGTGGAGAGAGGGGAGGCCTCGGCTCCTGGCCCAAGAGGGCCCTCGCGGTCCTTGGTCCCTGAGGGAGAGGAATGACGGCCTGTAGTCTGGGTCGCAAGGAGATCATGTTTGTTCCGAGCAATAATTATATGATCGTCTTTTGTAGCGCTAAAGGCTACAAGTAAACACTGGGTTGGGTAAGCAAATGAGAATGAGCGTACTCAAATTAACATTGTTTAAATATATTTGTAAAATATGGGGAGTACAAATATACAGCCTGTAACAAATGTAGGTTGGTTCTGTGGATGACCATAGGCCTGTTTTGGTTTGATCAAAATAGGGTTTCATATCGAAATATAGGCCCATCGACCCTAGAAAAACGGTTGTAATATCCCCTTTCGTCTCAATGAATTGTTAAACAAATACATTGTACAAAATATATTATTTAGGCCATAGGCAAAAGTTATTTATTAAAAATCTATATTTGGTGAACAGGATGCGTTGTATTGTACATATTTCTTACAAAACCAAACACGAGAAACGCCCCTTGTGAATGCTGTTCTCCCTTATCACTTGACGCCAGACTATCTCCACAAATATGACATGTAAACCTCGAAGCACAAACTGGACTCCATGCGGCCATGCTTTCGCATGCGCAAAACCCGTTTACTGCACTATGTTGGGTAACTCTAGGTCTTATATAGGGGTATTCGGTTGTCCTGTATACAAATAAAGTGAATTGTGAATTTGTGCAAATAAATATGTATGTTTTTTAGATATGTTTCAATGTATTGCCAAATTCACGCAAGTAGTTCTACCATTTATTTAGTCTATAGATTTGCTAAAGAGAAACTCGATTTATAGGATTATTGTTTCAATAAACAATTGCTAAATCAAGACTAAAAAAATAATTGTAGGCCTAGGTCATCTGCATTCAAAGTAAAACATCAGATTGGGTTAGGCCTTTATTACCTGCTGATGTGGGTTAAAGCATAAAGGATTGTAATGGAAAACCTGTCTCGCATGCCTAATTTTTTATTGGTCATATAGTTTGATTGCACATTGTCAGTAACAGGATTATAAACAAGTTGTAAACCATAAAACAATAGTCCAATGTCTCAGACATCGTTTCGGGTCCACATTAAATATTAATCTCTCAAATCAGTTCTTCCGACCTGATCGACTAATTTACCTTTTTAATTTCTAATTTATTCCAGATGCGAAGCTTGTAAGGTTTGTAAATTTTATTTATTGAAGCTGTCAAGATGTGCCAACAAAATCAGGCCTATGTGTGTTTGCATAGGCCTATGGTGAAGCAGGATATCCAAGTGCATAAAGTAGCCTTTGACCTATAAAAACAAAGATAAGGTCTAAAAGACTATCAAAATAATCCAACCGGCTGATGATCACCTCATAAAAATACATTTCCATTCGTCGTACAGATAAGCTTTACATGAAATAAACAATAATACAAGCATGTAGGACAGGCCTATTTCGCAGAGCTAATGTAGGTAAATATCACTTACAAATTGTCATTCAGGCAAGTCAATGTTTACAAGGCTAACAACGCTGTAAAATAGTAAATCATGCAACAGCCATATCTCAATTCAACCTCCTAATACTGAAATGAACACTGAGATACAAAGCCAATAAAATCAATTATGATCTCACAAATGAATTCAAATCTGACCTAGAACTTTGAACACTGATCCCTCCGAACTCTCCGGGGCTCTCCCCCAGAAGGTGGCAGTCCTTCATAAAACCATGCGGAAGTGTTCCACCACAATGAATAGTGTGTGCAGATTGTAAATGACCGAGCTGTTTTTTTTGCAGCTTTCTTCATTTAAAAAACAGGAAACACTGAGGAGACATGCAATAGATGTGCCAGGCACTTTCTTGTGATTGACCGCTGATCCAAATCCAGGCGGAGGCATTTGAAGGCTAGAGCTGGCGGTGGCGGGGGTGACAAACTGGTGGTGTGTGTGTGAGTGGGTGTAGCGGAGGTCGCATTACTCAGTGCTTGGGTAACATCACGGAACACTGGGCCAGTGTCTGGAAAACAAAGAAGATTGTATTTAAAAAAATTATCATTTAGTTATGTTTTGCTGGGATTATTTATTATAAATTGTATTTTTTACATTATTAAAGAAATCTAAAATTATAAGTAAAGTAAGGAAGAAGTAAAGCCAAAGGCGTCCTGGCTTTAACAGATTTTTTTATTCAACTGAGACATAATGTTAGCAGAGCTCACTAACACCTGCATTGTTCAGGCCTTGACAGAAATTATGTATTTTAAATATTGAAAAATAAAATAATCTGCAAACGGGTCAGCTAGCAACTATTAAAAAATACTAATAAAGAAAGGGTACAGAATTCAGGATACATTTTTCTGTGTTTAAAATATATAATTAATTGCATTTGAAAGACAATGGCCAAACCCTAATTTTTTATATATTTTAATCACATTATTATATACACTGTATAAAACACGGTCTCCAATTTACTACTACCCGACCTAATGAAGGATGATCATTATGGTCAAAACTAAATTTCATGTAAATTAAAGTTCTAAATGAGCTCACAAGTGATTTTAAAATGAACCACCATGGATTATATGAGTGTTAAATAGATGGTAATAATGATTGGTTGGTTTGGAACTACTTTTTATTTAGTTTTTTTCATTGCCCAATTCACATGATGTTGAAGAAGTTGGCAGGCACATTGTTTAGCCCTACCATCTCTGTATGTCCCTTACATCAAAAATGTAATTACTGCAGCTACTGTGGATTAACATGATTTGGGTGATATCAGCCTCCCTTGAAAGATTGCTTGGATAAATGCTTGAAATTCTGTCAAATAAAGTAAGCTAATAGAACGGAAGCGTTTGGCAAAATGAGAGGAAAGGACGGCTGGACTTACTTTCAGGCTTTTTATGGTCTGTGACCAATCCATTTGGCAGATCTGGGGAATCACTGTGAGCAGGATGCTGCTTGCTTTATTTGCGTTTTCCTTCATGGTCTTCAGTACGTTGTCAACACATACCTGCCAGTGAGAGAACATGATACCGTTAACTGAAATGTTCAAAAAATTATCAATGCATTTGTTTTTGAAAACAACCTACAAAATTAAATGTTTGTATTCGTAAGTAACCAGATGGAAGTAAACTTCCAGAGTCAAGCTTTGTAAAAGTATTTTATTTCCTTAAGTGAAAAGTAAACAGAAACAGCCTACTGGACATCAATGGGAAAAACCTAAACGGATGTTTCAGATGGTTTGCAGCAGGTTAAATATTGATTCTTATACCACACCTTCCCTCAATCGTCACCTGAGGAGACCCTTCAGGAACAAACCTGTCTCTATCTCTGTGCCTTCAGACACCCAGTCACATACACACACGCACACTGGGAGCGTACATTTCAAACAAAACCCCCCCTCCTCCTCCACTCCAGCTTTATTTGTAATACAGTTGGAAATCCTTGATCAAACACATACTTTTATTTCACTTTGATAATTGAAACGCTACTAAGGTTCCCATCACACCCAGAAAACATTAACAAACAAGTTGTGGGGGGGGGGGGGGAATCTGGAAGTCGACCCAATAACCTAAGTCTCCAACGGGAAACCGGTTCAACAGCAACACTACAAAACGCAACAATCGACAAAGATCCACTTCATACTCCCTTCACGAACAGGATCTCCACAAAGCCACCGCTCAGTCTACTGGGTTCCAGTGATGCTTGAGCAGGGTTTATGGTAGGGGGATGACTATGATATCAACAGTGATCCGGTGGCCGGGGCTGAGCGCGGCTGGTGTGGACGGTGACTCACTGTGACTCAGCCTCCTATAGAGAGGACTCTCAGCCGGAACCTGGCAAGCAGGCCGACTTCTGGCGGAGGCTGGGGGCGGAGGGGCAGGATGTAGTTCGGAAGGAGGCCGGAGGAGAGAGTGTCTGTGGGGGCAGTGGTGGCGGGGTCAGGTGGTGGCGGTGGGGGCGGAAGGATGTGGTGAGCGTTTTTGCAACAGTGGGGACGAGGTCGGGTGCCGGAACTCTATTTGTAAGTGGAACTGAGTATCAACAGGCAAAGTTCAGCAATCACAACACACACCGTTAGCGAGAATTTTTTCACACACTCAAACGCCTGTGTTTGGGCGTGCGCGCGTGACTGAGGGCAAATGAGGACAACTCACTCAAAGCGATTCCAGCGATTTTAATACATTATATGTATATTAATCATACTGAAAAGCTCATGGGTTTCGATGTGAATCGTGACATCTTCTGAAAGCTGATGTCACGTATTTGGGAGATCATAAAGTGTGTTGCGTCTGTTGTGTCAACAGATTCAACACACATTGATGGGCGGATCCCATAGTGGAACATTCTGGCCATGCAGGAAGCATTTTTTTAAGCCAGTTGGACTTCTTTAAAGATATGCGTCGATCATGCATGAATCGAATTATACCTAGCAAGGAGACTTCTCATAGTGTCCCACTCCCTAGTTTGGCCCTCGAGCACAACGTTTCGTTTTGCTTTCGCTTCCTCTTGATACAACTTAACTTATTCGAGAGAAGTAGGGCACCATTATAAATAATAAGGTGTTGAACAGAGCAGGTTTGACTAATAAATAAAAATTCTAATCCGTCGCGCAGACGAAACTTTTTGGTCCAAAAGACAAATCTATTAAACAAAAATGGGATAAAGATTAGTTAAATCATTATCCCTGCTACAAGCTTGGTCCAATGAGGTTTTTGTAATCCTTACTCCTTAACTTGGATCATTCAATGTAAATTCTTATCTGCTCTTTCAAGTCTGCAATAAAATAAAAATAAAAATGTATATTATTTTTTATAGAAATTTGAAGATGTGATGATAATTTATATCTTCAAATCTTTTATTTTGTACAAGGAGGATCTAATTTTATGTTTCTTCCATCAACATCGACAACAGACAAGTAGACCTTTTCATATATGTTTAGTGTATTATAAGGTCAGTGACAAGATGTAAAAGATTGTTGTCCTAACCTAACCAAACAAGTTTGGTGACATTGAAGAGAAGTTAATTAAAGAGGGTGTGGTGGATCAGACAGGAACCGATCCAGTTTTTTGCCAGGCACAGCAAACTCCTCGTGTCCCATAAGCGTCATGCGTATACCATGCTTGACTTCCATGTAAAAGCGTGAGCAGGCCGGCTCTCAGTGTTAACTTCCATTCAAAACTCACACTTTGCAATTTCAGTTTACAATGTTCCAGCAATTTAATTTCAGACTTGATCGGACGAATGCGGCTAGGCTATATAGTACAAATGGAATGTGATGGAGGCAAGATTTCTATGTAATCTGGCTGCAAATCCCTTTCCTCGTGCCAATCCGGTTCTAATAAGAGTTTCAATAATGTGGTCTTTCTGGCTGGTGCTCCTCGGACTGGCACGTGTGCCAGGGTTAGTTGATGAAACTGGCTCACATCCAAACTCATCTGGGTGGACGGGTTTCCATTCTTTCGTTTCCTGATTTCTTTCCACCAATCATGTAGGATAGGGAGGGGACAGTTCTCGTTAACCGTTAAAAAGGGTCTGTTTAATTTTCTTATACCACGGTCTTGGCGAATGCTCGATTCTGATTGGCTGCAGGGTGTTTATTAACTCCTGATATACGGACACCTGAAGTACAAGTAGTTCCAGTCAAATTGTCTGTTCAGCCTTCAAAACGAGAGCTGGTAAACTGCAAAAAATGAATTAAACTAATCAGGTAAGGCTTTTACAGTCTATATGCTATAGACCCTAGAGCAGGGGTCACCAACCGCTTTGAACCTGAGAGCTACTTCATGGGCACTGAGTCATACGAAGGGCACCCAGTTCTATACACTCTTCTGAAATAACAAATTTGCTCAGTTTGCCTTTAGTTATAGATTACTATTAATGATTAATGATACTCATCTATGTGAAGACATGTTAATTAATTAAGTCAGGTTGATTGATAGTTTTCTCACAATAATTATCAACAATGACTTAAAAAAGGTCGGAAAGAGTTGTTCAAGAATGAGTAGTGCTATTTTAGAACAGGCCTGCGGGCGCCTCATGTGGTCCTTGCGGGCGCCATGGTGCTCCTTCCGGGCACTGTGTTGGTGACCCCTGCCCTAGAGTATCTGTGGTATAAAGGCTGGGACGAATTTCGACTTATAAATATGTACAATGCATAACGTTAGCTCTCTGACTCATAGCTGAGCGGACTAGAATACCTCCCATTGCCAATTCGTAGCTAAGGTCCGTCCTAATTACTGGAGTAGTGAACAACGATCCGTTGCATAAGAACCTTACGGGAGGGTAATGGTTGTTGCAGGAATTAGTCAAACCCTCAGGCGTTACCAGGGAAACAAAGTTATGTCTTGTGAAAAAATTTATATTTATGAATGTAATGAATATAAATATAAATGAATGATCTTAATTCATTTTCTTGGCAAGTGACCGTGGTATGAGCGGGATAATGCCCTTCGAGGTGTCCATTATCAGGAATTAATGGCCTGCGGGTCGGACGGTCCACGCCTCCGCGTCGTCCATGAATTCCAGATAATGGACACCTCGTCGGGCATTATCCCTTACAAATCAACATGCTTTGGACTGGCCAATGGGAGAAAACACTTATTAACTCCCCCTTCCGAATACTTCTTCGCTTTAGGGAATCACAAAAAACAGGCGCATCTCCCCCCTGCAGCGTTTAGTTTCCGACCCGGATTCTGTGCTGTCTCCCCCCCCCCAGAAGTTTTTTGCCATAACAAAGCAGGACTGCCCGAACCGAGAGAAGGGTTAAAGAAGTGCCGTCAAAGTAGTCGAGACGTCACTCACCGCCTCCTCGTGCTCCTTCCAGCAGTCGTAGTCGGTTGCCATGGCGATGCTGGCGTAGCATAATCCCGCCTCCTTCGCAAGCACCACCTCGGGCACGGTGGACATGTTGATGACGTCCGCGCCCCACTGGCGGAACATGAGGCTCTCGGCACGCGAGGAGAAGCGGGGACCTTCGATGGTCAGCACGGTGCCCCGGGCGTGGCACTTGATGCCCAGGCTCCTTGCCACCTCCACCAGCACCTGCACCAGCAAGGAGAGACCAGGGTCATCATGATGTCGCCCGTAGGGCGGGGCCTAAGGGAAGGGGGTCGGAGCCAGGCTGCATTGCTGCAGGTTCCAAAGACCTGCAGTAATGAATGAATGAATGAATGAATGAATGAATGAATGAATGCATTGTAAATCCCCTTAGTCGTAAGAAAGCCGTTACGAATCAGCCAATAACTGCGTGTTCATCCCCTTAGGGGGCGGTTTCTGAAACATTTTTATAAAGTCGTCAGCCGTGTGGATAATAGAAGTACCGTGTGAAAACGGCACTTCCTGTTCGTTGATATAAAAAGGTGATGAGTCAAGTTATTCATTCTCTTAGTTTCATCTGACCTGACACGGTTCATTCATTCATTTTTTAATTAATTCAACATTTCGTTGTGACAAAAAGCAGCATGAAAGCTAAATGTTGCAGTGGTTAGTATGGGCAGACAGTAGATACTGTCGAGGGTTCGTTGGTGTTGTTCGCTAGTGGGGTTGACAGACTGCTGTAGTAGATTGAGCTCAACAAAATACTGCAGTGCTCAGGTCGTGTTTTAGATTCAATTGAATAGGACAACGGAGTTCACAGAAGAATGTCGCACAAACTTCCCATCCGAATAATTTTACATTGTAATATTTAAGATAGAGATCATGTGTTACACCTGAACCGACTACTAGGAGTTGGTTGGTTAGGGTTAATTATGTCACATAGAGAAAAGGGAGCTGCTGCTCACGTCTCTGGTCCTGTTGCAGAAGGGCTCTGCCATGGGGATGTGGCATACCCCAGGAGGGTGGCCGGGCTGCCCGTCATAGAAGGTCTGGGCCCTCTTCGTAGTCCTATTGGAGGCAGTGGTTGAGAGAGCGTTTAAGAAACTTTAGTTTTGAACCCTTTAATCCGACGGGGCTCGCACAAGAGGATAGGAACGATCCTAGTATACAATCAAAATTTAGGAACTGACAAGGTGCGGTCCAAGTTCAACTGACTAAACATCTGAAGTGTAGTTCCATTGACCGAATGAATATGGTTAACTTCTCATCAATTAGTGTTGTTAGAACATCAATATAATACATAAAAAAATAGAATTGGATGTGAATATGATTTAGACGTGAACCGATTCAAATTGCACTTTTGTACCCATTCAATTAATGAAATGTTGGTGCCATCTCCATGCCAACAGAAGCTTCTAGATACAGGGGATAAAGAACGCTTCGTAAATTCCCTGTAGCAGTCACAGTACAGCGCCCGCTCAGAGAAGAGACGACCCCCTAATAACAAACGCTTATTGTGCTGGAAGCATTAACATTTTTGCCTTCTTAAAGCTATATTCTTAGGGCTATTTTTAGATGCCGCTTTTTTTCTGTATAATATCCCCGCACTGTGTGAGCAATGTGCCGGTTCTGACGGTACGTTTGTTATGAAGTATAATTAATGCTTAGTCCACAATGTTATCAGCTTAATCAACAGTAAAAGTGACAAATGAAAACCAGATAGTCACACTTCACCTATTGAGTTGAACGATTGAGTAAACAGAACGTACTTCCGAAACAAAGCAATCTTTTGTTTCGGCGTTCTCCTCAAATGAGGGGACTTTGTGGGAGGTAGCAAATATGAACCTTATTACATATTAAACAAACAAATACTATAATATATATAATCCTACCAACAAAGAACACACAGTTCAGACACATCAATTATTCCTTTGTGTTGGTCATAAATAAAAGACAAGCTACACAATTCCTTTTTTTTGGTTGAATATTTGGCATTAAAAGTAGTAGAATATACTGTTCTAAACCCTAACACACCACTTCGCATGGCCATTTAATTTATAATTGTATACGAGAAAGGATTTTCCTCGGACCGACTGAAGCAAATGCTTTAGGATGCAAAACTCCTAGGCTTCCTATGTTGGTGTATAACGGTTAAATATTTCATCTCAGCAACAAAAGAAAACACAGACCAAACGCCTAATGAAAGCCAGGAGGTAAGGAAATGACCACTGGCACACAGACACATGGTCACATGCTAAGGAACAAGTCCAAACATATTCCCCACAAGCAGCTCCCTTCTTTCTTGCATAATATTTTTGGCGACCTTTTAGTATCGATTAGCTTTGGCGACATCAACTAGCCAGACAAAAATTAACCAAATAAAATGTACATCAAACTTAAATAAAAAACACATTAGTGAAAAACTTTTCACACTTTCTGATCCTGATGCGCCCAGCAGTTGTAGGCAGTTGTAGACAGAACCAATTGTATAGCATTTGCTTGTTTGGTAGAAAATGTGGGCAATGGACAAACTAATTGCACACATTCTCAATTCCTGCAGCTCCCATACTACACTTCAAAATAATGCGTTGAGCCACCTATGCCGGATAACCGCAGTCATTGTGCTGCGATTAGTTGGAATTCACGTGTGACTTTGGGAAGCTAATTCACTTACAAGAACAATTTAGAGGCATGACAATAGAAAGCAACACGTAACCAAATAAAAGTATTTAAAAATGGTTGTTCCTTAATATATAACTTAATTTATAGTAACCCAATTTGAAAAAAAGTAACATTGGAAGAATAATAAACCCAAAACAGCCCGGGTAAAGGCATTTGAGTTAGAAATGATAGGACAAGGAGTCCCACTTGACTTAAACACAAACTGCACAGCACACAATACATTTTATTTGAATATTAAATACTGAAATTAGATTTTGCCTAAAAATGACCATGCTGGTAAGAATAGTTGTTTGAGTTGCAATATTACGGCTTATGGTACATATTTTATTATCTATTACCAAATAGTTTTTCAATTTTTTCAAATAAATGGGATATTACAACCACAACAGAACAGGAACCTCATGACACAAGAAGTTCCTGCACATATTCAGATAAACAATTACAAAGAGAAAGGGAAATGAAAGATTCTAGCGCTCCTATTGTTACATGAGATTAACTGTGCAAACAGATCCACACGCCCATATAGTCAAAGTAATCCCACGCTGAAAAGACATACTCAATTGTGTTTGGATTTTTTTGCCTTGTGTATTCACATGTGGTAATCTTAACAAAAGTACACATTTGAACACCATTACATGAAGCACAGCTCAACTATAAAGTGTGCCCGATGGCCCGGGGCCAGCAGTCACATCAGGCCGGTAAATCTTCAACTGCATGATGTTGGTATTGCTACAAAATAAAAGATATGTAACCAAAGTAATAGCTAGTGCTGTGCATATAATGGCAGTCAGCAGGGAAGAGAATGTCGTTTTTAAAAAAGAGTTTGCATTGTTTACATAAATGATTAAAATAAGTAACAAAAAAGGTATTTGGTTTTATGATCCAACACTAATAATTACAACTTTAAGTGAGGGCCAGTAAAATGTACTTTAAAAAGGAAGCCACCAATAGAAAGAATAAGTGAGGATCCTGCTACAAGTCACCCAAAAACAAATATGCGTGCTATTTTTCTCACACGTGGCAAGGTAAATGATATGCAGTGTGGAAAGAAAGAAGACAGGAAGTGGCCTGTACAGCGAACAAAATATCTGTATTGTGTTTCTTCCAACAGAACATCTGACTCAGTAAAGGCTACGGGCACGTAAGGGATATGCCCCCAGGAAAATAGTTGTAGAGCTTTCGGCAAACCAGGAGCCCTACCCGAACCACATATTGTTTACGCGTTTTATTTTTAAGCCTTTCTAGATAAGATCATGGCATTTCACAAAACCGCTAATAACTGAACTATGTGACTTTCTTACAAAGTTATAAAAAGGGTCAGTGAATCTCTTGGGTAGGTGTTAATCATTGTTGTGGGAAAAACATTTCAGATCGTCTATCCACCCTCAGGCGTCTATCAGGCGTCTATCCACCCTCTCGACAAAAGTGACACGACAATCACTCGACAAAAGTGATATCTATAGATATAAGTCAATAGATATATATTATATATATATATATATATATACACACACACACACACACACACACACACACACATCTCATATATCTATATCTATTTATATAGATATATGATAAATTCAATTTGACAGCAGGCACCACTGACATTTAAGTCTCTGTGCTGAATCTAAAATAAAACAATTGCCCTATTCATCGTAGAATAACGACAACTAACTACCAGAAAATAGTGAATACCATGAGTATCTGCGGAATTGAATACGTCTTCAACCAAATGCAACACAGCACCATTGAGGGACAATATAAACAGAGCAACAGTAGTGACAGTTCCCACTTTAGTAAAGTAAAGCAGAAAGGTCAACCTTTGAATATTTAAAATCCTGTTTAAATACCACACATGTAAACATAGATCACGTGTATAGATCTGGAGTATCCAAAGACATAATCAAAGTTAAAAAAATCATGAATTCATATTATTCCATCTTCTACGTTCCATCTTGTATGCTGTAAATTGGTTATCCATCAAACTTAGTCCTCCCTTTTTAAGTTCTGCCGTCGCTACACAACGTGGGAGAGATGGATCCATCTCCCCATCCATCCCTCTGGTGAGTTTAAGGACATCACAACCCTAACAAATGTAAAAATAAATTGTAGCTAAATTCTAGTTCAAAGAAGCCCATATACAACTATATTGGACAGCTCAAAAAAAAACAATATTAATATTAATTGAACATCGACAATAACCCTACGTCACTTTAAAACAATCCATCAAGACGGCTTTTATTTTTGTGGGAATACCTGTCAATGAACTGGTCGATGATGACTATGTCCCCTGGCTGTATTTCCTCCCGGAGGGAGCCACAGGCCGTGGTGACCAGCAAATGAGTGCAGCCCTCCTCTCTCAGGGCCCAGATGTTGGCCTGGTTGTTGACGTTGGACGGCATGATGGTGTGCTGTCTGCCGTGCCTGAGTAACAAATATATATTAATCATAAATTAATTCATTACAAATACATTTAACTAAATATAAAAATCTAAACAGAATATATTTAAAACTAAATAAATGAAAGACAAAAACACACAAAATTACACCAAGTGCGCCCTCTACTGGGTAGAACGGAGTAAGTGTTGCCTGGCTCTGTGTAGTACGCAAGAGTAGTCTAATATCTGTGCAGTCAGATATTGGAACTAAAAGGGTGTGTCAAGGTGCCCCTACTTGTTGAGTATGGTGAAGTTGGAGAGCAGAGGACTGTATTTGTAAGAAACAAAACAACCTTGACAGAAAGATAGCCGTTTATTTGCAGACTAGCAGTGTTTTTATCTAATAAAGTGTTTGCATGTTTTCCCAAGTATTTGGTGGCTGCGATGACATCTGCAACAAGTGTGTGTAGTCAATCCATTGTAGTCCAAAATAAACTCACCTTGCTAGAAGCACACATTCAACATTCTTTATCTTCCCCACTATCAGCGCATCTGAAGGCTGTTGGAGAGGATACAAGATGAACTAAGTAAACCATACATCCAATAACATCAGCTGACTAATGCATTCATACAATACAGTATGTTCATATTGTGCCTTTTTTTTTTTTTTTTCCCCTTTTCCTTTAGAAGATCATATAGCCATGTATATGGTCTGCTAATCAAAATAGCTAAATTCCACAACAAAGGGGCATACTCTCTCCGCAAGAAAACAACTTTCCTGAACTGCAGGAAACGGCTATTTTGCGGTTAGCATTTACTACCGTGACTTGCCTGACGGATAGTTTGGCACGCCCTCAAACAAAGCTAGTTTGAGCTGTGGAGTTCTGTTCTGGTATTGCCACGTCGAGCTGACACTGTTGTCATCAGTGCAAAGCAAAATCCGCTTAGTATGAACTTCCAAAATAAAGAGTGAGAAGAATCAGTTGTTCAAATTTACTTTGACCGCTTAATTTTACGGCAGACTGCTGGGTCGTTGATACATGTAGATTCAGGATCAAACCTGACTGTAAGCTTTATAACTGTATGATATTTGTTCGGGTAAAATAACAAGATAGCTCCTAACAAGTGTTCATCTGCCGAGTAGTAGCTTAGCTGTAGACCCAGTGAGAGAGCTTCCTCAGGTTATACTGTTAAAATGATTTGTTTAAACAGCTGTGTGCCGCGTCAAACCTGCCCACTCACATTGTTGCATTCAAATATTTTGTTTAGTCAGTTGAAGACCTTGAATAACTCGCTAGCTCATGTCATTGTATTCAAATGTTTTGGTTAGCCAGCTGTATGCCCCAGCTCAATTGTTGGCACATGTTATTTGTTTCAAAAGGTTGAGAATGGTGTTTTGCGTCGATCAGATTGTTCGGCCTGAAATTACGACTCGGGCTGAGAAAGGTATGGCTGAATCAAAGTCATTGATACTGGCAATGTTGACAGTTGCTCGGGACTAAGGGGCGTGAGATGACCTACACATAGACCGATGGAATATTTATGCTGACCAATCAGAGCTGCAACCGATTCTTACAAAGGATGAAAGCGGTTCTCAATCAATGTGTGAGAATAATAAAGTATTTTTAGCATGAAACCTATTCTAGCAGAACATCCAAACGAATTTATTATTATATATCATTATTATTATGAACCACAAAAACGGCATAATATGATACCTTTAATAAATGTCTGCTTTAGCACAGCTGTGGTAAACTAACCTTTCCATATGGCGTGTCGACATATCGCTCAGTCCTCCCTTCCAGGATATCTGGGTCATCAAGACCCGATCCACCGATTATTCCGATCTAGAAGAAGGAAACAGTTTCACACATTATTTTTAACTATCTTTAATCACTCCAACTCTCTTAAATACACAAGACTGCGATCAATGTATTATTTCCTCGTTTATTACCATGGCATTATAATTTTTATTTTGAGAAAAACTGAAAGTTAGGACAACGTGGTGCAGAAGTGCTTAAGACAGCTACTAATCTAGCAGTATAGCTAGCTACTAATCTATACATTATGATACTGCATTCAACATTGCGATAGCTGCAACCACATTTACTAGCTATTTTGACCCGCAGATTTTTTAACACCGTGCATTTATAGCACATCGAATTGAATATGTGCATGTATCCATAACCACGAAAGTTAAGCCTAAAAACACAAACTAATGGAAATAACTTAAATAGATAGCAATGCATAACATACTGCTGGGCAGCGCGGTTACATGCACCTCTGCCGCCCCTCGAGAGCCCTGGGCGAGATTCATTGGACGTATCCGTCAGGATTTTACCTTAATGTGCATTTGTGAGGCCATGGTGAATGTTTGCCACGTTTCTTCCTGAGCCACAAACACTTCCGTTTACACTTGAGTCGCTAGCATCTTGGGTAGCCAACCCCGAAATTAATTTACGACATAACAACAGCTGCTACGTTTTTTTCTTTTAGGAATGCACACAGCACTTCATTCAAATACAAAAAAAACGTTTAACTGGCAAATTACTTGATGTACATCTTTAACACCTTTTTTCATATCTCTGACCCTGTTTAGCTCCAGTGATATGCGCAAGGCATTAACCCTGTCGGGGTTAGGGGTTCGAATCCCACTTCAGAGCCATGGTGGCAGTGATGTGTCTTCTCCCCCCTGAGTCCGCTTGGTTCTGTGAGTCAATGGGCGTTGAGCATAACCTCCCTTCTCAGGTCCTGGATGTGTGTGTGGTTGTAGGTTTCTGAATAATGTGGAACGTGAATAATTGTGTGTTCCTGAATCCTCGGATGTCAGCCTTCCGAGTTGCAGGTTTGACGTCACTTCCGGTCTCGGAGCATTCGTAGCGTCCTGTTGTCTTTGTGATTTTTGCATGAAATTGGCTAGTGGTTGTTTATTGTTAGCTACATTAGACTCATTGGCAAACCAGCCCGAAAACAAACGACACAGCTTTACATTGTATTGCACGCACAGCAAGACCATGCAATGTATACATTGGTGACCGGAATAAAGTAGCAATGTAATCAAGTGTGTAAGAGCATTTAAAATCGACAATAAATTGACCTCAATGTGTGTGTGGTTGTAGGTTTCTGATTAATGTGGAACTATTATGGCTAGTGGAGCTAGTATAGCTATTTGTTGTTTATGAAATATCCCACACTTTGGCCCCATACTTTTGAGTTTCTATGAACCCTCTGTCGAACCCTCACCGTTTTCTTAAGCTGATCGTTCATCAAGTTAAATCGTTTGTAACCATTAACGGTAGCCTACCTACTTTGTTCCAATGTTTTCTAACCGTCTTTATGAAAGTGTGCTTTACCTATACAATCACCACCTTAATATGCACTGGATTTGCGAATTGGTACTGGAGCGACTGTCAAATTTGTAATGAGAGTTTGATGCTGCCTTCAAAACAGCTCGGAGGTTCGGAAGCTCTTACATTGTCTTTACGTAAACCTTCCCTCCTTCCGAAATAAATGTTCAGGAAACGCCCCTCAAGTTCGTAGGCTATGACAAAACCCCGGAAAAAGAGATAGTTTGGGAGACTAGACTTCATAACAACAAGAAGGCCTATGGATGCCCGCAGGGACCTCTCTACGCTTCTTTGCTGAATCAGATTAATCAGTTATTAGAACTGCTTGCGATGGCTGAACATGAGCGAAAATTTATCAGGTGATGTTTATAATTGTAAGCTATAATGTATCGTAATGCAAATGTTAGAATCTGTGTTACGTTTGCCTCTTAGTGCTTGCTGCAAGTTCACTTTAGTCTATCAATGAAATGGGCTGCCATTGTTGTGACGTGATCTCGAAGGACTCAGGTAGCTTTACATCCGCACAAAACTCAAGTGCGCTGATTTGGAATGTCTGTATTTAGGACGTCACCAAGCATCTAAGCTCCTCCCCTTACTCTGCCTGGCCCGCCCAGTGAGTTCGGCACGCCCGTAAGACAATGAGCTAGAGACCGTACGATCGCCACACTGTCTTTGCCTGGAGTGGAGAGACATCATGGCTCCCAAACAAATGTATGGCAGGTGCTCAGTGTTCGGATGTGAAAGTAAAAAACGAAGTACATTTGTAGCTCCTTCATCCGAGTCTCTGAGGAACCAGTGGGTTTATTTTGTTTTCGCTGGAAATGCGCCGACACGACTTCCGAAATGTGTGTTTGTGTGCGCCAAACATTTCGCCGACGACTGCTTCTTCAACTTGGGACAATACAGAGCTGGATTTGCTGAACATCTGAAAATTAAGCCTGGATCAGTACCAACTCTCCTTGCCTCAGCTACAAACCGCGGACAAGTAAGAAACTAACGCTGTATCATGTTCTTGCTTTACTGTGTATGAATACCTTGCTTGTTCCCCTTAGAATGTGTCTGTAGCTTTAGCTAATGCTCACCGTACTACAAACTATGATGCTGCTATCCATTTGGATGGTACGCTGGTACGAATGACCAGCTTCAGCGAGAACGTGACGTATTTCCCTTGCTCCAGCCTTCCAGTTTGCCATTTGTGTTTCTGTCGAGCCACGAGGGTGAGTAGTAGCAGGCTAGTCCTCATTAGCAACATAGCCTCTTTAGCAAACCAGCTTCAAAACAAAACTTTACATTGAATTGCACGCAAGCAAGACCGTGCAGTGCATATATTGGTGACCGGATTAAAGCAGAAATGAAATCAAGTGTGTAAGAGGTTTTAAAAACGACATTAAAACCACCAACGTGGTACAAATAGAAAGAAAATACATCTCATCCCCCATTAACTATGGGCGCAGCCATCTTCTTTGCGAGTTGTACAGCTCTGCTCGGCTCTACTTTGAAAGCGACGAGATACTACGACCAAAAGGGGGCGTGCCTCAGTGAAATGCCGCAAGAAAGCTGGGAGATTTGCGACTTTACCACTTCGTACATCCAAATGGATAGCAGCATAATACAGCTGTCTTTTAACAGCTATGTGACGCAGTAGTTCTAGCGTGAGACACAGGGCTTGATTCCCAAGTTAGCCTTGGTGTTCTTTATCATTGGAGACAGTTTAACACATTTCATTCAGTCCGTCTAGTTGCAGAGTTCGCTCGTGCTAGGCTAGCGCACGGCAACAGGCAATGCTAGCCTGCTAATAAAACGGTCTTTCCCACTCCACAGTACACCCGAGGTAAATCAATTATAACGCCAGACTATAGATGTAAATGTCTGTGTTGAATGAAGTTAGAAATAAAAGTAACCTTCCATCGCATGAATCATCGCATTTTGAGGGACTATTTTCTCGGTAATGGAGCTGGTAACCTAGGTATCAGCAATGCAATGCAAGGTTGGTATTTTCATAAATACATAGGCCCACTCATGTTCTGCCCTTCACGCCAGTTTCAAATCAATGGGTTGTTAGTGGTTTAATAAATCGAGTACTAATTGGATCTTGTTGTCTCTACACAGGCCAGCACATCGACTGATTACATTCAGCTGCCTCTCAAGGGATGTTGCATGCCAGACATCTTGCATTTCTCAGAATTCTGAGAAAAAAGTCAGAATTCTGACTTTAATCTCAGAATTCTGAGAATAAAGTCAGAATTCTGACATTAATCTCAGAATTCTGACATTAATCTCAGAATTCTGAGATAAAAAGTCAGAATTCTGACATTAATCTCAGAATTCCGAGAAAAAAGTCAGAATTCTGACTTTAATCTCAGAATTCTGACTTTTTTCTCAGAATTCTGAGATTTTTTTGCCAACCTCTTTTTTTGCCAACCAGTTTACGTTCGGCATTCCAGAATCAAAACGATTGCATTCAACGTGTCTATTAATATGGCCAGCAACATTTTACACCAGTTTTAGAATGTTCACTACAACAGATGTTGAATGAACACCAACATGCTTATGTAAAATCAGCATAGTACCATATTCAGCTATGGACAGTTCTGCGTTTTGCATCATAGCCTACGTCCGCCTACACAGACAATGTTCTAAATGAAATGATGGTACGATAAATATCATAAAAAGGGTGGATGTCAATAATTTAATGAAAATCATGTTGCATGATAAAATTATATAAAAAAAGATAAAGTATTGATTTGTTCAGAAAACTTTCTCACTTGCAGTTACAGCCAGGGGCTGCCAGGGGGGGGGTGCTGCAGCACCCTAAGCACCCCCACTTCCCGTGTCCCTGTGTCCAGGCAACTGTCTTCTGCAAGGATTTCGGTGTTGGGACATCCAATGCAGACCCTTTGTGCCTGTCATCGACACCAGTAAAGAAACCATCCAAAAGACCTCGGGTAGACCTTGAGGAAGAGCTGGTGGACAATCCATTGGAGGGCAGCTCTTTGGTGGAAGCTTCTAAGGGACCAGATTCCACTTATGATCCTTCTGACTTCATCACAGCATTGTTAGACTATACACTAAAGTCGTAAGTTACTGAGTGAAGATATATGTGTGGATCTTGAGAACTTTCATAATTTCTATAAATTGCATGGCATTCTAAACATACACAAGTATTAATCTCAGTGAGACTGTTGTTGTTTATAGCATTACCTTCAGGATTATTTATGTGCATACAAATAATTAAACTAGCTGAAAACAGGGTGATGGTTTAAGGCAGGGGTTTTCAAAGTGTAAGAGAGTGAGCCCCCCCTCAGAGAAAAAAATTCAGCTGAGCCCCCCCCCCCCCCAAAAAAAGGAAAGTTCTAAATACCTGTGTTTTGAAAGCTATTTTACACATTTTAAACATCTCTGATCATAACTTTAAAACGTTTGAAACAATTGAAACATATTTTTTAAACATATTTCTGAAACATTACAACATCGTGCGTTTTTAAACACATTTCTTAACACAATTTAACAACTTTATCTAAGCATGTTTTAGCTTAACCTTTTTTAAATACATTTGAACATCTTGATCTGTGTAAACTGCCAGTTTACACAGATTCATTCAGGGTCCCCGACTCTGAATTTTCTGAGTCAAATTAGATCTGCCTTTTCAGTCCAGAGATTCGACCATTCGGTGGGGTTTGTTTACCGGCGTTGCTATGGTGACCTAAATTATTATCAGCAACTGAAAACGATGCCGGTTTGAAACTAAAACTGATTCTGAAAAAAGTATAAATGCTATCAAAATTCCGTTTAGATAGTATTGAAGATACAAATGTGCAGATTTGTTTAATGGTTTGAAAGATGGTAAACGGTTGAAAAAGGAATCTGTTACGAATCGATGTCTAGAAGTAGGTGAATCAGAATGGGCTGACGTCCTCAATGAAAACGGCTGAAAACGAAGCGGTATGAAACAAACTGATTCTGAAGAAATTTTAAATTATATCGAAATTCTGTTTAGATATTATTGAAGATACAAGTGTGTAGATTTGTTCAATGGTTTGCAAGAAGATAAACTGTTAAATTGATTTAGTTATGTTTCTTCTACAGTTGAAGTACGACTGATGATTTGATTCATCGACTTTCAGGTTTTTTTTCGGGTTTATTTTTTTCTCACGTCGCGCCCCCCCTGAAGAACTCTGGCGCCCCCCACAGTTTGAAAACCACTGGTTTAAGGTACAGTCCAGATGAAAGCTCAATCAGTTTAACACAAAGTGTTTCCCTTTCTTTGTGGTTTGAAATAGAGAAGATTCATCCACTGCAACACACAACGGCAAGAAATACATGGTGTACGAGTGCTGCATCATGGAGTTGTTTAATAGCCAGCCTATCCTTAGGAGCACGCCAGCTTGAAATCTTCACCTTTCTGCCGCTGTGTACCTGAGTGGTGCATCTTTCCTAAAAATCGAAAAGGTAAATGATGTGCAACTGTAAATGTGTGACTGTGAATTGCTTCAATATAGATCTAATTACATGTATTATTTATCCCCCCACACCAAAAGGTCTTCAAGGCAATGAAGCTACAGTTGTTTCGGTATGAAACATTTCGCCGCCATGCCAAAAGTTTCATTGAACCAGCAGTTATTCACCAGTGGAAAGTCCTAAATGATTTGAATCTGCAGCGGTTAAGTCTGGAGGAAATAGTGATACTTGGTGGTGACATGAGAGCTGACTCCAGGTATTGATACTTGACTGAAATAGTGCATTTTATACAGGTGTTCAATATTGTTTGAAGTTAAAAGAAGTGACCTAAATAAAGTCAGACATAATAGCAGTTATGTATTGGAGGGTGGAGGGTGAGTACTACACTAATTTCCCTATTTGAACAAAAATAGGTCACTGCAAAGTATGGGAGTTACACAATGATGGATCTCCATACTAACACCATTGTGGACATTCAGTTGGTCCAGGTGAGTTGTCAAAATGGATATTGTAAAGGGGTTATTGGTTTTAATTTCAAAGTCTAACATGCATATTCTATTCTATATTTTTTCCTGTATTAACAAAGCAAAGAAGTTGGTGGTAGCACCCATATGTAGAAGGAGGGACTGAAGAGGAGTCTAGCCTTACTGGAGTCGCGTGGCGTCAACCTTGACTGCATTGTCACTGATCGTCATCCTCAAGTACAGAAGTTCCTCAGGGAGAGAAACATAACCCATTACTACGATGTCTGGCACTTTGCAAAAGGTATATTTTCAGAGCCAATATGGAGCTATGTGTTGCTCCAGCCTTTTCCTTTCTTTGATTTGTTAGTGATATCCTTTTGGTGAGAAGGATCTGATGTTTTGAAGCTTGCGTAAAGCTCCCATTTGGTGGTCCTTCATTTTAAAATTGTGACACTGAGTAAATGGTAACAAATGCTTTGAAATTATCAAATGCTATAATCGAGTAATCACTCAGTTTATGAGTATCTTAACTAAGTGGAAAGTACTTTGCTCTCATTGTAGGTATTTCAAAGAAGCTGTTGGCAATCAGTATGCAGAAAGACTGAGAAACTCAAGAAGTGGATGAAGAGCATCAACAACCACATATACTGGACTGCAGCTGGCTCAACCTCCGGGCCAGAGAGAATCGCAAAGTGGACCTCGATCCTGAACCATGTTCGAGATGTCCATGTACATGAAGATCCTCTTTACCCCAAGTGCGAGCATGCGATCCGCCAGACAAGTGACCGGAGTAAATGGCTTCAAGCAGGTATTTCACCAATATACAGGCTAAATGTCAAAACAGTGAACAGACAACTACAGTTATTCAGTGGCTTTCAGAAATTTACCGGAGGACATGGTTGTAGTATTCTTTACTGTGTGGGTAATGGTTTTCTAATATCATATTTTCTTATTGTCTGCAGCAACGCCAACTTTCTCCAAGTTGGAGAAGTTGCTGACCAACAAAAGGGCGCTGAAGGATGTTGCAAAACTGAGCCCCCACCACCAAACTTCATCTTTGGACGCTTTCCATGCAGTTATTCTTCGTTTTGCCCCCAAAAATTTTGGATTTCTAAAATGTATTTCTCTTGATGAAAAATCTAATAAATACAAAAACACAGTAACACAAAACCCAACCAATTTGAAAAGAAAACATGTTTTACGATACAGGTTACGTTGATGACATCATGGATGTCATTTTTGAGGAAGTCTTTCCCAACCCTACGCCATACACCGAGGCCCTGTTGGAGATCCCTGTTCCAGAGCCCCTAACGGCACAATATGAGAAGCCTGACAAGGAGGCGGTCATCAGCAGCCTTGTGTCAAGGTTCAAACGGGGGGACGTTTAAAACCGACATAGTGGCCTTCCTCAGCAGGAAACTCAGAGCGGATACGCAGGACCACACAAGCTGGAATGACAACCCGGATACTGCATCCCAGGAGGCCCCAGCACCAGCTCACAAAGGAACGATAGGAGAGATACCTGTAGCAACTGAACAATTGATTCAGAGATTAAGTCTTGCAGAGATTTATCATTGCTTTGTGTTATGAAAATAAATATTACTATGCTCCTATGGATGGTTTGTTCTGTAACTACGTTTTTTTTTTAGCTCAGATATAAATACATCTATTTTATTAAATTCTGTAACAATGCACAATGTTCTCAAAACGACATACATTTAGCAGTATAGCTTTCCTTAGAGTCTATGTAACCTGTTCTGAAATGGTTCTATTATGATTTATATATCGTGATATATATCGTTATCGCAATAGGTTGCATGTGTATCGCAATATGGATTTTAGGCCATATCGCCCATCCCTAATCCACTGTAAACATTAGCGCATGGTACCATGGCCGCAGGCTGCTCAGGGCCACACCTCCACCCTCCACCTTGAACCACCTCTAAAAAACGGCATTTTTGTGGAAAGCTCATTATGGGACTGGCTCGTAGTGGCTGTAATTCTGCACCAAGACTGAATTTCTTGAACGTCTTCAAATACTGTATTAAGAGCCCAATAATACCTATACATAAGTATGGATAATGTATAGAACGCCGGTCATTATCGGGAAAATAAACCCCGACAGGGCAAACCGGACACCGACGCAAAGCGGAGGTGTCTTGCTTCATCCTGAGGAGTCTTATTTTCAATAATGTGCGGTGACGTTCTATACATTATCCCGCTTATTACACGGGTACTTACCAAAACAAAAAAATAACTTCATACGGTGTATCTTTGTACACTTTATTTGTTACCAGCATTCGTAGTGTTGTTCAGCAGGGAAATAGTCCGCCAAAGACGTCACTTACAACCAAGTACACTGGGGTTGATAAGTTACCGGACTACTTGTGGAGTAGTACGAAAGGCGGCTAAAAATCATGGACCTATAAAATCGACTTTCCTTGACAGCAGTCAATTATACTTAGCAACGGTGAATTATCAAGTATAATTCACCACCGGAAGTTGTGAAGGGCCCTTGCAAGTGAACGGAGCGTTCCACGGCATTGAGAAGACCTGTGTAATAAACATCCATAAAGTAGCATGGCGGAGAAACAATTATAAACATCACATGATAAATTGTCGCTTATTGTCAACCATCGCAAGCAGTTTTAATAACTGATTCATCTGATAAAGCAAAGAAGCGCAAAGAGGTCCCGGCGGCCAGCCATAATTGTAGTTGTTATGAAGTCTAGCCTCATGAACGATCTGTTTTTCCGGTTTTATGTCACAACCTGCGCAATTCTGAGGGGCGTTTCCCGAACGCTCTGATTTCGGAAGAAGGGAAGGTTTACGTAAAGATACGTAAGAGCTTCCGAACCTCCGAGCTGTTTTGAAGGCGGCATACCACCGTCATGGGTAGGGCCCGAGGACAGAAATCTGAGGTTACAGTCCGATCCTGTTGGGTCCTCTTTTTGACACCACATTTCATATACAACATCGCTCTTAAGAACTAGTAAGAAATACTATCATGGTATAATATATTATACTGCCGATCCCCTGGTGAAGAATGCTGAGGGGGGTAAAATTATAACATTTTGCTAAAATTAAGAATAAGGAAAATATATAAATGCAATATAGCCTAGCAGTTGTGATCTTCTTTAATTCCTGGCATGAAATTAAAAACAATGACCTGTATTCATAAATGAGTAAGGGAGAATTAACTATCCATCAATGTAAATGAGGCTGAGGATGCTGATTTGCCTGATACTTTTCATCTTGTTTCGAAAGGTCTGAGTTCTCTGAAAAGGTGCTCTTCATGCTCAGAAGGCCTCAGAACTGTATTGTCTCGTCTCAGGGATGTGTCATAGGCCTATTGAAGAGGGTGACCATAGGCATCTTAGTGCTGTGGGCGCTAAGATGACTTGGCGCCCTCCAACTTAGTGAGGTTTTCACTAAACTCTTCCAGATGTGTGCCAGATAGCAACAATCCGGAAAATATCTAAAAATAAAAAATGCCCAAGCAACTAAATGATTTGACCTATTGCACTCGCATCCCATGTCACATTTTGAGAAGATCTTTTAAATATGTTTGACTAGCTCATTGTTGGTAAACCCCCTTGCCGTTTGCTTACCAAGCTGGTCAATGTGTGGAGGATGCAAAGATTCTCGACAAAATAAACACCTTGAGAAACCCCAATCATTTGAGAATTTTATTTTATCTTTCCATATTTATTTATTTCAGGGTCTTTATATTGCATGATGCCATTATTTTATAACACATTTATTTATTTAATGACACATTTACCACACCGACTCATTTGAATGTTTTATTAGGAAATACATGTCATCAAATAAATAAATGTGGTATTATTAGGTAAAAGTCTGCTGAAATAAATAACTGGCACTATGAAATAAGTCCCAGAAATGTATTTCCTTTCAAAAAACACTTTTGTCCTTTTTAAAAATATGATTCTATTCTGTGATGGAGCATTTGTGTCTCAACATGAATAACAATTTATGGAGAGGAACCCTCTTAGATATGTGATAAACAGATCCAGAGACTGTGACCTCTGAATTAACAAAATAAAAAAGGGTACATGAGCAGGTGGTTCATTGTCAAGCATTCAAGTGATTCCTATTGAATAAAATATGTGAATACAATGTTATACCTGAGAATGCAACCTGGAACAAGTTAGAAGAAAATACTTTCCTGATTTGATGTGTTCACTTGAAACAGTACTACAAAGTTTGAAAGTCACACAGTCACATTTGATGTGGGTGTAGCAACTATCTAGACCTTGATGCTAAATAACACATCCCATATTTATATGTAAACCATTTATGCTGTGAAAATAATTAGTTTAAAAGGCATTTGCTATAAAGGCATTCCTAACAAAAGTGATTCTCCAATCATCCACAGTTAATGTTTATTGTTGGTATAAAACATTGTCAGCTGGCATTGAATCACTTTTTGACACATCACCATCGCGGCTTGTGACGTCAGTATCTGGTGGCATGCCTGTGGCAATTGGAAGGTTTTCCTTGCCTGAGGGGTCAACATTGCTATAGGTAGAATGACCACTGTCGCTTTCAATGGTGATGACAGTGGGTGAGTTTTTCCCTGGGCGCTCCTTGCTCTTGTGCTTTTTGCTTTTCTTCTTGTGTTTCTTCTTCTTCTTGTGGTGCCTCCTGCCTTGGTCCGACCCGTTTCCTACATCGTCTGTTTCCCCTCCGAGGGTGGCGTCCCTCTTCGCTGGCCTCTCCTTCGACCTCTTCTGTTTCCTGGAGCTGGTCCTACTGCTGGTTGTGTCCACCGCCTCGGATCCCGACCTCAGATCCGATCCTCTGTCCGGTTCGTCCAAGTGCCTGGTCTTGTACTTCCTCTTGCCCCCAGGCTTGTCTTGGCTGGACCTTTTCCTGAAAGAGGGCGATCGGCTACCAGTGGAGTATGTCCCGGTGGGAAATTCGTCCCTGTGACCGCTGTCATGGGGTTCCCTACTGCGAGATTCAGAGCGGGATTCACCGTTCCTGTGACCCCTGGAGTAGTAGGTGGTTTTCTCTGAATAATGTATCCAACTGTTGTCTCTGTCGTGGCCATACTTGCTGTAGGACTGCCACTGGTAGCTGCCAGGCAGACCGTCTCGCCTTTTCTCCTTACTGTCCCGCTTCGAACGGGGACACTCCCTGCTGCTACTGGATCGGGAATGCCTCCTTGACCGGGACAGGGTGACGGCACTGTTGGTGGGGCTCCTGGAAGAATCACTGGCACTTCTCGACCTTCTGTCCCGCCTATTTCTCCTCGATTGAGTTCCACTGCTAGATCCCTGCCGTTCCCTGCATCTTTCTGCACTGCGACGCCTCTTGCTGTCCTTGTCGTAGTCTCTTTTCCTCTCTGACAAATTGTGTCCTCTAGACCTGGAGAGGCCGCTTTGTTCTTCAGATGGTGAATGCGGTTTCGCGCCTGAGGCAGGAGGGGGGCTTCGCTCTACAGCGGGCAGAGGAGAGGCGCTGGGGGTGGTGAAGCGAATGTGTTGAGGCAGCTGAGGCTTTCTGTCCATCTCCTCATGGACAGAATCCTCAGAGTCTGATGAGAGCTGAACCAGCTCTGGCGTCCTCTGTGACACCGGCTTCACGAAACCAACGATAACACAGTCATCTTCATCCCCACCAACATCATAATCATAGGAGGACAAAAGAGATCTATATTTTTGGACACCACTGTGGGACGCGTCCTTTGGGTTTGAAGGGCCTTTGGGATGGGAGGAGGAACTGATTTCCTGTAGCTCTTCCTCCTGGCTGCTGTCAGAGTCTGGTATAGAGAGCGGCGGCACTTTGTTTCTTTCTTCCGTCGTGGAATACGAGGGCCCAGGCGTCTCATCGTCCCACGCAGACTGACTGAGAGCACCGCTGGACATAGACTCTCCAATGGTGTCCAGATCCACTGACATTAGATCGTCCTCCGAGACGGCTATGACAGATGAGTGAGAGCTACTGTCGTCGTCTAATAGGGAGTCGGGGCAGTCATAGACGGCATGCTGGTCATAGGCTTCCATGTTGAAGGGAGCCTTGGCAAAGCTGATGAACTCGTGGAGGAAGTGCTCTGTGCGAGCCTGGAGGAACGGCCTGAGCTCCTCCAGTATATCACTGGCCTCCAGATTGAAGCGGGTGATGCGCGACATCACCACGTGTTGTACGATGTTGACCAGAGAGCCGTGGGCTCCATAGAGCACCATGAGCTCCCTCTTCAGCCAGGGCACCAGTCTGTGAAGGCACGCAGGGTTCCTCTGATAGAACTCGGCCGTGGTGTCCCGGCAGCGGCCGCCGTCCTCCACCGACTGCACCCGGATTCCCTCGCGATACAGCCCCCTCCTGAACGTGATCATTTCCTGCTCCCGGATGGCACGGACTGCTCTGCCTTCGCTAGCGGCCCGCCGCCCTGCCGCCAACCTCGACATCATGCGCCTTAGGTTGCGCTCATGCAGCTGGTACGCATCTCCAAAGTTCTCAAACATCACGCCGTTGTCTGGAGGGGTAGCGGTCCTCCTCTCGGCGCGCTGACGCACGCCCGTCATGGTGGTGTGGTACCGGAAGCGTACACCACCGAAACTCCCAAATGAGCCGTTGTCGGAGGGCCTCAGGTCATACTTCTTGAAGTCTTGGTCCGACTTGATGGTGTGGTAGATGGAGTTGAACGGCTGCTTGCACAGCGGACACTCCGCTTTGTTCTTCGACCACTCATGGATGCAGCGGAAGCAGAACTTGTGCAAGCACAGGTCCAGGTAGGACATGTTGTGGAAGGCGTCCAAACAGATGGGGCACTTGGAGTCTGGGGACACCTCTTTGGACGTGTCCCCAGAGGTTTTATTTGTGCCATGCTTCTGACGTGGACGCAGTTCAATCTTGGAGGCTGACATGATCTTAGATGAAGATGAAATAATGACAAACACTTCAGGTCAGTTTCAGATCATTTCATGACTGGTGAAGTAATGTTTTCATGATACACCTTTAAGACCCCAGTACAATCCAAAAAAAGAGAGGTCGAAATGTTTACATGGAGGATGTGTAGACGGATTATGGTGATACGTTGTCACATTCTGAGTTAATCTTTGATTGTCCTGCACTGACTCTTCGAACTAAACGGGAGTATGCAGTCACTGTACTACATAGCTGTTCAGGGTTAGATAATTAATAAATGTTTTAAGATTGCGACAATCCGTTTCTTTTTCTGTAAAAGCGCATAAATACCAAATATAAGAGATGGGCTATAATAAACACTAGCGACTAGGTTACACAATAATTTTCAAAACTATGTTTTAATGTTTTGGTGTTATATTATTGTTTATAAAACGGCATGATATTAAACGATTATGTTGATACTAGACTAAACAAGCTGGGACTCTGATCGTAGTAGTAAGTAATTTTAATATCATTGGTTTGTTGACGTTAGCGCATCTAGCACTGGTAGATTCCTACTAAAGTCTGTACCACTGTAGCAGGCAGGAAGACATTGTTTTGTTTTCTAGTATCACGACCATTTGGAAAAACAAAACAAAAAAGCAGTTTTATAACTCTATGATGTATAGAAACATATGCTAGGATGGTCGGCGTCTGACTTGAGCTAGCAGCTAACAACATGAATTATAGTGAATGGGGTTTGAGGACATAAGATAGAATTGTATTTACCTCAAATACATCGAACAGCTGCTCGGTTGGAGATCGACATGGACGTAGGAAGAAGTTACATTCTCAGGGAAGATTAACTTAAAAAAATGCCTCGCTGCTGTATAATATATGAATAGGCTTAGCCCTTTGAGTTGTACAACCACCATTCAGCTAGCGTGTAGGCACATTTCATTACGCAACTTCCGGTTTTCTTCGGGGGTCAAAAGTAAAAGCCCTGAAACAATTTTCTCTCCGCGACTGTAAAATAAAAATTTCCGATTAAAATTAAATTGATAGTCAAACCAAACTGAGACGTTCATCAAGGATACATTTTCATGTAATGCCATGATTTCCAGATTCACAAATGACTTATAGTCCTAAACAGATCTTTCAGATTATTTTATTTGACAATAAAAAACTTTTTATACAAATACTAAAGAGGGTTGGTAGCAGAAGGGCATTAGCGGATAATGTGGCCCTATAATAATGACAGTAAGGATATTGCATTTTAATACAGACAGGCTTGACCTTGATGTGGATATGCACAGCCTACTTCTTAGACTTTGAGTCCATGGGTAATTTATTAATAATAAAGGAGAAACCGGTCATTATGATTGGAAATGTTTTAATAACATATATAGGTTATTTTTTTACAATGACTTTATAGAAACATTTTAACTGTGTGCATTAGTGGTGACCGTGGGTCATGGGTAGATCGGGAACAACTTCGCCCGTCTCCAAAATGACATCCCCCTTAAACAAGCAGAAAAAGAAAGGATAGATTAACGTCTAAATCAGTTAGGATGCACATTTAAAACAGAAATGCTAATAATATTGTGCCAATAGTTTAACAATTGAGGGAAAAAAAAAGATTGTAGCAAATATTGGTTAGGCAACTATGAATTTAGGTTTTAAATAAATACAATTATGAAAAAATGCAATGAATAAAAATATGCACTTACGGGAAACAACTTGGGTTTCACCTCCACAATACCATATGGCAGGTTCTGTGGAATAAACAATCACTAAGTTAGTACATCTTGCTTGTAAAGCTTTGGATCATATGAATATATATTTGTTAATTAAGAGTAGTTGCAACGGTTAGGAATAGCTCTACAATTGAAGGTTGAAGAGATATTTTCCCCATTTATAAATCTGGCATGTGAATATTGTATTGGCATGCATTTTGATCAATTCACTTTGTAGTCATTGTTTCAGTAACAAGAACACACAAGTTGGGTCCTTTGGCAAGTAAACATTTAATATTTATGATATCTAAACCATAAAAAAAGGGTTCCAGGTGGACTTACAGCCATGTGGTACTTGACACAATAGTGAACGATCCACGCTGGTATCAACACCCGTGTCAATCCAAATACTCCACCTCGGTATGCCTTGTAGGTCTGCAAGAACAGAAACAAGAAAGCAGAAAATAAGCCGACTTTAAAGACAAGTGTTCATAAATGTTATGCATTTCTGTTTTCTTTGCATTAGTAAATTGTTTTCATACCATATACCCTTTACTGTGTTAATGTAGTATATTCCTAAAGGGAGTAGGTGTATGCCAAGATGCTAGTGACTACAACTATACTTGTCTTCTGCAGTAGACTATCAGATAGATAGCAGTGTAAACGTGGCAGTACATTCATGGTTCAGGTACATTCCTTTGCTTTAGCTTGAATTATTTCACTTGCAAACACAAAATGGTCTGTTTCAGCTATGAATGTGGCGTTATCAATCTATAAGCAAAGCAGCACCCTTATGACCATGTCAACACCTGACTGCACTGTCAAGCATAACATGACATCTAGGTCGGCGATGGGAGCAAAGAGACATAGAAATAGACGTTGATAAATGTAATATAGAACTGGTTTTTATAACCAACTCAGGATCTGACCACTCACGTATTGCCTCCACAGACTCTTGGGTTCCAGAAAGCCAGCCCAGAATTTAGCTATGGCGCCCGGAGCCTGTGGCTTGATGACGGGTTCTCTAGGACTGAGTTCCTGGTCCTTCAGCCATTGCCTTCTGAGCTTTGTGATCTGCTCAATGCGGAGCCTCTCGTCCGGCGTGTAACCAGACATCTTATTAGAAGATATTTAATCTCGGTGTATTCACCCTGAACCCTACAATGACACCATGGAGGACACCTCCTTGTCGCAAAAGCAAGCCAACGAGCATCTTGTCGAAGAAAAATCTGAGCAAGAAAAATCACGTTACATTAGAACAGCGCCATCTATTGAGAAGGAGTGGCTTTCCACCTTTTAATACATAATGAAAAAATACTATTTGTTGTAACTTCCCAACAGTATCGTTAATGAATGAAAATGTATTTAGGGAAATATCGACATAGCTGTGGACTTTCGCTTGGAGTAACACAAAAAAGGAATGATCATATGGTTTATTGAACATAAATACAAAAATAGAAAATGGGAAATCGAAAACAATGTCAAATCAAAAAGAATGTCAAGGAAACAAATTAATAAAATGTAAACATTTATATACAATATAAAAAAATGAAACAATGTTAAAACACAATGTTAATGATAAAATGTGTCCATCTGAGATGTATATATTTCTTTTTCATTTTAGATGTTCATGGTCGGGGTCCAAAGTTGTGGATAATGTCCATGGTTGGTCTCCCTCATTGGCATAAAAGTTTGGTTTCCAGATGTTTGGTGTCCAATCCTATCTACATTTTAGGTTCCAAAGATGCATGTTAATTCTCATTATGTTAGGTTTCATTCTCAGTTCTTCTTGCAGCTGAAGAGCCGGCAAAGCCAAGAGAAGTTCCTCTTTTTGGTTTTTACTTCTTTCTCCTCAGGATCCTGAGCAAATAATGTTTCAGCACAGAAAAGATCTATTAGCACATCTTATTCTACAGTGAAAAATAAAGTATATAAATATATAGTACTATGTATTGCATTGTTGATTGATATAAGAGATCTAGATACAAAACTTAAATTTTCATGGAAATCAATTAATTATTTGTAAAACTTGATTTGAAGAGGAATTGTGCTAATATATACCAGTAATTATTGGAGTTACTAAATATTTGGCTTGTGCATCATGTCTGTACTGAAATGACTTATAAGGCGGACCTTGTCTGGGCAGGCGAGGAACTCCTCCCTGCTCGCGTTGTTCTCCTTGTGAAGACGCTCCTCTAGCAGGGTGAGAGCTCTCTCCTCATCTCCTTCCTCCGGCTTCCTCACAGGGACGTTGATGCTATAGGGGGTGTTGTCTCTTCCCTGGACCTCCGCGCTGAAGCTCACAGAGGGCTTGATGTGGTTGAGCACCTCTCTTGCTACAAGGGAGCAGGCCAGCAGGGCTACCTGGGGGTCCTGCATGAGGCCCTCCCTGGTCAGCCACGTGTTGGGCAAGGCCACGATCAACTTCTGTCTCAGGGGCCGCCGAAGCTCAACGGCAAGTTTGACCTGTTGAATGACTTATATTGTCACTTCTATTTGAAAACTAAATAACTGAAAATCGTATTTATATATTTTTTTATAAATAGTAGGCAAAATAAATTGGTTTGACCATATACACCTTTTACATACATTTTGATCTTATGACATTATTTTACATCATGTTGTAAGTGCGTATGTTGTTTTCTTTGGACAGTGAATCACAATTGCTGGCCTTCATTTGATGGAGGATAAGGTGTATGTTTTTCAATACATTGGTTGCTTAAGGAGCATTCTCTACTTTAAATCATGCTATTCCAGTGTAAATACAATTTACAAAAGAAAGTTATAATATAACACTACAAAACCTAAAGCAGACCTCTTGCACGGGGTCCATCAGGCGCTCCAGAGTCTGTTTGAACACTCTGTTGTTCCTGTATGCCTCGGCCTCCTTCTCCAGCACCAAGTAGACATGTTCCACTAACTCCTTCTCAAAGGCCCGGTACTTGCGGGCCTGTGACTGGTAAAAGGTTTGGTCCTGGCCTCTGAACAGTTCTTCTACAACCCGTTCAGCAGTTGACCGCTGGATCAGAACCTTCTCCTGTTGCACAGGGGAAGAGAATGCTCAGCCCGTCTAAAAAGTAGCCGAGGATTTTTTAAATGGACTGGACTCTCATGTTGCACGAAGATTATATTTCAGTGTTGAACACTTGAAATCTATGTTATGTATTTTCATGAACGTACAGTGGTTGAGACAGAGTTCCTAGCAGCGGCAGCAGCATTAGCAGAGTATCCTGGCAGTGGCTGAGCTGCTGGAGGCAGAAGGGCTCCAGAAAGCACAGGATCAAAGGCAAGCAAACCCTGCCCAGATTCTTGCGGCGAAGAGGGCTCAGATTGGGTCAGACCCTGGAGCAGCTTGTGGCTGTTCTGGAAGTCCCTCTGGAGGGCTTCACCGCTGCCGTCCACTACAAAAGCATTGTGAGCCAGGCTGACATTGTCCACCAATGAGGTCACTTCCTTGTAGTCATCTCCAACAAAGTACTTTCCGTTGACCCAGGTGGTGTAGGAGGAAGGGCGTGGGATGACCATGTGGCGGTAATCCGCAATGACATCATCGCTCATTTCCGGAAGAGCCTTACGGTAGATCATCGTGTGCCGGACCCATGTTCCAAACTCCTGGAATATCGGATCCCTTTCTGTCTCAGGGAGCGTCTGTCTAAAGAGCCTGCTCTCCATTAGGTCCTCATCCACCTTGGGAGCTGAGAGCAGAATGAGAACAGGGGGAGTGGAGGGAAGTTGTGATCAATAAGAAACAATTGGATGAACCTCCACTGGTTGTTAAGGATAGTTCTACAACTCAAAGCTTTTCATGCTTCAATGATATTAGCAAAACACTGTGGTATTCAACATCATGAGCGATATAGTTGAATGGTTTTGAATGAGTTATTTGCGTTCGATCCTTCTATGTGGTTACCCTGGACAGGTGTTCCCTCGGTGCAGGCTGTCGGATGCTGAGCCAGAACAACCTCGATGACCTCCCTAGGGATGCAGCGGATGAGATCGGGGTTTCCCGCTGCCATCAGCTTCTTGACCTTGAATAAGAGAGAAGACGTCTTAATGGAGGAGAGCTGTGGACAACAACGCGTCACGTATCCTGTTTAGAGCTTCAGAGCTTTCAGTGTTGTATGGAGGACTTTCACTTTCACCAAACGGAGTGGCCCTGAATGAAAATCAGTCCTACCTGGTAAAAGGTCCCAAAGGCCTGCATCAGGCGGCTCTGGGCCTGGAAGGTAAGTCTCCTTAAATCCCAGCTGGGACGAGGGAGAGCAGTGTCCACCGTCACACCAGGCATCCTCCTAAGGGCCTCCAATGTCAGAGCACTCAGCTAGGAGAGAGAGAGGGGGAGGAAAGAAAAGAGGGTGCAGAAGTGAGAGAGATCAACCATGGATGTGGGGGAAAAAAAAGAGTAGGAGGCAACGAAGGAAGAGCAAGGAGTGTGAGATGTCGATTTTTGACAGAAAATACTTAATTCGATTCAATGATATCAACGATGAATGGCATGAGCAGTGATGGAGTAGTTGGGTCCGACTGATAGTAGCAGAACTAGTAGTACATTAGTATTACCGGGACCTACCTGAAGGGTGAGGGCCAGGAGCTTCTGCTGGCCCAGCTGCCTGTAGCCGTCCCCGTGGAGGGGCTGGAGCTTCAGGATGAGCTGTACCAGCAGGGTGTCCACCAGGTCGCTGCTCACAGTCAGCATGGAGCCTGGAGGGATGCTCCGCACTGCCCGCACCACCCTCTGGAGAGAGAGATTCATGGGAACCGATGTTTGTGTTTGGTGTTTGTGTACCCCATGAGCTTCGATCCCACAAATATGATTGAAAAACACTCAACACAACTTGTATTTTGAATCGTTTTTCAGCACTTTGAAACTGATTTGTCTGATGTTTATTCATCTTTGTCCTCTCCCTTGTTAGAAAGGTAATTCATGGTTTCGATATAGGTAACTGTTTGTATGTGTGCAGTAATGCAAGCAAGTCATAATGTTTAGAAAAATGTAAACTGCACAGAAACACTTTACAAACAACTATTAAATCATATTGTACCCAATTAAATTCATTGAGCAAAATCATGTTTTTGAGCCTCTGGCGCTGGAGCTGACCTGCAGGTCCTCCTGAGTAGCTTGCAGCTGGTGTGGGACCAGCTGGGCTACACTCACCGCCACCAGATAGGACATGTAGTAGTTGAGGACGTGTGGAGCCGTGACCAGAGCCCCCGCCAGCCGCTCTCTGGGGAGCAACGCCTGCTCCAGGCGGGCCAGGATGGACCCGGCCACCTGAGCGATGGACACAAGACACACGGACATAGAGACACGTTGGCCCTGGGAGTTCATATCGTAGTGTTGTGCCATTATGTCATCTCTCATGGTGTGTGATCTTGGGTCGCGCTCATTTGTTTTGTTTGTGGTATTGCATTTTTGTCGAACAAATCAGCGCATACAACTAGTATGCTGCATATTTTTCTGTATTGAATGGATGCATCATAATACATTGCATCGGCATGATTATTGTACTCATATCGAAATACACTGATGAGTCACTCATCGCATTTCATTGAAACATCTTATTGTAACAATAAAAAATATAATGCCAGGTCTAAAAATGCAGACCTGGCAAGGAGCGGTGGGCTGGAGCAGACAGTTAGCCTGCTGCCAGTCCCCCGTCACCCTGACCCAGGGGAAGGAGGAGGCCAGGAGGCGCCGGGTCTCCTGGAGGACGGTGCTGATCTTCTCAGGGGTCCCCGGGGGTATGTACCCAGGGCTGACCTGTAGGACACAGCACCAGTGCACACAAGAAGTCAACCATGAGCTTCAGAAGCTAATGCAGAGGGGACTTCTGGGATCGTCTTGTTCTAAGGTAAGTGTGAAAAATCATATGAGCTGCAATTCTCTGGTTGTAACTCAAAGTCAATGTCTTATCACATAATTCAGTGCTCTTACTGTTGTTAATATTAACGCAGACTTCTACGTATTTCATGACTGTGGATGCATGTCCTGTGTCAGAGCAATGGGCCTTATTCACCTTGAGGCTATCCATCTCAGTAGCTGGGCGGGGGAACTGACTGGGGCATTCTGCATTCAGTTACCCCACCCCACGTTTACAACCAATATGGAACCAAGATGGTGGCTAGATGAATAAGGCCCATCGTGGTCTGTTGTGCGGACAGTACTGGTCCCTGTGAGGGACATATCTCATTACAACAGGGCTGTACCTGAGCCAGCAGCTGGACGATGACCTCTTTGAGGGAGGGGCCCGGGACCACCACCTGCCAGGGCAGCGCCGAGGCAGGAGGGGTGGAGCCGGCAGCAGTCTCAACCTCAGAGGAGTAGGAGGACGTCTGGGTGGGGCCGGGGTCCGGAGGGTCTCCAAGAGGACCTGAGGACCAATCACATCCACAAAGATTGTTTCCTCCACTCTTTAGATGATTTAATGTTGCTGATGGTCAGGCTTGCTAGCAACACATTTGTATTTTCTTTTTTTCTCTCTGGATTCCTCTTATTTCAATGCCTCTGTGAGGTCTTACGGTGAGGCTTATTAGTTGTATGTTATGATCAGTTAATAATCAAAAAGGTACCTTTGCTGGGTCTTGGATGGGTCTTGGTAGGTGGTGTTTCAGGAATGCAATGCATTTGAAAAGCAGTAGCCAAAAAAACACAGAGAGCAGTGATGAACACAAGGTACTATCACAAGGGACCAGGTAAACTGATAAAGGGGAGAGGGCAGCACCGTGACTCTAAAGGATCTGAATTCCACCGCTGTCCAGTGTGTGTTGTGACCTCACAATAGAGAGATTGATGGTGGTTAAAAAATTTAATTCCGTCATTCTGTTGGAGTGTTGTGATTGACACGGATCCACTGTAACTATAGTGACAATGATGCACATTATAAACTTGAACAGCTATCAATCTATTTATTTTCTTTTTCTTTTACTTATCTATTGTATTTACTTATCTTATTTTATTTTATTTTATGACAATGTTTTTATGTGAAGCACTTTGAGTATGAAAGTTCTATATAAATAAAGTTGCCTTGCCTTGCCTCCTTGCCTATCTGGCTAGCCTATCCCCTTTAATTTGAAGGGTGTTGACTAATTTAATTATTGAAGCTTTTGCACTCATCATTGGGAGTTTTAAAAGGTAACTTCAGGAAATGCCCCCAAACAGATTTGTGTGTGAAGGCGGACGCTAGGGGGCGACCGTCGGGAACAGGGGGACTGAAGTCAGCTGGTTCATTAACTCACTTCCGTTCCGTGTGTCGCACGCAACATAAGGACGGTAATCAGCTCACGCCGTAGTCTGTCACTTGACTCAACGTAGTTCTTTTACTACACGATTCTGTAAAAAGTCAGGTAAGGTCGATACGTTACCACACGGTCGAACAAATGACAGGCGTAACTGAGGCAATGTCAATGCTAATGAACAATCGTATTCTGTTTCTTCTTCAAGACTTATCACAAGACATTATCCTGTGTCCCAATGTCCACGCATGTTGCAATTCTTATGTAGCTAACGTTACTGCTCTTTCTGTCTGCATATTTAGAAGTGCTATAACCCTTTAGTTCATATAAGAAATGGTTTTCGGTCTGTCAGTTGCCAACATTTGTAATTGTCATGCTTGTTCGATGTGGTCATTTAGTTTGCGTCTGAGCATGTTCATGGTTTTATGTTATGTATTCAATTTTTTTTTTATGTTTGCAATTTTTAATATAAAATTTATATCGGTAGACTCAACATTATATAACTTATCGCTCTTTGTTTATTGATAGTTTCGCTACTGTTATTGTTTTTCACCCCCCCCCCCCCCCCCCCCCCCCACCACACACAGCTGGGCGTCAGATATTTGGATGGAGCCAGTTTCAGATTTGAAGCCTGCCATTCACTGCTTTGACATCGCGAGGGTCGCCATAGCCCTGCATCCTCACATTTCTGCATCTCAATGAGAGAAGAATGGTCAAGTACTTCTCAAACAACACAGACATCCAGAACGCCTGGGAACATGTTGTCTCTGCATTCTGGCGGAGATACCCAAATCCATTCAGGTATAGCAACTCAGTGGTCATTAATGTTCTCTCTTATTAACAAGATTAGGCTGATTCAAAACAAAAAAACTCAGGGAACAGATCGGTATCTGATACGTTATAGTGTTGTGTATTTTACATTGATCAGGTCAATCTGACCATATTTAAAAAAAAAAGAAAAAAGAAATTGCACTTTTAAGAAAGAGATCTGAAACTGAGCTGTTCTCTTCTGGCTTCCTGGCTCAGTTGGCTGCGGTGTCTGTCATTTGTGCTTTGTCTTCCCTTTTTGCACCTACTCACAGTTAGGTGTGCCTCACTTTATAGGGTGTACTGTGTATAGCCACACAACAACTAGAAAATCTTCCAATGAAGATCTTCCATTTAATTCAATCCTATCATATTTATATGCCTCTGTAGCTGACCTGCATGTTCTCTTGTAGGGTGCAGTTTCTCCCCTCCGATTTAAAATGTTTTGCCTTGCTTCTTTTATAATACTGGTTATGTTTACCAGTTAAACCTGAAAAACTTGCAACCCCATATCATTGACAGTTGAGTGTATTGTCTATCATAAACCTCTAATATGCCACAACTCAATCGACAAATACTAGTCAGCAAAACCTTGCAACCCAACTGCCCTCATAAAATAGCTGAAATTATCTTCCCAACAAAAGGGGTCCTTGTAGCCCCTTGGAGACAGCCACTCTGATTTAAAACGGCATACAAATCAAATATCCCGATGTGTGCACTAATGTGTCCCGTGTCCCCGGCAGCACTCATGTGCTGACGGAGGACGTGGTCTACCGGGAGGTCACTGCCGACCACAAGCTCCTCTCCAGACGGCTCCTCACCAAGACCAACCGCCTGCCGCGATGGGCCGAGAAGGTGTTCCCCACCCACCTCGCCCGCTCCGTCTACATCGTGGAGGACTCCATCGTTGACCCGTTGACCAGGAGCTTGACCACCTTCACCTGGAACCTCAACCACACCACGCTCATGGTCAGCCGCCGCCTGGTCCCTCTTTAATGAGGGCTGAAATAAAAAACTTGTTTTGTTGTTTTGTATTTATTTCGATTTGGTTCTTGAGGCATTGAGGGATATTGTTTTATATTTTTGCGTCTCGAATGTTCTGGTTAGTCATTGAGTGGATGCTTTTATGTGTAGTGAGTGAATTGGAACGCATGACTTCAAGGAGCGGGTAGGGCTTAGGATTCTTGCGTAAGGAAGCCTGCAGGTAGGCTGAGGATACTGAGGAGCAAATCCTGTGTCTTTGGCCTGCTTGCCACTACACTGCGTTTTGCCCTAAACTGACAAATTTAGACTTCAATAATTATGTCTACTTTTGTGTCATATCACCAACCCATGTTACAAATTCAGGAGGCGTGGAAATGCTCGGTACTCAAAATCTGACGTTAATTTTTTTTTTGCTAATGTGTATGTTAGGACCTATGTTGGTATAAAGTATGCTTTTGTAACCATTGAGAAACCCGATGCCCCGTAGTCTTCTATCCATGCACCTGCTATATAGATAGAGAAGTTTATTTTATACAAACTGCGGATCTGTCAGTTGGAGTTTGACTCCGGTGCTAAACAAGCAGTGTGGTACTGTATGCAAACAATATGAAAATAGTTATTCTGTGGCTAAGCTCTCCCCACAGCTGAAAACACAGCCAGATAGGTAGACCATTCGCTGTACAGGCCCTCCAGTCTGTGTTTTTCTAAACAGGCAAAGCTTTTTAACCTCGATTCAATATTACAGCATTTTCTACTGATATGATGGTGGCTAAGGATCAAACCCATTATGTTTGGTCAGAGTTCAAGCCAAGGTCAACGGCTTGTACATCATGCAGCGAGATGTGTAATCCTTACCCGATTCTAAAATGCATGAATCTGAATTCATCGTATTCATTGTTTGGATTGTGTTGGCTAAATAAACTGTTCTGCATGCAGTTTTGTGTTCTGAAGAAAAAACAAATCTCAGAGCAAACCTGTGTTTCCTACTTGGCGTGTTACGTGGGTTAATTTCTCCAGAAATATAAACTGCTAATATAAACTAAATGTACCAAATCAAATCTGGACTGTTTTTAATGATAATTTCTTTACGTCAACTCTTGGACATGGAGTGAAAAACAAGAAAGTCCACATATTTTATGAGGCAGACTGTATACATGTTGACGCTTTTACCCCATAAACTATCCTCAACTGTAACCATCTTTACGTTCTCAGGCTGTGGAGGAGCGGTGTGTGTTTAAAGAGTCGGCCCTTCAGCCAGCGACCACCAGTGTAAAGCGGGAGGCGTGGATCTCCTCTGGTGTGTATGGCTTCTCAAGACCCATTCAGGTACTTCATGAAGGATCTGACTCGATGCTACGCATGATAAGGGGTAAACGCCATGGACAATAGGAAGCGATGCTATGTAGGATAGTAATCAATACGATGTAAATTAATGAATGCAATTCATGTTATGGATTGATGCTAGATGGTAAAAGTATATTCAGTGTGATGGATTCAGATGGTCTTGATGGGTTTGTTTCATTTGGCAGAGTCCTACAAACTCATCACTGCCAAAGTCTTTTCAGTTAGTATTGACAACATTTGCGTCAGCAAACTCTTATAAAGCATTCTGTGAAACCCTGGCTCGATTGAGATAGGCCCATTATGTCTGATAATTCGAGGGTGAGGATAATACCTGAGGTGCCTTGACGTACCATACAATGGTGCGGCGTTGCTTTGACAATGCGATTAGCGTCAACGAACAAACAAGCAGTTCAGTATGAGTGCTTCAATGATTAATGTCGTCCTATCGGCCCATTTCATATTATTTATTCCACAGTACTTTGTGGCTGACGTTTGAAGTAGTTGCTCTGGAAATAGTAGACTGTGGTGATAAATGATCAGTCTCTCCAAATGAATTGTCCTTCTCTTTCTTTCTTTCTTTCTTTCTTTCTTTCTTTCTTTCTTTCTTTCTTTCTTTCTTTCTTTCGATACTCTGATTCATTTGGAACTGCTTCAATTTTCCACCACCATGGAAAAATTGTCCTCCATTATGTTTGAAGGCTTCTCATTTTGATGTTGTATGAAAACCAGAGTTTTCAGCCGTCATCAACATCCTCTTCGTTATCTGATGGTGAACCATAGAGAAACCACAAGGCAGCCTTCCAGAAATGAGCTTGGGTACGGCCATTTGTCACCGGACAGGGAGCGGTGAACCTGTCTGAGCTTCCTTTTGAAGCCGTTCCTAGTCTGATCTCAAACGGTGGCATGTTGTGAAAATAATGGTGTGCTTGTTGGAATGGCTAAGGAATAAAACACTACGGGGGGTCGAAAAACCACTCAGAAAGGGATGATAATACGGCCGAGACGAAGTGAGTCTGCTTAACACTACCAGAGTACATGTTTATAACACCAAAGGCCTGGAGTGGTTTATTCCCCTTATACCACAGTTAACAACGGTGATTAGATGTTATTTACTTTCTATGACCTTTTTTTTACTGTCTTAAAGGTTGGGTATGGGATTTGCGAAACGCGAGCAGATTTTGAATATACACAACTCAAATGGTCCTACCCCCTCTCCTTCAGCACTGACTCTGACTCCACCCATTCGCGCAATCATGCACGAGCGAACACAGATGCGCGAGAGCGAGCCATTAGCTAGTTAGCCAGCTCCAGTAAATACCGCAGGATAACAACAAACAGAAGCCTGTTCTGGGTCACGAGCTTTGAGTGCGTGCACGAAGGGGTTGCGCGGGGAGCGGGAGGGGGAGTGCAATATGACCGTTTGATTGACGTACTTACTGTCCAATGCCACTCGGTGGGTCTGGAAAACATTGGCTGGAGTTTTTCGAGCCCTGCCCGTTCCACAGATGATTGACTTGTTTAATTTTCATGTCAGTACTTCTAACTCAGTGGCTGTAAGTGGGTTATGATAAGGATTTCAAGTAATTTTGCAAAAATGGCCAAAAAAAAGAATTCCATACCCAACCTTTAAAGGGGACTTAATATGCTTTTTCTACTTTTAATGATTGATAGTCATGTTTAACCATACTAAAGTGTCAAATACTGACGTACATGCATTTCGACGTATTCCCTGCTGACAGTCTGGGGTGGCTGTGCAGAGCGCTAAACACTCGGGACAACGTTTGCGATTCACTTGTTCACATTTCCGGGAAATCATCTACGTAAAGGGCACTCCTGCCACGCCCCCATATGCCTGGTCAAATCTGCCCGCGCGTGCGCTTCAAGGAAGGTAACCAATCACAACGGAGTTGGGTTGGCAGGAGGGGGGCGAGGGGGCGGAGAAGGACGAAACCGAGCGTTGGCAGAGAATGCTGAAAGCGCCCAGATGAGAGGAAGAGTTTCCCGAAAATCTACATCATTTTTTGTGCTGTGATTCGTGTCAGGTTGCGCTATAGGAGTTAATTAATAAGAAATTAAGACCAGAAAAGTAGTATAACAGGTCCTCTTTAAGTAGTTCAACTAACCTAACCCTAACCTTCCGCCTCAACTGAAAGCAAAAATATTCTTCTCTGCCGCTTTGAGCATGTAGTTTTTGTGTTGTCTTGGGAAATAAATGTTAATTATATTTGACCGTTGCTTTTAATACTGCATTGGTAGCGTATTGATTTAGATACTTTTAAAAGTCAACCCTGCCACGTTATTGAAAAGTAATGCACACTTGAATGACCAATGAGGATCGAGTATTTAACATTGCCATGGTATAAACTAATATATTGTTATAATTATAGAAGAAGAATTTGACTTGTCATATTGAATGTTAAAGATTATTTTTTGTCCTAATGTGTATACATAGCCACTAGAGGGCAGTCACAGATCTGCTTCCACTTAACTGCCAATCTGCTTCCAGTTAGAACATCTCTGCATGTTCAGGGATACTCATTCAGTGTTCCAAAGCTTTACACTTTTTTTTGCTCAAAAATCAATATTCCAATGTGGTAGTAGCGTCAGATGTTCCTCAAAATGTCAACCGTGTTTTCCCCGTACGTGACCGCATTTTGTGCTCAGAATTGTTTTGCGACCCCAACATCTCACAGTTTTGTCCCGCCCTCAAGGTTGGACAAACAGATCCAAGGGCTTATGGTCTTTGTCTGTGTCATATTAACCTCTCAGTATCTGTCACCAGTGTGACTTCACTAGAGAAAGGTATAGATAGCACAGCTTTATGTATGCTCTTCTCCTTGCAATCTCAGGACCCCCCATGGCCTTGAATTATAACAAGAAGGTCGAAGGATACATTAGGAAATATGCCTTCAAGCAAATTCTCCATAAAAAAAAGTAAATAACGTCATTTCCTTTCCATATTTTTTTTTTCTCTGCAGGAATTTGGATTGGCACGCTTCAAGAGCAACCAGACCAAGTCCATGAAGGGGCTGGAGCATGCGCTGTTAAACGGACATGGTATGTACACTGCAGCAGTTACAGGGGGTGGGGCAGATATGTTGCGTCTTAAAATTAAAAACGAAATCATCCATGTGATGAGTTCTCTCAGATTGAAATCGCATCTTCCCATCGTTACTTTAACCGAGGTTCCGGTAACGTTTCCCCACTCGGTGTCCAGTTTACCAACCTTAGATAGGTACTCCTTTTTTAATCCCTATTCAAAGGGAAAATTTTTTGGCGCAGCGCACACATTTAATACGATTTAGAATTTACCGTGGATAATACATTTTAAAATCATAAATAAAATAAGAATAAGAATCTGTATCTACAATAAAAAGTGTAAAAACCCTTGTGTATCGCCCTTGTATGAAGTAAGCAAATTAACATCTCTATGAAAAGGAGAAGAGATTTCAATTCTAACTTTGTGAAGCACATAAAGCCTTTGTACAGTAGAACAATAGACGTTCCCTGCAACTTCTGGCATGCGAGCAAGTTGTATAAAAATGGTTTGCTGCCAGCTGAAAGTCAAAGATGGAACAAAAAACAAGCAGCTATCAAAACGAGTGATACATTGATTCTGCTGATACAAGAGTCCTGACATTCAATGTCATCCCATATGGAGTACAAGCCCCCCCATTCCTTTTAAGTTCAAAGTTCAAAGTACTTTATTTGTCATTGCCATAAAGACAACGAGACAGTAGAGGCAACCAGACTTACACAGCTAAATAATAATAAATAACAATTAATAAATAGATTCATAAATATCATTCATAAAATAATAATAAAAATAATGAAAGCAATATATCTCCATATCTCCATGTTAAGGTGCATCAAGTATTAGAGTGCAGTCCATGGGGGGCAGGGAGGGCTGGGCCGGGGTTGGGGGGAGATGAAGGGGGGTGGGGAGTGGGGTGGTCAAGCTGTTGAGGAGCCTTATTGCACAGGGATAGAAGCTCTTTGCCATCCTGGAGGTGCGTGCCTTTTTTGATCTGAACCTTTTCCCTGACGGGAGTAACAGGAACAGATGATGGGCAGGATGAGAAGGGTCTGTGAGGATGCGTTTAGAGCGCTGCAGGCAACGGGAGGAGGAGATGGACAAGATGTCGGGCAGCTCTACTCCAATGATCCTTCCCGCTGTTTTAATCAGCCTCTGGATGGCTGCCTGCTCCGCCTTTGTACAGCCGAGTCAGCTGTTCTGTCGGCCCGGTAGACGGTGCGGCCTGCTAGCTGGATAGCTGCGTCTGGTGTGGTGCTGTCTAACCACGTCTCGGTGAAGATCATGCAGCAGCAGCGAGTCAAAGTCCTCTGTGCTGTGAGTCGAAGTCTAATCTCGTCCAGTTTATTCCGTATTGAGCGAACATTGGCTAGGAAGATTGAAGGAAGCGGTGGTTTGGATGGGTTAGCCTTTAGCCGAGCTCGTACACCGGCCCGCTTTCCTCGCTTCTGCTTCCGCTCACAGCGTCTCCTCTGCCGGCCTGTTGAGGCAGAGCTTTCGCTGGCTAATCTGCGGATCTCGGGAGGGATGGATATCTCGCTTGACAGTCGATGTACATCACGATTTATGAGGAGCTCAGCACGGCTATACTGTTTTGCCAGTGGAGGGCACATTAGTGTTAAAAAACAAAAAACGATTAAAAAACAAAAACGTTTAGCCTGGAGAGCTGTGTATCCATCGCCATGGCAACCCAAGTAAACAATTACACTAAAACTAAAATAAAACTATAACTAAACTATTACTAACAAAAATCTATGGTCAGGAGACCCCCAAGATGATTGCGTGGCAACAACTTCACAATTAAACTTAAATTAAACTAAGACTACAACTAAACATTTACTAACAAAACCTAAAAGTCTGGAGAGCCCCAAGCCGCTGCGTGTGTACGCGCCGCCATGGAGACGGACTCCACTTTTACTGTACAACTGTAGAACAGTTAAATAATGAAGCCGTTCGAACACTTTCGTGATAGGATAATTTTGGTCTCTAATGGAGCAGTATAAGGAAATGTGGCAGTGGTGTATGACAATATGTTGCAGGGATCATTTCATGCTATGCTATGCAAAACATTTGAGTAATTCAAACCGCAATCTGTTGTGTAGGGCCCTCATTGGTTGATTCTCACTTCACCGAGCGTAACATTAGTCACGCAGATTTCCTGTATTTCCGATGAGGTGTAGTGTTTCCAAAGGGACTTTGAAGTGGTTGTTGATGTCGTCATGGGCCTTCTGTCCCACACAGCCATCTCTTCACCGATCACAGGACTTAGCATTAGGCTAACAGCGGCGGTAAGTTACAATAGTAGTGCAGGATTATCCACCTGCCCCCCCAGGGCCCACCACTGTGCTGCCACAAACACTAGAGGGCCAATAGCCTCCCTCGTCTCGTTAGCGCCTATCTAGCTGCCCTTGTTAACCGCGTGATTAGGTGCGTCGTGTCAGAGGAAGAGGAGGAGGATGAAAGTGGGCAGCGATGATTTGTTCAACCATACTTAATGTTCGGCGCACAAGGGGAAAGCTGTGTTGTTGTTGTCAATGGGCCCTTTTGTTTGCGTACGTCAGAACCCTAATTGTCGCAGTGTTACTGTAAACCTGTGAGTGTAGCTGAGGCCTCTGACAGTTTGACAAAAAAACATGGCCATGCAAAGAGGATGGACCATAGACCTTAAGAGATTAGATGGATATAAAGGGAGAAAGAAAGAGGAATAAAGAGAGAGAGAGAGAGAGTTTTAACTTGGATTGAAGTGTAAAGAAAAACGCATACCAATCAGTAAACACTGTCTGCGTGTCCGGGTGTTGTAAAGGGCCACGCCTCCATTCCACATGCAACCATTTTGATAATAACGTAAGCTACCAGCATATAGCCAGCATAAGCTAATAGACTTACACAAGTAAAGTGGATCATATAGGCGCACTCTGTTTGAGAAGGCTTACGGTAACCGAAGCAAAAGGAACGTTGGGGAATTAACATTTTTGTGTATTAATGTAATACTTGAACTTTGTCGACACCAACAACAGTTTTATTGCCAGATTGCAAACCTATCTCGGGCAGATTCACATATCCAAGTTTTTGCTTCTATTTATCTTTTTCTCTCCGGCATGTCCCGGTACGGGAACCATAGTTAAGTAATACTGCTTGGGTCATTGACTAGGAAAAAAAGCTAAAAACTCCAATGCTGTTTCTGGTTATACTAAACGGCTCATTTAAACGTGTACAAATGCCCATGCGCGTTAGATAGAGAAACACAATATTCTAATCAAAAAGTGTGAGCAGTAGATAATAGTAAGATCGTTTGGACCACTGCCATCTGCACTGACTCAGGATTACCTCAGCTAGCCTAGATATCTCACAGAAACCTGCTCTCATTTGCATTGTAGATCCCTTTGTCCCTCTTTAATTCCTTTGTATGTTTAAAATGTGTAAGATGGAGGCATAAGCTCAGTGTGGCGCCTTCGTTTCCTCTTCATATATATATTTTTTTCGACCATGGACTGTAGTGTGGTTAAAGAATCAGATGTGAAATCAAATGAGTGACATTTTTACAATTTTAACAACCTTATCCGGAGTAGTTTTCCCCCTCACTGGAGTCAAAAGTGTTGCCCACTCATTACAGTACATCACAGGAACTTAAGACTATTGACCTAACTCTAATCCTCTCTCTCTCTCATCCCCTCTCAACCCCTCCCAGGAGAGGCTGCCCAGCGACCACTCAGGGACCCAGTGAAGGAGCCGTTGGGGAAGGCCAAGGAGGCGGCCAAGACCCTGGCCTCAGTGCCCCCCACCAGCAAGCCTCAGCAATACATCTGACCCCCACACACACACATACATACACTTCACACACACCAGGATTGAAGAAGCTGCATTTCTATGTGAACATTTATCGTTCACAGCTGAACATACAATACAATGTATTGTATACATTGTATTGTATACAGTGTATTTCCTGTTGATTATGCCTCCGTATCTACAGGCATTACGTGTTGATGGGCGAACATATCACACTTGCTACGTGCTGTCCGAGTTCATGAGTTTGATTGACTTTTAGTGATCGATTGCCCTGGTCTGGAGGAGCCAGGCAAGCGTGCACAGAACAGACACATGTCCATAGGAGAAAATTCACCCTGTGGGCACTGATCAACACGACGTGCATGTTCAAAGGCATGTCGATGTACATGGTGAAACGTCAACGTAACGCACAAGCAAAACCTGTTGTCGGTCCATGAAGTCAATAGATTGTACTTAAGCTGTACGGGGCTGGAATAGAACCTACCTCTCGTGTTTTTTTTTAAATTTAATTTATTCATTTCTAATTTATATTTTAAATCTCAGTTCTATCTGTACTTTTATTCTGTCCAAGACCTGGTACCACTGGGGGAGGCTCTTGATTCTCATATTTTTTATATATATATTCGTATATATAAATATATATCAAGAAACTTAATGAAGCTCTTTGGTCTCAGGTATTTAACCAACGTGTGCTGCTAACAAACCTAGCTTGAGCCGTCGCCAGCGAGGACGCAAGCTTGAATATCTAGCTGCTTAGCACATAGAACATGTTGGCTGCACTGCTTTGGCTGTACATAGACGCATAATTATGGGTTTAATGCATTTTAAATTGATGTGATGTTTTGACACCACAGTGACGGATGTTACTTTGAACGTTTGGTTGATTGATAGATCCGCTCATCGCCATCTGGCGACAGAGTATGTTTTATAGCTGCGTGGTAACCATGGCGACCGCATTGCTTTTAACCACGGGACACATCAATATCTCGAAGATGATATCGTACTTGTTTACTTTATTCCGTAGGGCCTCACCAAAGTTCTAGATGATCAACATATGAAAAAAACATTCTGTAACACAAAGATGCCTGCAAATGTATTTTACTTTTGTGTTTGCAGATAATTGTAATACTTGTATGCATATATTTACATAAGATAAGGTACAATTTGTAAACGTTTTTTGTTTAGGTTTTAATGTTTGACTAAATTGCATTCCCTGCTGAGGGAGATGGCTTAGAGCTTTAGTTTGTGAAAGGAAAATCCCCTAATCTATTTTCTTTCAAGCACTGGACATTTTGAAACGTTGATAAATAAACAGACAAATCTAGACATGTGGATAATGTATTTTCTTCCCATTCTGATTAAATCCTTGTGTCCTGTTATAACCTCTTGTCGTAACCATATTAATACATTGACCATAGCTTATATATGCATCCTATTCACCTTAAACTATAAGAAACATCTAACAGTAAATAAGTGCACGCCACAACTTTATATATAAAAATGTTTTTTTTATTTATTATATTACAATGAGAAAATACACCATACCGTCAAGTGTTTGCTTTAAAGTATCGCCAGCACCAGGTACTTGTGTGTACACACATCACATACAAAAAAAACCTAATATAATATTCTTCTGAATGCTTATTACAGATCCACTAAAAAAGAACATATTCACAGGTCTCTGGCACAGAACTCACCCACATCCACACTGTGTCATCGACTTTACGACAGCGAATCGGCCACTCCGAGCAGCCATGGTGGAGCTGTCGTTTTTCAAGGGACACCCTATTTCAGTGTTGGGGAGCTGCTCCACCTGCTAACGCCAACCCGATGGAGGCTACAAGAAGGCTAAGATCGTTGTGTGGAAGAATTTCATTCGATTGCTGCGTGTATTGCTTACCATGGTTTATGGAAAAAGAGAAGGTAAAACGTTGATTCTTCGGATTGGAAAGGGGGAATGCTGCTGTCCTAAATTCATATTTCTATTGTTCAAAAAATATTTATCTGGAATCACATCGGAAGCACTCCCTTTACCATTCTGCATGGGAGGTATCGTAGGACAAAGTGACGAGTTTCTAAGCAGGTATACGTTTTTACACAACATCGTTATGTTTTTCCTCCTCTCCCGTGTTCCTGGCACAAGGTCCTCTCAGCCTAGGTTCTTGAGCTTGTAAAAACCTTCAAACAGGTAAATCTCTAGGCAACAGAAACATGGCGAAAAATAAAGAACAAATAAAACAATTTGAGGGGGGGGGGGGGGGTGTTGGGGGAGACTCTAATGCAAAGTGAGTCTTAATTATTATTATTTTTTTTACCAAATCTGATCTTAGCTGTTTGGGTCTGTCAATGTTGCTGACCAACAGTGGATTTGCCCTATCTGCCACAGTAGACCTTGATTATAGTCTCCTTTTTACAAATAACTAAAACCAAGGTAAGGCATGAGGGGTACTTAAGGACTAACAACATCAAGAGAGCTGACATTATTCCATAAAAGGCAACAGAGTGGAATCTTCCTTTGAGTTTGAACAATGCATTGAACAAATCCTAGGGCCAGTTTGTAACATGGCACCATCAGAAAATAGTTGGCCTTTTCATTGCAAAAAGAAAAGATTTGTTCTAGTGTCATCCCCACATTGAGAATTACTTGTCATCTGCTCCCAAATCTAGAATACATTTAGTATTTTCAAGGCACATCTTTATCACAAACGTTCACAACCACTGTGTAGAAGTCATTCCCTCACACCCATCCCAACAGACCCAATGCTTTCTAAATGTGTAGTTTGTGCATTTTTGATCGGAGGACACTGAAAGTAATTGTCACATGTGGTACACATCTCATACACTGAATTAAATTCCTTTGATGCTCACTTCTAATAGGCGGGTTCTGTGCAAGAGAAAAACATGTCCATGTCTTCTGTCCATTTTCCTACGTTGTTCTCATGACCAACACAAAAAAAGGCCAAATTACAATTCAATGACATAATGTAAACTCTTGATGATTGAAAAGCTTTCTCAAGAACCTTTTTTTTGTGTGTGTTTGCCCTCCTGTGTCAAGAGTACAGATAAATACATAAAAAAAAAAAATGTTGGTCACCAAACACACATCAGCGAGACGAAAGCACAAAACAAACCCATATGCTTTCCTTGGAAACCCTACCCAGCGAATCTCTCGTCAGAAGCAAGATAAGGTTGTATCGCCCCGTCTCTTCAACCCTCCACGCTCAGCAGAGGACAGACACTGTGGCTGGTCGGGTCACTCGGAGGAGAGGAGGAGAACTCTGCAGCTGCCATCGGTTGGATAATAGTATCACTCCTCTCTCGGTGACTCCGCTTTGTTTTGTTTTTGCTGTTGTACGTCCAAAGAATCACACCGTCGTTGACATACAACCCAAGCAGCCGGATCAGGACGATGAAGAAAAAAAGAAGCAAAAACAACAAAATAATCACAACTTTCAAGAAAGTTTTTGTCTGCTTCCCCATCGCTGGACCATCGTGGAGGAGGGGGGGGGGAGGGGTGACTGAAAGCTGCCATGAGAGATTACCAGTGTGGTCTTTTGTTACACAGAGGACTGCTAGAGCAGAGGCCAGAGGAGAGAAGGGGGATGGAGATGGGGAGGGCTTTTTTTGCACATGCCCTTTGGTCATGGAAAAAATCATGTCACCCTCTTTGGCACAGGGAGGAGGGATGGGGGGGGGGGGGGGGGGGGGCTGAAATCGAAGCACTTGGCCCACCCCCCGCCGGGCGGAGGGGCACCGAAGATGGGCATGTGTGTCTTTCACTGGGTTGGTGGGAGAGTATCAAGAGGTTTGACCTGAGAATGGACCAGGCGGGGGGAGGGGGGGGGAATAAGGACAACAGTCACCCAGGCTCACCAGGCCACAGGACATGGACCGCAGGGAGGGAGGGAGAGGGGGGACTGTGTTTCCCCTCCCCCCTCCATCAGCCTGACGTCCTGGCCCGCTCTCATATCTCTCTCTCTCTCTCTCTCTCTCTCTCTCTCTCTCTCTCTCTCTCTCTCTCTCTCTCTCTCTCTCTCTCTCTCTCTCTCTCTCTCTCTCTCTCTCTCTCTCTCTCTCTCTCTCTCTCTCTCTCTCTCTCTCTCTCTCTCTCTCTCTATATTTATATATATATATATATATACATATTCATGTACGCTTTTTTTGGCCTCAGCGTTTGTATGGCTAAGAGAACTTAAGGGAATTAGGAAAATAGAATAATTTTTTTTTAGAAATATAGACTACATGCTCATCATCCTCCTGTATGTAGTATTTTTTAAGTGTTTTTTTGTTTTTATATATATACATATATTTATATTTATATATATATATATATATATATATATATATATATATATATATATATATATATATATATATATATATATATATAGCTTTCTATATGGGGATTTTTTATATACATTTTTTTTTTTGGTCAGACCTGTCCTTATGTACTGGTCATTTTTTAAGCTCTGGGATGCCAAGCTCTAAAGACTGCCCGGGAAAATAGATTTATGGATTAGTACGTGGTCAGAGAACTGCAGAAAAGCGCCTCTTTCGTCAATAACTTTCTACCGTGCAATGCAGACTATAGGTTACTGTGTGCAGTTGATCTATGTTAATCTATACCAAGGTCTTTAGCTAGACTTAGAAACACCAGATAGATAGAGAGAAAATAAAAACTATATAGAAGACTTGAGTTATTGATAATACATCGATATTAAATTTGTAAGTGTAATGTGATTAGTTTTAGCTAACTGAGAACACCTACTAAATACAGCAACTTGTTAAAGCTGGCCAAACGCAACCCCTGATCTTAAACAGCTTTGACTTGCTAATCAGAACGCAAAAAGAACAAAAGCTCAACTGGCTTGAGTTTCAATTAATTAACTGAACTAACTTCCTAGATGTGTGTTGTGAATTGGCCAATCAGATAGGGGCTCCACTAGCCCTAAGCCTTTTAAATGAGTAAAATGTTGAGGTAAAACTTTGAGAAAAATAGCATCCCGCAGGATCAGTTGAGGAAAACATCAGCTTCCCAAGTTCACTGCTACATCAATTTGCTACTGAATTTTAAAACACAAAAAACAATCCTGGGGATGCCTTTTACAATGAAAAGCTTTCTTTTTTTTTGAGGAATAAGTTCTGGACAGCTCCTTGAGTGAATACTAGTAGTCTATCCACATGATCACGTGGTATGTTGAAGTGGTCAGTAGTGTGGAGCAGTGGTTAGTGACCTCAACATAGGCATGCATCTCTGGGAGTTATTTTCTTTGGTGACTAGTTCTGTCATGTTCTAATGAAGGCCACAATAGTCTGTTCCCCTCACCAAATGACATTCCTATTGAAAATACTGTCCAACCGGGGTTGCTGGTGTTGTGTGTACAAATATATTGATTTAGTGGCAAACTACAATGTATTATGCGCCTCTGTAATGCATGTTAAAAAGAAAACAACTTCACATTTGTAGATAACTCAGCTCTTACCAAACTCCCTTTCTTTCTTGGCCACAAACCAGTTCATAATTTACAAGTCAAAGCTGTATCGAAACCACATAAATCCCTAACATAACCACAAAATCTCCTCTACCTCTCCATCTCTCTCTCCCAGCCTCTGGCAACACTGGTTTTGGTGTTTTTATGGACAGTGTGGTGTGGGTCCGGGGTGGGGGGGATGGGGGGAGGGGGGTGATTTGGGCCGTGAATCGGGCCGTGAATCCTCAGGGAAGGTTACGGTCAGTAGGTCTCAAAATGTCAAGGTTCAGCAAACGGTTGAGAGGAGTGTCCGACCTCCAGAGCTCCTACTTCCTGTTAGCTGCACACAAGGGGGCGGGGATTTGGCCATTTTAGCTCCATCCAACAACGACTCGGGTCACAGACGATGTTGGGGGCGGGGAGAACAAAATAATAAAAGTTAGAAATGATTGCCTGCAGTGGGGGGAGGGATAAAGAAGCGGTGTAGAAGAGCTGAGCGTGGGCGGACGCGGGCCCTAGCAGTGGTGTGGCTGCAGTCTGTGGGAATGCGTGGTGGCAGTATAGCTGTCGCTGGAGCTGCTCTGGAGGCTGTAGTGGTCCTCCTCCTCTTCCAACTCCTCCTCCTCCTCTTCCCCATCGCCATCGCTGATGCTGTCCCCGCTGTCGGGCTCACCCGGCGTCAAATCCATGCCCTCGATGTCCACGTCCACGTCTGTACACAACAACAACAGCAACAACAACGCTAAGTAATGCAGTGACGTGCTGGCTGCTTTTGTTATTCAAATGAGGTAATGGTAGACAGGAAGGCGACGTGTGCCTGTTGGTATGACAGGGTTTAAACAAACCAAACAGTGTGTGTGTGCAGGGGCGCTAGAAGTGACTGTGCCGGGGCGGTAACTGCAACAAAACAGTTTCCTAAACAAATCGATAACAACATTACTTTTGAGATAAGTGGTTTATAAAACATGGTGGTTTTTCGTGAAATTCTTGAAGAATCAGCTTTTACGTTTGATTTCATTTCAGAACATCCAATGTATTTTCCATGTTGCTCAAACGAAGAGCATGCAGCGAGGCGCGAATGTGATGCGGTTACGGTGGGTTAGGCTTGTAAAGAAACAAAGCATGATATCTTTAATAACGGCCACGAAGCCAAACATCAGAGAAACCCACAGTCAACTCCCAGCCTGCCCTTGAATAGCTCCTCCGCTGAGACGTTTCCTCAGCGTTTACCTCATTTGCAGGCGAGTCCTCACCGCAGTCTGTCAGTATGTCTGTGTTGTAAAGTTCAAGTGCCTTGTTTAATTATCACCCGTATAGCGTGCCTGTCGCCCAGCCAACAATAAATCCTCTGATTAGGAATACACCTGTGTTACGTGTGGGAACTGTCCATCGCCGAATGTGCTACGAGGCTGCGTGTCAGGGACACCTGAACACACGGGTAGACCAGAGCCAGGCTTTTATTGTCAACAGACTCGGTGGAGCCTTTTGGGCGGTTTTATAAATACAACTTGTCGGGCAACCGCAGTCACCGGAGACACTGACACGACCTTGAACATGTTAACCTTGACACGATATAAAAAAATAAATATGATAAGCTGGCTATAGTGTTCCACGTCAAAGTGAAACAGTTTTACCGTGCAGTATGATTAGTCATCCAGTATAGCTAACTATTCAAGTTAACCCAATTCATACGACAAGGCAAGGGTCATCATCCACATAATAAAATACCCAACGGAATTAAATGTCATATTCAATTGAAAGATACAGAAGGTAGGTCTAAGTATAAAATCAAATATTAAACGTGAGGTGCGGCGATGCTAGGCTGCCTAGATTGCAGGTCGTGTCAGGGAGACATGACCCTATCAGGGAGAACTGCTCGTGATGGCAGGATTGATGCAGAGAGAGAATTCATGAACATGTATTCCATGTATAGTCAGTAGCCACACCAGAGAATGAGTGCAAAGGCTTAAAATGGGATCAGTAATCATTGGACCTTTGACCCCGCAGACTGATCTGTAAACAAGGGGGAAGTGTGTGTGTGTGTATTCCACGTAGCCTTTGGGAGTTGACGAAACGTGTTGACATTTTACATCCACTTAAAGCTATTGACCGCTGGTTCACCAACACAGATACCAGCCGGTAATAGAGAGAGAGACTGTGTTTGGGTAGGTTGCTTCAGGTGAGTATACACATTGTGAGCTCAGCACAGCAGGCCAGCTCCTGAATGCTGTTTACTATTCAACAGTTAAGCAGAAGCTTCTTATCCGAAGTGACATGCAGTGAATTGTTTTTAAAGATACATGTCATTAATGAGCAGGTATTGATTCCCCAATTTGCAGATATCATCTGAGCAAGAGGATGAGCCCGGGAAGGCACAAGCCCTGACAAGCCTTCTTGGAGAGTTCTGAGTGACAGTAGAAGGAGATTGTTACCCCTTGTATCAAAACATAAACAGTGATCTCTCACTCCACGTCGACTGGGCCAATCAGCACACACAATAACAAAGCAATCCCCGAACTCCACTGCGCACGCTGCCTACATGCACCCTGAACACAGGGCACGGCGTGACATTTCTTGAATCATCTGAGGTTGTTCACAGTCGGCCGGTCGACTGTGAACAACCTCCGACTGTGTATACTATAAATCTATTATTTATTTGCTTACGTGGCCATTAGGGTCTATTGAGTGCCAGCAAGCGAGGGGAAGACTCTGTGGTTCAAACTAGGTCCAGATTCAATGGCTGGCCAGGAGGTGATGAGCCATTGATAGGTCAAAGTTCAAACTGTTGCTTGGGTGCCTTTGGAAATAAGAGACATCGCAATAGTACATTTTAGAGGATATGTAATGTCAAATATTTTGAAGATCTTCTCATTACACGCGGTCGATGCACTGCTCAATTCTTACACGCACATGCGTTCGCCTACAACAGGCAAACGCATGTTCTCTCCGATGTTCTTTCCTTGGCCAAACGTTCTGCTTATCAGGAATATTTCAGCATGTTCGATCTGTTCAAACTTGAAACATCTTTGTTATCTAAGAGTTTTAGGTGTTTACGTGTTGTTTACCGAAGCAACTCCCCTGATGGAAAAGCGGTTCTTGTACTTTTAGGCTCCTTCACTTCACATGGTCACAGGGACCATTATGGAAATAAGTGCTTGCACTTTGTCATGTTTTTCTTTTATCCCTTGGATATGTCTTTATTCCAAATAAATCAAATCAAATCAAATGGTTTTAAAATGTCAAATCTGTACGCTTTCGTTCCCAACCATACGCTTTCAGCCAAATGCCCTCACATGCTTCTCTCCAGACACGCGATATTAATGGAAATCGACCGTGTCATAACTCGTACGGCTGTCATCCAGGTGACACATTACTAGCATCTGCACCCGGGAGTTTAAAAACCAAATGTATGCAGAGAGAAGCCTTGAAGTAAAACTTGGACAACCTACACACTATTTGTTGGGTATCGCAATACTGAGCCTGGACCCAAATCGGCCCTAATCCCAGCCTCCTTGTACCAATGCGCTTCAGAAAATACAGCGAGGAAGTTTGTTCCCACGAGGTAACTGTAGTTTTAGACAGATTTAATATTTCTATAAATGACCGAAAACCGAAAACCGAGAACACCCTCAATGTTATGGTTGAGCGGACTTCCCCCAACCCCTCCCCCACCACCAGGCCCCCGGGGGGGCCCCCTCACCTTGCTCGGAGTCGGTGGAGATGGTGGAGCCCATGCTGTCGGTGCGGATCCTCTCCACGGCCCCCGACACGGAGAGCTGCTCCAGGCGGCGCTTGAGGTAGCGGTGCTCTCTCTGGAGCTGCTCCTTCACATTCAGGTTCCTCTTGTCCTGCTCCTCCAGCTTCTACAGGAGTGAGGGGGGGGAGGGCACACACACCACCTGGCATGGGTCTCGTTGTCATCACCAGAGTTCAGTGCCACATGATGGAGGACGGCTGTTTTCTTTGTCCACAACCACCGCCAACCTGCGCCCGGTCGCTCAGCCGCCGGTCGGTCTTCAGACCTTGCAGTGGACTGTGGGTTGTGGGCTGTAGGTGATGGATTGTAGGCTGTAGGCTGTAGGCTGTAGGCTGTAGGCTGTAGGCTGTAGCCTGGATTCTCAATGCTACAGAGGTCAACCTCTGAGAACAGACTTGGTTGATTCTTTTCCAATTTCCCAATGATGTGTTGTGTGACATTTGATGTTGTATCAGCCTTATTGATCACGCATGTGGGTGTCTTCGTTTTTCGTCTCAGTGTATTTCTAAAGTATGCTTCCTTGCAAAAACATTTCAAGTAATTTCAACCTTCTGCGGGGTCACGCGAGTTCTGAGAAGTGCCATCTCAGGCAGTTCATAGCTAGGAAACGCCTCCATAAAGCATGTCTCGGTCTAGACCCACACACAGAGGACGATCGCAAGCAAGCAGAAGACGCATGACAAACAGGAAACCAGAGGGTTAATAAATCATGTGTGAACTGCCCCCCCCCTAACCCAACCGCCGACCCAGAGCAGCACTGAATGTGTGAAAAATAGAATGATGCTTCATTCTATGGCGGAATGTGCGTGCGTGCGTGCGTGCGTGCGTGCGTGCGTGCGTGCGTGCGTGCGTGCGTGCGTGCGTGCGTGAGTGCGTGCGTGCGTGTGTGTGTGTTTGTGTGAGTGTGTGTGTGTTGAAGAACACAAAGGAGGGCATTCATAGCGTGGCAACACCCTTGCCATGTACTTCTGGGACCCCGACGCTAATTGGCTTCTCCTCTGCAATGTTGTGTGTGTCACTTAACGTACATGAGCTGCATCCCTTGCTCAACCGTGAACTGTGAACAAGAAAGGGAAGCGGGAGGAGAGGGGGGAGGAGATGGGGCGGGCCGAAGGAAACCCCAAATCTAATTATCTTCAACCGCATAACTGAAGATCAGCCAAACGCAAAGCACCCCCTTCACCCCCCGCTGCTCCATGCTCCACTCTGTTGACTTATGACTTAGTTTGAGCAGGACTTGACTCCCAGTTATGGGAACAGTCTCTCTCCCTCATGTCAAGCTCTTACAACGCTGATGGGATAACCGAGAGAGCGGGACAAAGGGGTGGGGGGGGGGGGGGAAGAGGGAAAGAGAGGATTTAAAGACAGAGAAAACTCTTTGTACTTTTTGGGGACAGTGTCTTCCGACTCCGAGGCAGAAGGTTCGGGGTTCGATTCCCCAATGTGCCACAGGCATCCTTGAGCAAGATGCCCCTACCTGCTCCGTAATGCCTGTCGACTGAGCTCACTGTAAATCACTTTGGACGTAAGGATTACCATGAGTTAATGGAACTCATAATACATGGGCCGGGGGCTTGATGAGATGTTGAGCAGTTAAAGAAGTCACGTAAGAAAAGCACAGCTGCTGAAGGTACAAGTCACTGAAATGACTCACTCCTTTCTGGCATCACGTGTGTTTGCGCGTGCGTGCGCGTGCGTGTGCGTGCGCGTGCGTGCGCGTGCGTGCGTGCGTGCGTGTGTGTGTGTGTGTGTGCGTGGGTGCGTGTGTGCGTGGGTGCGTGTGTGCGTGTCAGCATTTGGCTCCTCTGCTGAAACATACACATTGGCTGCTCTCAGGGCACAGACAGTCGTGGCATTTAAGGTGTCACGCAAGCAGAAAAAAGAAGCTGTTCACAGATGCTTGGAAAATCAGCTGTCGCAGATGTGCTCCGACAGCATCGCTATAAACCCCAGGTTGGTGGTGGTGGTGGTGGTGTTGGCGGTGTGTGTGTGTGTGTGTCAGCCTTAGGTTTTCCTCCCTCCACATACCTTGATGTGCATCTTGGCCCGCTTCAGGAGGCTCAGGGTGGTGTGTCTGCTGCTGTCCGGGCCCAGCGGAACCAGCTTCTTCAGCTGCTCCAGGTAGAGCCGCAGCTTGGCGCGTCTGTGGACGACAAACACACAAGAGAACAGGAGTTGAGGACATGGGGGGGACACAGTCGGCGGACGGGTGCATGGACGTAGAGGGGGGAATTCTTGGGGCAGGGGGGTCACTGTAATAAAGCGCTTTTGGTTTTGGTTGCTTGAACCGAGGAGCCTGTTTAGAGGGAAAAGGAAGGCCGAGTTGGGGTAGCTTAATATGTGGCGAATATGTGGCCAATCACAATGCACAACACCCCATTTTAACTTTTTGTAAACCGAGGACAGCACGAGGTTGTATCTTTCAGACCCAATCTAGCTCCAAGAGGATATACAGGTGGGACAGGTCCAGCGTTGAGGTAGAGCCAATAGCCAGCCAATGACATTTGCCCTTCAAACTAAGCCATGGGGACATTGTCGTCATGACTGGCGTGTGTGTTGGCTGGCTGTTTGGCCACAGTGCTTTCATAATCCTGAACAGCACACAGGATAAAGG
>NC_044050.1:16675382-16690382 GCF_902167405.1 Gadus morhua
CACTCTTGGGGCTCTCTTGCCCCACGGCCCTGTTTGCATTCAACCTTGATGACCCGAGTGACTCCAGGACATTGAACACACTGAGAGACAGAGAGGGCAGACACATGATGAGAGAGAGAGAGCGGGCGAGCGGGGGAAGGGGATTACATATGATAGTGAATCTGTCAATCCTCCTGCGGAGACGAAGGAGGATGTCAGCGGTCGCGCCACACCCCCCCGGACGACAGCTTGTGTGCTGTGACAACGGCACAGACGAAAGGGCACCGAGTCCTGATAAAAACACACACGCAAACGCAACACGCACACATGTATCGTCCCGGCTGCAGCGAAGGGCTCCGTCTCACACGACCCCTGCTTTCACACGCGATCAGCAAGCCGACACCAAGCCGCACCACGCAGCACAGCACAGCACAACACAACACAGACTGAGCAACGCAACACAGAGCTATACAACTCGACATGAACCGACATGAATCGACACAATGCACAACAAAGAAAGTATACAAAAATGCACCCAGCTAAGCTAAGACTGTTAGCTTTTTTCAGCCGACTGAAACCCCGAACAAAACAACAATTAAGGAAAAAAAACTGATCTGCATATCACGTGCCAGACTGTCATATCAAGGGACTCCTTGTTTACACGTTAGTAGTAGTATTTCCACACGCATGCCTGGGAATTCTCTTGTATAATTACACTCGATTTAATGTGAGCAAAACAGCAACCAATCCCAGAGTAAAAATAAGCAAGGCTTATTACGAAAGCCATTGCCTCTGACACCGCCAGTCTGTGTCAAGTGAGAAACAGATGTTGGATCGGCATAAAAAAAAAAACAGAGTAGGGAATGTGTGAGCAAATAGAGGGGGGATTTACACAAGGTTTCCCTGGTGGAAATGTATACTACCGTGTGCATGGTTTTGTCGAGCAAGACAAAACGTTCTCGCCAAATGCCCATAACTATCGTACATGCCTTACATGGACATTTGAATAACGGATGGGTTTATGAAAAATAAAAACAGTGACACAGACCTTCAGAACTGAATAGACTGATCTCAGAAAGGTTTGGTGAACTAATGTATAGTCATGTTTTTAACCCTCTGATGGGGAAAGGGTAAAAATAGGACAATTCTAGAATGACACCGAGTGTTGGTCAATGATTAACATGCTGTAATCTGCTGCCCCGCACGTAATCAGTCCTGTCAGCTGCTGCTGCTGTTCTAAGCATTTGTTTGCTCAGGAAATATATGCAGCTGTATTTCTTTTTTTAAACACATAAACCATAAAGAGATAGGTAGGGGGAAAATAACACCATGGAAATAATCATTTGTATGCATAGCAACAGCCCATCAAAACAAAACAAAAAAGTCCCAAAGCAGTAATATCGTGACTTAATGATGCAACTTAATATAAAAAGAAAAGGTGTCTCATTATTTGTAGTAAGCCTGAGCATGGCAGTGTTTCAGCTATCTCCGCCCGCCTCTCTCTACACGGCCTTCTGTTACTTAACTCAACATTCCAGCGTATGTCTGCTCCGCTGACCTGGTTTTCAGGCTGCCTTGTTCAACTCACTGAACATGGCAACCGTACTACAACACCAGGTCCTATACAACGACGCTGCCATCTCCGAGCCAACCGCAACCCATGTACAGCTACACACACACACGCACACGTCCCCACACAGCCACCTCTTACAAAGCCTACACATCCACATAACACAGCCGCACCATCACCTATACATGGACGCTCCTACACCACTGTATAATCCTCTCCTAAACACAACTTGTCCAGCTACACAATTCCACTACCAAGTGACACACACTCTACACAACTTCACAACCATCTCCTGCACAGCCATTCTATTCACAGCCAAATTCTACTCAACGACGAGATCATCTCCTTCACACAGTCCTCCTTCTGCCCCACCCATCTCCTGCTGTTGCATCAGATTTGTTGTGTTTTTCCTTTCTCTTGCTCCTCTGTTGTTCTCTTCTTCCAAATGAACGGTGAGTCGTGTTTGTTTCGTGTACTCTGTGACATTCACTTCCTCAATCTACAGAGCCATATGTGTAGATTGGTTTATCACCTGAAATAGCAGCACACAGTGCACGAACACTAGCCAAGACAGACAGACAGACACACACACACACACACACACCCACACACACACACACACACACACACACACACACACACACACACACACACACACACACACACACACACACACACACTCTCAGTGCTTTGACACACACTGGAGTAGCTGGTCTATTTAGAGATGGGTTTGGCCTTTCTGACCCCAGGAACTTACACACACACGTACACACAAACCTCAGAGGAATGGCTCAACAAAGCGCTCGTCCTCGACCTGTCTGTGCTCTATCTGCAGCATGTGCTCCTCCGTGTTTGTCCACACATCCCCTTGAGTATCGACCGCTCGGCAGTGTCCTCACATGCACCCACCCAGAGTCAAGCTTCTATTTTCATGGCTCGTTCATTTGGATTCAAGCTACAGAGTAGGGTCCTTTAGTATAACGTGACAATACCAGTTGGAGAAGTAGAAGATCACATGACCGTCATCAAACGGTCCGACGGGCAGTTTAATGTGGTAAGAGCACGATGACTGCCCTCTCTGAAAGCAAGGCAGCTGATGATAATGTCCGACATCTGTTCATTTCATTTTAGATCCCTCTAATTGCTTTTGAACACGCTAACTCCAGACCATACAGTATGAATTCTTTCAGGCTACCAAAGCTGCTTTAGTGCACGCTTACATAAATTACAAACTAAAAATAAAAGCCTGTCTCTGGGCATTGAAGGAAGGGGGAATTGCAAGAAGGAATGGAATGAAAACACAACAAGGATAGTATTCTGTACAATCAACAATACAATCTTTTCAGGGTGTACTATTAGCATAAAAGTATGGCTCCCTAAAACCATTTGACTGCAAAGATATTCATTGGCCCACCAATCTCCAAAAAACGACAGTACTCTGCTACGGTAGGTCATCAAAAACACAGCTTATGCAATAGAGGTCGGAAGGAAACATCTAAAACCTATACCTAACTGTGTGGAGCCCCCACACCTAGCCCATGTTGAATGGTTAGTGTGCATTCTTCGATTCTCATAGAGTAAATTACAGCATGGCTATACTATACTCTGCACAGACAAAGGACAGACAGACAGAAACCAGAAGTCTCTGTTACCTCAACTAATAATCTCCTCTCATTATGTGACTCATATGGTGTTAATTCCCTCTAAATTGGGATAATAAATGGAGCAACTCTGTCTGGCTAGGATGAACATACACATGTCTGAAATTAAAGGAATACTTAGTCATCCATTTGCTAACTTTTATTAATGACACTTGTTGAATTGCTGGTTGTGCAGAAAATACTGGTGTGTAGTGTGGAAGATGAACCGATAAAAATGTATTACTATTATTATGAGACATAACACCCTATTTACACAGCGCCTATTATAATCACATATTATTTGTTGTGTTTGGTTCAAATTAAACAGTTGCTTCCACTCAATCTGTGAGGTCCATGTCCGTTTCTCTCCAGATAGAAAAGCACGTTTTAATAACAATAAAGTATCGGCTATCCTCCCAAAACCAGAGTACACTTTGGTCACAGCCAGGACCTTTATCCCACAATTTTATCAACAAAAGAAGCCTACATATCAAAACAAAAGCACCAGGGAGAAGCAGGGTCACTTCAAAAAAGAAGGGAGGAGAAAGAAGGTTTTTGGCAGAACACAGAGCAAAGTGGAGGGGTGAAAAAAGGCTTTGAGAGAGAAGGGGACTCTGTTTGCCTCCTCCTCCTCCTCCTCCTCCTCCTCCTCTCGGTTTCCTTTGCTTTCTGCTGACTCAGATACTTTCAGGGGGGCTTTGGGGTGAGAGCCAAAATCACACAAGTGAAAAAAAAGAAGAGATAACAAAAAGACCAGATGTGGTCTCCAGAGGAAGAGCAGCAGAGACGCTCGAAGCCAGGAGGTGAAGTAACAGCCCTTCAGACAAACCAGCCCCCCCCCCCCCCCCCACCCACTGTCAACCACGGCAACCCAGCCATACCATAATTCACACAGCTCTGCAGGTTGTTGTCAGAGCGGCCCGACCTCGCAAGCTGTGAAGGCGAGTTTTATTTTTTTACCAGTTAAAAGTTTCGAATGACCCACGAAGCACAGCCACAGAGTACACCCGGCCACCAGCACCACGCTCTACACGAGGAGGGAGAGGGGACCTGTGTAGATCAAATGCTCTCCACAGCCCACCAAGGGCCCGGAGTGTGGGTGTATTATGTCTATGAGATCTTTCTTGCTAAATTAAATCAGAATTGAACTCATCTGTTTCCATACATTAGTATTTTTTGTTGGCGTAAAACTTTGTAAGTTAGAAAAAAATGAACTGAAGAAAGTCAAATACATTTTGAAATAACAACATAACAATGAATTGCACAGGGGTGTATTTTGTATTCTTGTTTACACACATCATAGTCCTTATATATTAAGTGGAACTGCTTTACTTAGTTCGTTCAGAACAGCACTTTCAATTTTGTCAGCCTGGGTATTTTTGAGTTGTGGCTGTAAGAAATGAGTCACAAGTGCCAAGTCACCATATTATAACGCTATCATCGACACAACATGCTTGTTACTACCCCGTACAAGGAAGACTATCAAGAGAAATATCCACTATGCCTTCAAACTGCCAAAGCCCTATCTGCTACTGAATAACAAGTATCTACAACTGTATGAATAGTCTACTAGAATGACATAATATAAAGTCAAAAACAAACGTCTGAAACGTTTGTCCCGTGGTGATCATAGTGACCTTCAAAAAACCAAACCAAAAGAACGCCTGTCTGGAGTGACTGTGACGCTGGTATCGGAGGTGTATAAAAATAGCAATCGTAAATCCCTTTGTCAATTGAGCCAAGCAAACAAACCAGATACTCCTCCTCTCTCCTCCCCGCCCTGCCCTTCCCGGCAGCGGCCCTCGTGTGTGGACATCTTTGGCACACCCGATGGCTTCACGAGGCCTTTTACTGTAAACAGGTGTCGTACACGAGATGAGAGAGAGAAACGAAACCAGCGATGGTTAAGTGGAAGGTATGGTGCCGTGTCACAAGCTTGTGTCGAAAAATGGGGAAGGAAACTCGGCCAACACAACAGCGACAGGCAACAAGGGCGTGAGCAGAAACCTTTCCTTGCTGCCTCATGGGAAACTGCCAAACGTGTCAGAGAAACCGCAGAGTCACCATACAGAGAAACGCTCTACACGGCGTTCCACATGGACGCCAGGTCTCGAGTAGATAAGCTAGCTTGCGTCAGGATGGTAATTCCCCCATAATGCATTGCTGCTGCCAGACCCAAAAGCACAACTCAGATAGTGGAACATGGGCAACGGGGACAGGACAGTGCATTTGCTAAGGCGCTCAAAAGTATCTGGGTTTGATCCCCAAAGTCCACAGTATCCGGTTTCCTTGTGACTTTCTTTTGAAAGAAGCATCTGACACTTCAACACTTTCAACAACGGTACTCCTTTAATTTCATGTGTGAAAGTATAACTTTTAACGTTATGTTCACAGCTTACTAAAAATGTCGTTGTACTTGACTCGTGCAATGACAATAAAAGGCTTTCTATTCTATTCTATTTTCTACTTGGCAACCTCTGACGAAATAACTTCCGGTGGGCACAGAAGCTATCAAAATGTAGTTGGTTTAGTCTGTAAAGTGTTCTTATCTCATTTCCTCAACCAAAAGTTGACACATCAACCAAGGTGGATTCTCCTCTGTGCCAAACTAGGAGCTTTTTCTGGGTTCCACTTTTTTTTGCTGGCCTGGTGTGAACTAACTGAAGGCATCATGTGACCAATGTAACAGTGTGACTCAGCTTTGTGAAAAAAGAAAAAAGAACGAAATGAGTGTAGCGCAGTGTCTCAGGTCCTGGAGGGAAGTGGCGTGTGCTTGAAGCACGTGGGTGTATGTCCTAAAGAAACAGGTTAAACAAGAATATCCACGTGTCATCGAACTTGATTCATTTCTCGAGATTAAAATGTGTGAAGGAAAAAAATCATTTGAATCAAATGAGCTGCACATTATAATGGTGAAACCACATGGGGAGTATTACACTGAGGACACTTTCGACCCTATTCAAAGGTTAACACCTGTGTGCCACAATGACATGTTATATAAGGACACAAGCTCAGACTCCACACACACACACACACACACACACACACACACACACACACACACACACACACACACACACACACACACACACACACACACACACACACACAAAGACAAAGAAAAACACACACAAACACATCCACATCCACACATGTGCACACATGCACATAATACCATTTACCCAAAATGCAATATGTGGTATCTAATAGACTTGTGGCAAGTAGGCTTGGAAGATGTGAAGTGCATATGATACAGACTTTTTTAAACAAATGACGTGATCTTTGACTAATGGTGTTGGGAAGAGCACGAGTGCTGGTCTGGAGTCCCCCACCTCGAATGGGGGAGAAATACTACAGAATTTTGAGATTGTGACGAATCATCATCATCATGCAAGTTAAAAAGAAGAAGCAGGATATTTGAAGAGCGGGTACGTGCATAGAAACAGTCCCTGGCATTACTTGATGGATTTGGCATCTCCGATGCTGGGATGGGACTTATCAAGAGTGTGGTTGGCCGCTACAGCAGCCTATTTATGACAAACAGTACACATTGAATTTATACTGTCACTTCTTCACTGCACAATCATCACTTTTGTTTCCAACTATCTTTGGAATGTGATTTAATTCGGTCTATGAACAAGAATCCCCCCCCCCCCCGAAAGATCTGAATTCGCCTGAAAGCGATGACTGCAATGAATCTTAATCAATCTTACACAATTAATGAATCAACTTCATTTTAAATGTTTGCCACATTGATGATAAGGGAAGTGGGTGAGCTGATTGTGGAACACATTACTGGCAACCCAAATTTAAGGGCGGGCTGTCGTCAACATAACTACAGAGACACATGAGGTAATTCTGGCCCCAGATACCACTACTACGACAGTCGGTGAGCACCTCATCTTCCTCCCTGTGGTCTTTCCGGCCCAGAGAGAGAGGGACATGCCCCAACTTGTTATTTAAAGAACTACAAAACAGACGTCAATTCACTCACCACCACTCATGTGTGAGAAGGTCTAAGCTCTTAGTTCGAGTGACACACACGCATGCACACACGCACGCACGCTTACACACATGGGCGACACCCATCTGCAATCTACCAGATGAGCGTGCTGTCAGTTAGGACACATAGTGGTGAGCCCTTCTCTCATGAGGCTCCATACCTTACCAAGTGGAACCCTGAGCCCTTTATGACTTCCTGTACGTGGAACTCTTCCCTCAGCAACAGGGCATTTCTTGAATGAATGAGAGCTAGGAGAACAGGATAATCCTGTGGTCGAGGAGGCCGTGGGTCTACCGTAGGCTACCTGTAGCCATCCTGGAGTAACATATCTAGTTACCTTCTCCTCAATGACATGCATGTTAAAATAAGGATGATGCAAGTTGCTCAATGACATCATGATTGCAACGAGGACATTTTGATAACCCTGGCCTCTCCCTTTATTGATAACGCAAAGCCATCAAACCGACAATTAAACCCCACTCGGTTGGTCATTCTCATGAGACGTTGCTCAGAGAGGGGCGGGGTTATGACCAATGTGGATGTCAGGGATAGAGCAGTAGTATTGTGGTGTGGGTGTGTTCTTGACCCCGAGTCTATTCTTCCATACAAGGTAATGCAGTTGGCTCAGGCGAGTCATCACGCTATTCAATCCTCCACAGCAGGTAGAACTGGGCATAGCATGAGGGGGTTGACTCAAGCAGACTTGAATCCGTTTTCAGCTGTGAGGGTTTAGATTATTTTGTGTACATCTGTACTCTGACCTCCTCAAGGGTTGGATCATGTGGTGCTCATGTGCTTCGACCCTGTAATGTCGTCATCATTGAACTAAAAAAGGATATTTCTAATATTACAATATTATAATATAAACTACACAATATGTTCAACTTGGTCCATACAAGCACCTCTTCTTTGGTGCTATTTTTACACAGTATTTAAACAGAATAAATAACACAGGAAGACAATCACAATAATAAGGCCATTCTGAGCCACATTGATAGTATCTTCTTACCTGTGTTTTTCCAGCTCATTGTGCGACGACCTGAAAGGAACAAACACAAACACACACACACACACAAAATTAGGAATGTGTTGCTAGGCCATGATGAGTGCCATAACCCCTCTCCAACATGACATCCAAAGAACAGACAGCAATGACAGAACCCAGATCAGTCAGCTCTCAATAAGCCAGTCTGTCGGTGTGGAAGAAAAACGCAGGTGAAAGAGACAGACTTTTAGGGACGCAACATCAGTAGACATTTGTAACATTTCGTGAATTGGGATTTTTGCAGGCAGAGTGCGGTCAGAGATGTAAGAAGGCCAAATGTTGTTGCTTCAGCCCTTTCCTCTTCCTCTTCGCAGGGTGCAGAGCTTGAGACGTGGAATAGGAGTTGAATTGTGTGGTTTTCGCAGCCAGCGTTAATCCCTCGTTAGTGAAATGCTGCATGGCGGCCCCTCTTTACTGCATACTTATTTTCTTCCGTTATTTCTTTTGCCGTTCAACTAAATAAACAGGCACGTGTGTGGCCCAGATTCACGCCCCCCCCCCCCCCCCCCCCCCCCCCCCCCCCCCCCCCTCTGTGGGTACTGTAGATTCATGCCGCGGATATGCGGTGGATATGCGGTATGGAGGCTGTCACACCAACGGGGGGAAAGGGTAGGGACACAAAAACAGACTCAGGAGAGAGAGAGAGAGAGAGGGAGAGAGGGAGAGAGGGAGAGAGGGAGAGAGAGGGGGGCAGGGAGAGGGAGGGGCGGGGGGCAGAGAGAAAGAGAGAGGGCAGGGTCGGGGGAATGAGAAAAATACACTGGGAGAGAGAGGGCATCCTGGTCCACGAGGTTTGCAGAGTCCAAAAATGGAGTGATTTTCAGACTGAAAACAAACAAGTGGAGGGAGGAACAGCCTCTCCAGTGTGTGAGCCTTCCCCCCCGGCCTTCGAACCAGCTCTGCTCCCATGGATCTATAATGCTGTTCAACTCAATGTGCCTTTAACTAAATAATTATTACAAAACCCCAGTTTGATTGCCTTCAGTTTACCCGAGTCAGCAGGCAAATCATGAATGCTTACAACCCTGCATGTGTACGGTACAAAATCATTTTCTACAGAGGGGTGTGTGTGTGTGTGTGTGTGTGTGTGTGTGTGTGTGTGTGTGTGTGTGTGTGTGTGTGTGTGTGTGTGTGAATGTGCCCCATGTGTGTGTCTGACATTTTCTGCTCTGTGAGCCAATGTTGGCCTCTGGCAGATGCCACACAACCACACACGTGCATCAGCACACGCACACATGTAGGTACACATACACACACATACAAACACGCAACATGCTTGTTAGCAGACTCGCGTCACATGCTTGTGTACACACACACACATGCGCACAGACACAACCAGCACGTGGTCTTCGAGAACCCACGTTGGGACGTGCGTTGCAGGGGTGGGTGGAGGTGGAATGCGTCGCAGTGTGGGTGAGTCTGAGGGAGATGCGTGCTCTGATCTGCACTACGCTGGGGTCCGTGAGGGCATCCGAGGCCACAGCAGACAAACAATCCCTTCATGTTGCATGCAGACGCCTGTCATGTATGACAGGGTCATAAAACACCATAACAGAGACAGCCCCCCCCCCTACCCACACACACACACACACACACACACACACACACACACACACACACACACACACACACACACACACACACACACACACACACAACACACACACACTTTTGGATTCCTTCCTCTATTTGAACATCCCAATACTAAGTCGAGGTTCCCACAGCTGTTCAGAGTCGTCTAGTCGAGAGAACTGACTCTACTGTAGACCTATCAACGACAACGCTGGCGTGACAAATGACTAGATAAACCTGACAGGCCTCCCTCTGTCTCAGGAACAGAAGGCCAACAGGAAGTATGATTTATCAAAGGGTGGAGGAAGTGCCAGCCTGCTCCTAACCAACTTTGAATATCCTGAGAGCCTTTGACAGGCATCGCGAGGAGTGAGTTGTGACCCATCAAAACAGTAACCTAGTAACTACACCACATCAAAGTGCCATGTCATTTCCATTCGTAAATGGTTCATATCCGAAGAGTCGAATAGTCATAGTAGAACTGAGCTCTCAGCAGAATAATACAATCACTGTATATTGAGGATTAAGGGGTGACATGGGGGCCCATTAAGAACAGAAACGCCATGGCACTTTATTTATCATGCAGAGTTCATGTCGGTGCATCAACTCGTGAACTCTGCCAAAGGCAGTTTTATTAAGGGTACAAAAGAGACGAGGAGGGTAAGCACTACTTGCAAAATTTGAGTCTGTTGTTTCAGTGGTTAACACCTTATAACAGCTCCTTATCGCATGCCTAGTGTAGACGTATTGTGTGTAGACTAATGTCCGACGCCACTTCAGAAACCTATGATAAAATATATATAACGCACTTTCGATTCAAGGCCGAAAGTTTTCACAATCTTTTAGTAAAGCGACTAGGCCTACTAACTCGGTGTGAAACTGAAATGCAATGCGACCGGAGTAGGAGCGATACGTGCAGATCCGCAGGGGCCAACGGGTTATTCCTGCAGGGCTCGGTCACTAGCAGTTTGTGTGAAGGAGTTTTCGGTGGAAGCTGCCACACCCACTCGAGACCCCCTGTCCCCCCCCACACACACACACACACACACGCGCGAACACACACGTACGCACGAACCAAATCGTTGCTCACTGCGAGCGGGATGAGGGAACGTAAACAAGGTTGCGGTGTCATCTCGGCCAATATAGAACAGTGACATATCAGGCTGCACTTCTAATCAATATCAATATTTCTTTATACTGTATCTAGTTCCTCCTCGCATTACGGTCTGTTATTTCTAATCGCAGAACCCACACTCACACAAATACGATCTCGACTACGCCAGTAAGTAGTTGGACGGGAGTAGTAAAAAAGTAGGGTGTTGAAGGGTTACGTACGCAGAGAAAATGCATGCGAAGGAGGGACTTCAAAGCAGTACATTCGACGTAAGTTGTGATGTTGAGAGATTACTGATAGCACAACTAAGTGGAGGTGTGAAACTGCAGCGACCGTAGAGAGAATGTGGGAGCAGCAGAGTTGACAGTGTACGCGTGGCAGTGTTTATACGAGATCACAACAGAGCCAAGCCCAGCAGAGACATGGCGAGTTTCTGCTGGGAGATGGGGCTGAAATACACAGCAATTCAACTGTAGGTACATTATGCTGTCAACAAAGCTGGAGTATATTTACCTGTTGTTCTGAGTTTTTCTTATAGGCGAAGATTTCGTTTTCTTTGCAGGAAAGTCGCTATCGTATGGTAAAACAGACGCATACCCATGCTCTGCTTCTATGGACAAAGTAAAAAAAAGAGAGGGGATGTTAATGTTTTTGCAATTCTGGATATCTAAGCTACCGCCAGTAATTATTGATACAATTGCGAACTCTGATATCGAAATGGCACATTTGACGCTACAAGTAAAAAAAAAAACATAACAAAAATGCATTGCGTCCAATACAGACGTTGTCCAACTAAAGCGAATGCATCTACTTCCAGACATTGTTGTGTAGTCCTACATCTTATAGTTTAAAAGCCTATGTAGAGAAGACTACATGGCACCGCTGTCATATTGACATTCTCACATTTCAACTAAATATCGAATGCACAAGGTCTATTCTGCGTATGCTTTTGCCTTCTACAAAGAGACAGGCGATAATATGTAGAACTGTTAGTAACTGAATTTGACAGATCTTGCAGCTATATTGTAATTAACTTTAGTTATTATGTGACCAAGTCATGATCTCGTCAATCGTCAAGTGAAATAAATGACATCATAACTGCATATAGTAGCACACACTCCTGATTTTCATACCGTTATCTCTGTGTCATTATATTGCCTACATTATTATTAATCCAGTCAATGCTGCTATTGGAAATTAATTACCTCTGTCTCTTCTTTCCAAGTGTTCTGCAGCTTCCAGCAGAATTAGAAGAGAATTAAGTTCCATGTTGTTCTCTCGTTATAAAAATATAGAAAAAAAATCTATTTACACAAATGTACAAGTAGCATAGATGATGCGGTTATGCAGTCAAGGCTGAACTGCTTTTGCTTGATATGAGCGTCTATAATCAGTTGTGGGTCTGGAGGCTCCAAACAAGTCATATCAACAGCGCATAACTAAAACTCGGGAACAGAGTGACACTTGTCTGGTCCAATAAGAAAAGATCAACGGCTTTGGTGAGTACCTGTTGTTGCTCATTATTAGCGTGAGAGCCAGTGCGTGCTTCGGATTGGCTGGCGCTACAGAAGTTACAAGTCCATACCCTGGCAACAGCGTATAAGATCCGCCCGTCGCTGATTATTGGTTAGAACACATAGGACAATCTTCTGATTGGCCAAGTGGCATATTGGGGCATAGTCAAGGGAAAACATTGAACTTCGTCTCTGCCAGTTTGGATTTACTCTCCAATCTCGTGAGGGAAATCATGTTGAATTTTAATTTTTAATCATATTGGCATGTTTTTAACATCACAGTTGAATAGAGTTATTTTATTAGAAAATTAAGCAGGAAAAAGTACTCCGTCGATGTTTTTTAGGTTGAGGTGGGTTTTCCCGATGGTGACGTCTCTCTCTCATTCTGCTTCGGGATGTGTTTGGGTAATCCATACGCGTAGCAGTCCTTGAATCGTTTTTGGTTGTACTTTAATATAACATCTCCTTCAAATTGCATATATTCAAAAGGGGGATACACGGTAACACAATGTTACATCATAGTCTACAAAATAGACTACAATCACCAAATGTCAGCGCCTAATTATTGATTTAAATGCATTATTTAAATACAACTAACTGAATGGTTAGGATAACCGGATATTTTAAAAATTACCGTTAGCAAATTTAGTACAACATGTAGGCCTAGGCATTGTTTTGGTCCTTGTTAGACCGATGGCGTGTCAATGTGCCAGGGGCGCAGCAATGCCCAACGACCCCGCCTTTTTCCTGATGTATGCCAAAGTTTGCAGAACTGCATTGTTGTCCTGCAACATGCACATGAGTTGCAAATAACATTTAGCCCCATTGTGTTAAAAGGCAGAACAAGTGTTCCCAGGTTTTCAGGATAAGGGAGCACATGACCCAGGATTTATATGCACATTTGACAATGTAATGCACTTATAGAAAGTAATAAACTTTATATCCTCACAACGTTTAGTTTTATGTTGTAGATGCTAACCAAATTCCCAAAGATAAGGGGTAACAATGTCCATCTCATGATCTTCTAATTTCCCTTTCCCTCGCTGTTTACTAGTTTGTTTACTGGTTTTGTCTGTGGGTGAACTGTTTATTTTGGGGTTAGTTGGCACACCAACGGCTTGGCAGCAAATCCAACATGGCTGCCTAAATGGCCAACTATCACAAAGAGTGCACTGTTTGAAAAACAGTGCAAAATGTTGCTGAGCCAAAGTGTAATTTGCTTTTAACCTGTCCAATGAGAAGGCTGCAAAAATGGCATTGGTTCTGTTTCAGTCAAAAGATAAGCCTTGGTCTTTTTTTATAACGCAACCTCTAATGCCTGGCTTGATACAAAACTATACCATGTTTTACTTCCTGGAATGACTCAAAGCGATCGTGCCCTGATCGAAAAACGATGCTCTCATAAACCAACCAGAAGTCTTTCAATGCTTCGTACAGTCAATTTGTTTCAGTGTTGAGGCTGAAATTGCTCTTGCTTTGACACCTCAGTTATATTTTAATTCAAATTCAATCCCATTTATTCATGTGTTCAACCTGTACTATCTTTGACAGTCACCCTTCTTTCTCACCTCATTTACCATGGAACATAGGTCCATGGTAAATAAAGTCCATGGACCTATCGTCATTAAATATTAGCGGAATAATCAAAATCTTATATCAACACAATGAATTGGTTCAAGCAAAAGTCAAAGGGGAGGCCTGGGAACCGAGGAAAAGTAAGCCTACTAACTTGAGCACTTTGTTTCTGTTTAGAGTACAGAAATCTACACACACACTTTTATTTCATGGGCTTAACACTGAAAAGAGAGATGTGGGCACAACTCAGGTAAAAGGGCTTCATGGGGGTTCATACAGAATACACATATTAAAGTTTAACTGATAGTATACAAATATTGTTAAAAACAATTCAAATAACAATGGGCCTAATTCACTTAGCGGCCGCCTTGGTTCTAACCACTGGGTTGTGGAACAGAATGCGAATGACTTCCGGATTCAGTCCCAGCAGTCAACTTGTGTCTAGGTGAAAAGGCCCATTGCGAAGGCCGAAATGCACGACCCTTAAACCCCCATCACATTGGTGTTGAGGAGCATAATCCTTGACACCTTTCAAAGGCTTCGTTGTCCAAACCATCAATCCAAAGAAATGTTTAGGTGTTCCACCCTTATTAATCACTGCATCCATCCTTTGTGAACACTACCATCCCGACCCTTCCTACCCGCTTAGGCTGATGCAACACATGCTTTGTTTGCGTGTGTTAATACTGACACGAAGACGCTCACCGCTAATGTTTTCCGCTCAATGAGCGCTTTGTCCTGGATTGGTCCTCACCGCCCGGTGGTGTGTCACAGGGATGGATCCGTTCTGGAAAAAAACTAAAAAGGTAACTGCCTGGAAATATTTGTTGGGCGAGGCAGGGGTGTGGAACCCAACACTTGCAGACACACACACACACACACACACACACACACACACACACACACACACACACACACACACACACACACACACACACACACACACACACACTCACAAACACACTCACACACACACACACACACGTGT
>NC_044050.1:16695382-16740382 GCF_902167405.1 Gadus morhua
AAGAGAGACAGAGGGTGAAAGAGGAGAGGGGGAGAGAGAGGAAGGGTTTTTAACTTGCCCACTTGAAAATGAATTGTTTGTAACTTTCGGCCAGTGGGACTTTCAGCTTTCCGCACATGTGCGTGCTTGTGTGTGTGGGGGGAGGAAAGGCATGATAACATTATTCTCATTTGTAATGAATGACGAAGATACAACATTTTAGTTGAGTTCCATACTGCAGCACTTCTCTACGTTTTACTTCAAACTGTTGTCGTGGCGGCACAAGTTGATCCATACTAATCTACGCTGCGGTTGTATGTAGCTGTAGCGCAGCAAACCACAACAACAACAACAACAACAACAACAGCGACAGCAACGTCCTGAGGTCCGGAGTGCCGTGTTTTCACTGGCCTGACGCGCAGAGTCCTCTGTGTTCTCCGTCTATCCCAGAGGTTCTCCTGGGACCTCTTGTTCTGTTCAGGACCTCAGACAAAGAGCTTGTGTCAACACAGCATCCCCAGACGATGAGCCACCACGGCCTTGGGGGGAAGAGGGAAGAGGGACACCAAAATAGAGAAGTGAAGGAAAACCATTTATACGTAGAGCCGGCTTCAATATACTTTTGTTTGGCTTCTTTTGCTAAAATCAGGTTGATTTAATCTATTTCTGTTCCATTCATTGAGGTAGGTTCCTTCACTCCCTGTTTGGCATGTGGTTCAGTTCCCCATGCCCCCCCCCCCCCTCCCCGACACACACACAACTACTCTTCATTGCATTATAAATCAATTCTGTCCAAAAGCACAGCCAAGCCTGGCCATAATCATGGCCATCAATTAACTGTGGGGGCCAGTTTCTGTCCTCCCTTGGAGGGTTGATTTGGGACTGATAGATTTTAAACATAGCCAACACTCCCAACACACAGCTCTCAGAACACTCCACAGCATTTTTTCCCTTCAGTAACCACCGGGAATTAATTGTTTTGGGCTTCTTTTTTCCTCTAGAATTATTACTCACCGTATTTATTTCCATTATGCCGGAACGTTTATTGGGTGGTGTTTGTGTTTGTAGGTCATATGAGCATCACTCACATGCTATCGCTAGCAAGTTATTGTTAGCTATTAAGCATGTCTGAAGATATTTTAGAACTCCTTTCTTATCTCTTAACTTTGGGATGTTCGATTGGCTTCTGTCTAAGGAAACGTCTGTTTCCCGTCATCATCATGCATGTGATGCAGCCATCAAGCCAAAGAAAATTAGATTTGCTCGATGGGTGTGGCAGTGATATGTGATATGGTATATATGGTTTATGATATGTCCATGTATGTTTGCATAGGATACAATGTCCAAGCACTTTGCATTGAAGGGCTCAACGGCTTATGGTCCTTTGAGTGTTTTTTGTTGGTTATCCTTAGCCACATGGTAACTATGATTGACATTGATGCTTGGGGCATGTATATGTGTGTCCATCTGTCCATCCGTGTGGGCTTGTGCTTGTGTGTTGCGAATGTGTGTGTGTGTGTGTGTGTGTGTGTGTGTTCTGTCTGCATGTATGTGTGCATGTGTGTGCTTGCGTGCATGTGTTTCTTTGTGTATGTGATAGCACGTCCATTCATTCATGCAAATATTTGTGTGTGAGTGTATATGTATATGTTTATATATACGAGCGGGTTCTTTGCATGTGTGTGTGTCTGTGTGTTCGTGCTGTGCCTGTGTTTCCGTCTGTGAGTCTAGGGGCCTTTACAACCCTCATTACGGTGACTAGGGCAGACGAGCTAGGGCCTGTCATGGATCCGCGCTGGGCTGCAAGGCCAGACAGTTTGTGGTGTTTGGCTTTGGTTGGGAGGGTAGCTTGAAGGGGTTTCATGTGGAGAGAGAGGAAGTCTTTGGTATTGTAATTCAGTGTCAAAGACAAAGACGGAGACCATAACAAAGTCACATGAGCTCTTTCATTCCCCAGATCTCCTGTCTGGCTTGTTTCTTTTTTTTCCCTTTTTGGTTCAAAGTACAGAGGAGCGACCGAGCACGTCATGTAGATCTACGTGACGTAAGAACGTTTCCTGCTACCTTTGATTTTGTCTGCTGGTTTCCGACTTGGAAGCAAGGGAGAGTTTAAAAAAAAGTGCGTGTGCATAAATAAAACCTCCTGAGATTCTTTAATAATCCATGTTATTATTAAAAGTGTTATTTTCAGTATTCTCACTATGTCGGTGTTTGGAGGATTTCCACGTGTGCTCTCCCTCTTATCCTCGGACGAGTCACATTTAAAATACGGATGAGAGGAGAGAGAGAGAGAGAGAGCGAGAGAGAGAGAGAGAGAGAGAGAGAGAGAGAGAGAGAGAGGTAAAATGACCACTGGACAGAAAAAACACCTCACCACACATCACCTGACTTGCACACGTGACCTAGCCAAGCCTCGTCATCATGTGGTTGGCGTGTTGCAAACAGCGTGGGATAGTCAGCGCTGTACTGATTTTTGTTTCCAGTGGTGAGTTGTCTGTGCTTCTTTGTTCTCTGTGTGGTTTACACAGAATAGAGTGGTGCTTTCTGGACCCCTGCAGACACTAACCTACAGTAGACAACCCAGGCTACCTCTGCTTTAATACCACAAACATCAGGGCACACAAAAGATTCCTATAGCTGCACCTTCTGATGGAGTTAGAGGGTTAACACTGATTTAAAAACAAACAGTGCACTCATTTGAAACAACAAAAATACAACACAATGACCATGACATCAGCACAACAACGCAACAACACAACGTCTACAACCACAAGATACATCAACAATACAACTACAACAAAACACAAAAGAAAAAGAAAAAAAGAACCAACGTAAAAAAGAAGACAAACCCCCAATCCACAACAACAACAACAACAACAACAACAACTCCACCAATAACAACCACAATGTAACATCGATAACATCGATAACACCGGGGTGTTGCGCTCCAGTCTGACGGCAGCGGCAGCATGTCCAGGATGAAGGCCCGGTCCAGGAGAATCACTACTCCGGACAGCCTGGCTCATGGGAGCTGCACGGTAGACAGAGACCGGTTGGACCAACCGTGACCAACCTAGAGGTCATCGAGTTTGATGGAGGGGTGCGTGAATGCTCGCATCGTGAATGCTTGCTTAAGGGGAAAATTAAATACCGTCATTGTTGGGTGACGACAAAGAAAAAGACTAAAAAGTCCTCCCAACTAAAAAAGCTCCCATGTGGCCAAGCCAAACTGGCTGAAAGGAGGAGACAAAAGACTGGTGAAGTGGTTCTTATTGGCGCAGGCCTTCCCACACCTATGAACACTGACATGTTTGTAGAGATACAGATGTATCATATAAAAAGACATTACAAAAAGGGTAGCCCAGGGGCTACTCTTTTGACCACCTTAATCCGCCACTGAGTGTGTTTTTGTGTAACACTGGCCCATTTACAAACACAATATCGATTGACGTTTACTATGTAGCTGTTCAGTAGACGCTTGAATCCATTTGAATATTTTGAAATCATGCTTGTAGTATTTTTGAGTGAACAGTTTTTAATGGTTTTAACTCACATATTGATCCACAATATGTGTGTTAAGATCTTGATGTGTGGTTCCCATGGTAAAGAACCATAATAACTGTAGCTTTACTGCTTCAGAATACGGTTTTGTCACTAGAACCCTGATTTATCTTTGAGTCTTAATATTTATTTGTCTGATTGTTTTCTTATTCTTTTGCCGTCTGAGAGTCACTCTCCAATGACTTGAAAGAAACACAAACATTCAGGTTTTTATCAGGAAGTTTTGAAATTCCTGTCACTAATATGTTTTTTTCTTTGAACTGCAGTAATTAAATAATTTAAGTAGAGAGACAGAGAGACAGAGAGACATAGAGAGACAGAGACAGAGAAAGAGAGAGAGAGAGAGAGAGAGAGAGAGAGAGAGAGAGAGAGAGAGAGAGAGAGAAAAAAAGAGGAAGGGGAAGGCAGAAGTTATTTTTCAGTGAGGCGTTGCATTATTACAGAGAGAGAGAGAAACTGAGAGAGACAGAGAGAGTCAGGTGGAGAGAAAGAAAGAGAGGGAAATCGAGGGACATAAAGAGAGAGATAGAAAGAGAGAAAGAGCAAGGGCACATCTCTCCTTTCTAATTTGCCTTATATGTATGCTGTCCCTGTATATACACAAGTATATGTGCATATACATGAAATACGGCAAGTCAAATATGTCAAATTAATTAAGTCATTTAGTATGGACACAATCTCAAAAAGTCATCACAGTGCAGTCTCTCTAGCCAATGGAGTGCAGACCTATAGGGACCAATTCCTCCCCCGCAAGACGGAAATATTGTGTTGGTTACACTCATCGCTACTCGCTGGTCTCCACACAATGTAATAATGTCCTCCAACTTTAATTTCCTTATTGAGCTCATATATCAAACCTTTGAACTTTAAGTCTGATGCAAGTTTATCTTTTCTCTACCTGATTGTAAAATGATTGCTCTTAAAAGTTACTTGGATTCACTTTCGGTATGGCTTTTAATGACAGTTCAACAGTTGTATCAAAAAAAAAGGTGCATGTATGCTGTGTTCTGAATCTAATACTTTGAAATAAAGTCTTGGTTTGAAGGAAACCCGACAGTAGTGAATGAATGTATATCTACCTATATTTACATGAGCCATTCACATGGCGAACAGTATAGGCTGTTAGAGGAATCACCAACTGACCTATTGCTACAATACCTTCTTGTGGGAGTCCTGCTTCAGAAACACACCCTGCTCACTATTGTGCCTGGTTAATCTTAACCAGATCAACCAGGTTGTGATTAATGAACAAAAAACCCAAGCTTCCTTCTCAGGAATTTCAAGTAAACAAGAATTAAGATGGGGGCGGGGGAAAGGTCTATCACACACCCATGCACGTGCGCACACACGCACACACGCGCGCGCACACACACACACACACACACACACACACACACACACACGCACACAAACACACACACACACACACACACACTCACACACACACACACACACACACACACACACACACACACACACACACACACACACACATACAGACAGACACCTGCCGTACATAGACATAAGGATGCAGGTATACACACACACAATTTAAAAATAATAATGAGTTCAGTTTATTTCAAAATTATTATTTTAGAATTATTTGTTTGTTTTTCAACCTGACGTCACGGCAAGCGGTAAACATCCATATGAGGTTGTCTACTGCCCTCTAGTGACAAACAAACCCAATAGATGGTTTGTGTGTATAAAACTGGTGGTGCAAACTTCGATGCGGTACAAATCATCCGATATGTAGGCAAACTGCCAGTAACCCTAAACAGTAGACAATTAGATCATCCTTGATCAAATTAATAACTAATTTCGAAAAACTTATTTGAAAAAAACATTGTGGACATTATCACGTTGTAATTGCGGGAGAATCAACCGGCCTGAAACATAAAGGCATTCGACTATTATACTTTCTGATCGCATAGAATAATCCTAATCATTGGATTAATTTACAAAATGTTGGTTTCTGGTGAAATAATATCTTCTGAACGTCGACAGCGTGCTAGAATAAAGTATTAAAACAATCTGCTGCTGTTGCTATGCGTTCTGTCCAATCATGAGCGCTGCTCTCCTTCCCAAGTAGTTTGTGGGCTGGAAACACATGACATCACACATCCCCGTCCTTATCTCCAAAATAGTAGAGCGTACGATTTCGTAAATATAACAAACATCGGGCGAGCGACCGTAGTGACGTTTTCATCGGAATAGTTTCCGGTCTGAGCCAAATAACGTTTTGGGATTGGCGCCTTTTTCCACAGCAGCATCTAGGAGGCTGGCGGGGTTTTTCACGCTCAGGAGGAGGAATGGCGAGAGGGGAGGCCACGGCTGAGGAGTGGGAGAGAGATGGGGGCATAGCAGAATAATAACATCCCGGGTCACGTATCGTACCTTGTTTTGTATTTTGCGCCGGTATCCGTCTCCCGTCATGGATCCAGAGAAAACGCTGACGTTCTGCCTTGGGTTGGAGGCCGAGGAGGTAACACGGTCCATGCATGTCATCTTTGGGAACGCATGATGTCAACAGATGGGCTATGGTTCCTCTAGCTGGGCAACATGCTGCCCCACCTGGCCTGTTGTGTTGACAAACACCATTCAGACTTTTTCAGCTATATTTATATGTCGTCTGTCATTTGTTTGATTGTGAGCAAAGCAACAATTTGGCAGCATAATTTGATTATTAATTGTAGGCCTATAGCTCAACATTTTCGAGACCGCCACATTTCAATGCACTGCAGCAATCGTCTCTCAGCCAGCGTGAAATTGAGCCAATTAGTGGCGCGCCTTCCAAGTATTTTGGTTTTCTTCCTGTCTCTACTATGTAGAGGCGATGTGTGCGTTGTGAAGGGACTGCACTTAAATTAAAGTTACCCCCCCCCCCCCCCCCCCCCCCCCCTCTACTCCGGACCGTGAGGACAAATATCCGTAATGCGCCAGGAAATCACACATTTACGCAGACCACTACATTTAATAGACTCTAATGAAATTGAGTACCACTCCATGTGAAATGCAATATTTATACATTATAATATTGTTTTTTTCACACTCTGCTGTTATACCTTGAGATGGAAATATATATTACCTGTCACAGCTAGACACTGAAAACGGACAAATGTCCTGAGGAACCATCGCAGTAACCAATTGTGGAATGTAATATTTTTTCCTAATGGAAATTTTTGTTTTGAACATAAATAAGGGCAAGTGATAGTCCTGATGAATTGAAAAAGCGTAAGGTCTGCAAGGTTGCGGCGGAAGCTGACCCCTAGGTTTGAACTCGCCTGGTTTGTTGCCAATATAAACATGTATCGGTTTGAAATAGTAGCTAACAAGGAATTGTGTTATTATGAAACATACAACAATATTAAATACACTAAGGAAAGACGTTGCTGGGTCATTCCAAATACTTGGGGAATAAAACTCAACATTAAGCTTTTTAACATCCAGATAATTACACATTTGACAACGGGAAATTCTGAGATGTATCCTATAGAATAAGATGACTTCATTGTTATACCAGATAACCTATACCAGAGTAAGGTACCTGCTCTTTGAATTATCACTTGTTCCTCCTGGTCTTCCAGTTTAAGGTAAATGATCCTCTCCTTCAGAAAAATGCTCTAAAAATGGTTATTATTATTTTTTTCTAACTATCATTTTCACATTCCAATCAGGGCCCCTGACTTCCCACTCGTCTCCTTGAAGAGTAGCGCAGAAGACGGTAGCCCCCTAATCAGTCATAGGGAGCCTGGAACAGGCCCGTAACGCACCCATTAAGGCGTCCACTTGATGCAATCAGTGGTACTGTAGCCGCTGATGAAGAGCACTCCTCTCCCATGCTAATGTTTTTCTTAGCTCCTGCTTTGGAACAAAAACAACCATTTTGTGGGGTGGCAACCAGCTTGTGTGAGGCAAGACTTTTATCCAACCTCTGGGTAACTATAGGACAGAACACGTGCTGGGTGGGTTTGACCAAAGTTAGTTAAGTTAGATTTTTAGTTAGTCAAATAGAGATATTTACTGTCACTGCCTTGCTACTTTTATATTCAATAATAATATTAAAATATTGGTATAACATATATCATTATTAACATGTTATTGTGTAATTCATAAAAAGCGTTATCCCTTGTGCTCAATCAGGGCCGTAGCACCAAATTCTGGGCCCTGTATACAAGAGGTACTGATGGGCCCCCCCCGAATTCCCCCTACCAGCCCCCTGCGCAGAATTGTTGAGGGGGGGTGGGGGGCCTCGGCCTTGGGCCCCCCCATAAATGTGTAACTTATACCCGCAGTCCGGCGGCCCTGAACTAAATAGAGGAGCTGTTGATAAAAACACTGGTTTATTATTCTTTACTGAACTAGCCAAATATTAATTTCGGGAAGTTTTTATGGTATCCATGGCTTATGCTTACTTTTCAAAAAATTTGAAAACCCCCAAACATGTGGCTACAACACAGTTCATTTTGCATATTAGATGTAGCTAGATAAATAGTAAAGTTTCCTTTCTGTCCCTTAATAGTAAAAGCTCAACATGCCTTAATAAAGGACTTGACTTTAAAGGTCTACCAGGCTGTCAAGCTGCGATCAAAGATAACTGTCCATCAGGGTCAGCTGTTAACTCAGTTGCATACCTAGAATGAAAATCAAGTTTGATCCTGTATGTCGGGTAGCTTGCCTCGTTGCTAAAAAGCATGCTAGCTAGTCCACTCACCACCCGATTTCGGTTATCTAATCGTTTTCACAAAAAAAACACATTTCCCACTCGAGTCAATGCCAGGCTAGTTTGAGAGCAAGGTCCATGGCAAATTATCTAGCTAACTTTATACAAACCAGGTGATTGTCACTTAGGTTAACAGTTAGCCCAATAATTACTATATAAATGCAGATGTTGTACACTGTGAAGATCAAACATTGTGCGTTTTAAAATCCAAGTAAATCCGATCACTCAAAATCCCCATCAAATCTGATAGTTTATAAACCTCAGTCAGTCCGATCGCATTAAAAGCCGGAACCAGTCTTGTTGCTCAAAATCCCAAGCCAGTTGGATCGCTTGAAAAGTGAAGCCAGTTCGATTGCTCTTAGACGGGACCCATCAGATCGTTCGAAAACCCACGCCTATCAGTTCGCCTGAAAACCCCAGCCAATCAGATTGCTCAAAATCCCCAGCCAATCAGATCACTCTGAAAGAACACAGCTAATCAGATCGCTCAACATCCCAAACCAAACAGATTGCTCGAAATCCCCAACCAGTCAGGTCACTCAAAGGATAAAAAAAAATCAAAATATGTGCTGTTAAATGCTCTATGTTATAATTTCATTTTATAATAATCATAATGTGTTCAATGTCAAGCTAGAAAGGTTTGATCTGATTCTCTGTCAAGCAAGTCGGCGAGAGTTTATGGGGACACTTTTATGGAAATATATTACACCTTAAAATGTGGATTAGAAAGACATGAAAAGACCTGACGCTGAGACAGAAGATGTAATTCCCTCTTCAATCACATCCTTATTTCAAAGAGCTCACGAATGTCTGTTTGGCAACTTGAGCCCATGAAACTTAACCAAAGCGAGCTTATACTTTCCCTACAAAATTCCCTACAAAAAAGGAATTTTTGATTTTTTTAAGCTTCTTGCTCTAGATAGGTAGGCTGTAGACATTGGGACTTTAGACAGTGTGTGTGTGTGTGTGTGTCTGGTTGGTCTGCATGGTTAACTTACAACAACAATTATAATTGCGATTATTTTATCTGATAATATATTGTGATTTTGATTATAAATTGTGTTTAATAGATTATTGATAAATGAAAATATTCTGCTGTGCCGACTTTGTCCATAAAAATAATTATACAGCAATTTCCGAGGTCAAAAGGGTTATTAATTAATTTTAATATAACGGTGTATAAAATCATAATTTATATAGTTTTTTGAAGCTTTCCCAATTATTAAAATGCTTTGGTGGTTTAGATAAATATGAAATTAATTGTGCAGACCCAGTGTGTTTGCATGCTTGTGTGTGTGTGTGTGTGTGTGTGTGTGTGTGTGTGTGTGTGTGTGTGTGTGTGTGTGTGCGTGTGCGTGTGCGTGTGTGTGTGTGTGTTTGTGTATATAAATTGTCACCCTTGTCCATGCCTGTGTACATGTACGCGTGCTTTGTGTTATCTTCGGTTCACCACCCGGTTAACATCACCAGCGGTTACAGCTAACAAAAGCGTTGAGGTTTCCCTCGATGCAGACTCAACTCAGTGTAGCACACAGAGCAAGCACCCGGGGCTTCTACACTCACATTGTGTGGGTCAGGGGCCCCTGCTCCGATAGCACAGAGAGGAGCATTTTCCCTCTCTCTCTCTCTCTCTCTCTCTCTTCCTCTCTCTCTCTCTCTTCCTCTCTCTCTCTCTCTCCCTCTCTCTCTCTCTCTCTCTCTCTCTCTCTCTCTCTCTCTCTCTCTCTCTCTCTCTCTCTCTCTCTCTCTCTCTCTCTCTCTCTGATGGATGTGCAGAGTAACACGCGGGCGTGACGGCTGGTTGAAGTCGGAGGTGAGGAGGACGACAATGAGGCACTTGTGCTCGGCACTACTGAGGCCAAATGAAAGTCCCTTCATGGGAATCACGTGGGCTCCATAACTCAGCCTTTATCAGCCACATCCTCATCACCCTCTTCCTCTCTTTATTCTTGGTCTTCTACTCCTTCTCCTTCTCCTCCTTCGTTTCCTCTCCCTTTCTTCACAGGACACTTTCCATCCAGTCTCCCCCGGAGCTCAGAATATCGTCTTTTGGTTAAAACAACAGGCCATTGTATAGACTAGTATGCGTCTTATTACGTCTAATGTGTTGATCTTGGGCTCTTTCACACACAGTTGTCAATTAAGCACCTTCCATTTCTGCAGCCCTCCCATCTTGTTCCATTGAATCACTCTACCCTCGCTCTCTCTCTACCTGTCTTTACCTCTCTCTACCTCTCTCTACCTCTCTCTCTCTACCTCTCTCTCTACCTCTCTCTCAATCACTTGCACACACTCAATCTTTGGTATTTACCGTGCCCTTAACCCCTTGACATTTCTTTCCATTTTGAAATGTCAGCCATATAAACGGCAGCTTTCCCCTGCATGTGTGTGTGTGCTTTGTGTTCCCCAGATGACCATGTCCCTGCAGGACTTGGATGGCACCGAGTCTTCCACTACGGCGCACCGTTCTGCAACGCCGGTACAGGCTTGATTAGGGACATTTTACATGCAATGCAGTTTAAAATACAATACAATTGCAACACAATTACAATACAATTAAAATAAACGACAATAGCTTCTTATTATGTTATTTTTTTATTATTATTTTAATTTTTACCATTACCGACGAATGTCAGGTACAACTTTTTTATTTCTTTATTTAAAGAATAGTTTAAATAAAACCGAGTGTAATGATTAGGATTAATGTCAATTAATTTGGTTACTTCCCTACTTCAAGCTATTCTTGCAATGGCATGGATATGTTGTAATGTCGCGTTTCTTTCACTAGGTGGTGACATTTCACGAGAATTCTGGCAACCAACCCGTAGTCAGTCCTAAAGAGTCTTCCACTACGGCGCACCGTTCACTATTCACCGCCAGTACAGGCTTGATTAGGGACATTTTACATGCATTGCAGTTTAAAATACAATACAATTGCAACACAGTTACAATACAATTACAATACTTTAAAATAAACGACAATAGCTTCTTATTATGTTATTTTTTTATTATTATTTTCATTTTTACCATTACCAACGAATGTGAGGTACAACTTTTTTTTAAATTTAATTAAAGAATAGTTTCAATAAAACCGAGTGTAATGATTAGGATTCATGTCAATTAATTTGGTTACTATTCTTGCAATGGCATAGATATATTGTAATGTCGCGTTTCTTTCTCTAGGTGGTGACATTTCACGGGAATTCTGGCAACCAACCCGTAGTCAGTCCTAAATACTGTCCCGGGGTGAACAACAAGCCCGGCTACCTCTGTGAAACGGGCCATTGCTGTGGAGAGACCGGCTGCTGCACCTACTATTATGAACTGTGGTGTAGGTCACATTTAAATGCGCTTCAAACACCAAGTGACTATCTATTTCCTAAGCTTCTATGCGCAAATAGCTGAAACGTTTGTGTTTGTTTTAATGCTTATAGTTATAACATTTGAAGTTTTAAAGATTTAGATTGAATTAGCATTTTTCCAAAGTTACCAAACCAGCAAAATATATGGTTGATGTACTTTTCATCCTGCGAGAGATATATATATCTAGAAAAAACGAAAGCTATGCTACTGTTACAGCAGAGAGTTTGGGAGCAGGCTGAAGCTAAGCTCTGTTCTGTGTGCCGGCCACTGCAGGGTTCTGGCTGCTGTCGACCGTGGTGATCCTGTTCAGCTGTTTCTGTGCGTACCGGCACCGCTGGGCCAAGCTGAGGCTCCAGCACCAGCAGAGACAGAGAGAAATCAACCTGATCGCCTACAACGGCGCCTGCAACTACCCAACCTCCATGCTGGACCTAAGTATGAACACAGCACCTCATATCACTGTAGTCCGAGGGATTTGTGATAGTCGTCAGCGGAAGTCAGTTGACGTCAGTTGACAAATGTTTTGGAAGTCAACCTTAAAGTATGTTTAAAAGCTGTTAAAATATTTCTTTTCAGCGAAGCATTAAAGAAAATACCGGTTAGTAGCTTTTTGATAAAAGCTTCTGCTAAATGAAAAGAAGGTGCAGAAAGTGAACAAATAGCCAAATAATAAAGAGCCGGCCAAAGCTTGTAACCTCTGTATTTAAGGAGGTTTAGTGGAACCGACCTCAGCGGATATTTGTTTTTGACCTGACCAATGCCCTGCCGTAGGCTTCCTGGCTTCCTTCAAACTTCCGTCGTACGAGGAGGTGGCCGCTCAGCCCTGCACCCCTCCTCCCCCCTACAGCTCCGTCTTCGCCCTGCGAGGAGGAGGAGGAGGAGGAGGAGGCGGGAGTGGAGGAGGTGCCCTAGGAGGCCCTAGCTCCTCCTACGCCCACGACCACCACCACCACCACCACCCCCACCCCCCCTGCCCTCCGTACCCCTACCCCGGCCCCTACCCTCCTACCCACGGCCCCTACCCCCTCAGCCAGTGGCCGTACCCGCCCAGCCAGGCCCCCAGCCACACCCCTTACCCCCCCAGCCACGGCCGCACCCCCGCCAGGAGCGCCATGACCTCCTCCCAAAGCTCCGATAACTACACCAGCTGCTCCTGCGAGTCCTGCTCCATCACCTCCCCTTCCAGCAACTCCTTCTCCGTGCAGGTGACGGACGAGACCTACGACAGCAGCCGCGGCTCCACCCCCGGGGACGGCGCCGACCGGGCCGTCGCCATCGCCATGACGACCAGGCCCGGGCGTTCGGCGCCTCTCCCGCCCGACCCGTTCCCCGGCGCCGCCCCCGAAGGCGGGCCGCCCCGAGCCGCTAACAGCGCGGGGCGCCCGTTTCCCGTGCTCTCCCTGAACCCCCCACGCCCGCCCCACCCACCCCGCTTCCCCCTCCCACCCCTCATCCTCTCCCCCACCCTGGCCCCGCCCTCCTCCCCCCCCCCCCCGCCGGCCCCCTCCTCTGTGTCTCCTCCGGCCCGTCCGCTGGTCGTGTCTGACCCGCTGGGGGCGCTGGGGGCCGGCCGGGGGTGCGGGACGGGGGGCTCCACCCCCGGCCTCCCCCCGCCACCCTTACCCTTCCCCAAACACGCCCTCTTCTCCTCCAGCGTGGCGTTCTTTGAGCACCAGCGCTACGACGCCGAGCGCAAACAGCAAGTGGCCTCGCAGAGGGGGATGGAGGAAGAACACCGAGGGGGGGGAGGAGAGGAAGATGATCTGGAGGACGACGATGATGAGGACGAAGATGACGAAGACCACTTCCGCCACCGCAGGCTGACGGGCGACTCGGGTATCGAGGTGTGCCGCTGCCACATCAAGCGGACGGAAGGGGACGAGCCCGCGGTGGAGAAGGGGGGAGGCGGTAACCGGGGGAAACGAGGTGGAGGAGGAGGAGGGGGGGCGCTGGGATACGGGGAGGGGGCAGAGGAGGTCCTGCACGACAGCGTGGACTGTTCCCTCCGTGCTCAAGCGGCGGCAGGTCGGCGCCCGTATCAGCGAGCGGAGGCGACTGCGACCTCTGGGCTGCCCCACAAGGCGGGCAAGGTCACCGTCACCGTGGAAACGTCATGAGCTGGAGGTCTGGCGACAGGATTCATCCGAATTGAGGTACCGCAAAATCCCAGCGACAGTCGGGACGGTTTACCTGCGGGGCCTAGCAGCACCTTCTGCTTTTCAGGAACAGAGGGTCAAAGGCTCATAGGTGCCCAGCCTGCAAAAATTGCTTGAATTGAAAGGCTGAATTAGAAGGTGTTAGCATGTTGCTAACGTTGACTGGAGATGGGTGGGTAATATGGAAGTGGGTTTTTACTTGCTGTTTTTTTTTTTTCAATGAAAGTTAGACTTTTCTTTCCCAGATAGACCGGTTTCTGTAAGGAAATGGCTTCGGGGTCACTTTTTATATCCGTTTTCTCCATTTTGTATCTTCAATTCACTGCAAGTAAGGAAGACGACGTATGCACACACATACAACACGTATACAGAATCACACTCCACACACATGCGTACATTTTCTTTTATGATTTACTTTCCAAACTTCTCTGTCTTTGAATCCAGCTGAGCATGTGTCTGCCCAGTCACTAGCAGATTAATTTACTTGATTAATCCTTGCAGTTTGAAACCCATTGCTATTGAAAAGTCGGTTTATTGTATTATAACGAGGCTAGATGGACTGTTGTTTAAGCAAAATAAACCTTTCTTTGAAACATATAGATAGAGATTACACATGATCTGTTGAGGATGAAGGGAAGACTGTTAATGTGTAGTTATGAATTGTACAACAGAAATACTTTCTAGATTTATTTATCATTGGTTGCATTGACTGTTGACCACATTGAGGGTTCCAATATTTTTAAATGTACTTATTCGTTTTATAAATCACTGCCAAATTGTGCAGTTCCACAACGTGTTTTCATGGTGATTAGAGACATAATTTATTGGTTCTGTGAATTATGGCATTAATAAGCATTTTGCCTTTAACAAATATTTTGTTTACTATCGCCCATATACAACTTTTGGTTTGGTAGTGACACTACGCTATCAGGTCAGCTTTAGGTTGCTTTTCTTTTTTATTTCAGAGGCAATAATGAAAGCACTTACGGGAGAGAAACAACAACTCTACATATTTAAAGTACATGTCTTTAGCACACTGTGTCTTTCCTCCCTCATTCAAGATGGCCGAACTGAAAAGAAAGACTAAACAAAACAAAAGATCTACTTGGGTGACAGAGCTTTATAACGGAACTACAATCCCTCTTCGTTTTGACTGTTATTCAAACGTATTGTGTCAAAGTTACCTTTGTAATAGCTTAGTTAGGGGATCTTCAACCTAATCTCAACTCTTTAAGAGCCCCTCCCCCTCCACCGTGATGATGGACTGTTTTTGTGAGGCAGGAACTGTTTATAAAGCGGGCATTCTTAGCGCGGCTTTCACCCACATATACCACATGAATGTATATGCATTTGCAATGACAAGAAGAGAGACTGTTTACGATCAAACTTGTTTGGCATGTGAAATCTTCACAGAGGATACTCGGAAAGCCATCCTGACTGTGCTTATTGTGATCTTTTTCGTAGGATTATGTTTCACGGAAGACAAAGTGGTCTGATCTACCATGTACTTGTGGTCATGCTCTTAACATATGAAACATGATTGATATCTTTTTTTGTTTAAGAACTTAGCTGATTGATTTCCACAGGTAAAACGTGCAGACAATGAAATTGTAAAAAAAGAGCATTCGTGTTACAATATTTAATGTGGCTCCTTGAAAACAAACATACATGCAGCGTCTCACTTTGCTGAAGAACATTTTGTGTTTGTGATTTCTTTGAGTGGGTTGCAAAGTATGCCGAGGCCATATTAAGGAATCACAATTTGCCTGGAGCTTACCTCTCACCTTCCTATCGTTAGTTTCTACGGCACCTGGATTTTTCTTTATTCTGGAAAATATATAGTTTAAGTCGAGGGCCGGATGTGAAAATGTGTCCAGACGGAAGAGGCAGATATTTAAGAGACACTGATGTCCCAATCAAGGTGAATATAGCCTGAAACATACAGGCTAATATTCTTCTGATTTCCACTGCTACTTCACTACTGTACATTTTTGTATAAAAGAAATAGATAAATATCAAGTATCACAACAATCCCTTTTTTCTCATTGGGTTGGGCTTTTAAAAGTATATTGTCTCTTGCAGTATGTATATTGTGCCTAGAAGATAATATATTTTGCGTTGGACATCATGTCATCATTGTGCTGCTATGTATGTGTCTCCCGTTTGGCTGTATGTACTTGTATACCAAAAATTTACTTTTGTTTTCCTATTAACACTTAAGCAGTCTCTTTATAAAATATTCTCAGTACAAAGTACACACACGAGACTTGCAGAACTAGTATTTAGCAATAGAATAGTAATCACACCTTTTTCCCTTGTTCAAGTGAGCATTTGACAAAAAGAAAAGGACTTGTGAAAAGCGGTTGTGAAAATGAGTTTACCTCGTAATACTGCCCTGTATTTGGCAAAGGGCATGGCTCATTGAATGTACGTGGCTCTTTATTTGGCATTGACAACAGCTCATTGTTCTCTGGTTAGGTGGAAGCAGACTTTATCTGTCCCCGATCTGATACTGAGTTTGCCCAGTAAGACACTTGAGCCAAAGTAGTTTGTTCTCTCTTGCCTTTTCTAGCAGCTAAGTGTGTGTGTGTGTGTGTGTGTGTGTGTGTGTGTGTGTGTGTGTGTGTGTGTGTGTGTGTGTGTGTGTGTGTGTGTGTGTGTGTGTGTGTGTGTGTGTGTGTGTGCGCGCGTCCATGATCTCCCCTTTCATTACTACCGACAGGCCAAGGCCCAATGTAAGACTGTTACCTCGCTAAGAAATGACTGCAAAGGACTGTTGACTCAACTTTTTTCCAGATCGTATTTATTCTATATTTGTACTATCTCATTTTAAAATCGTAAAACATAAATCAGTTTGTTTAGGTGAACAAGGGAAAAAAATTAAGATAAAACCCCATTTCGGACAGGACATGGCCTACTTTTTATATTTTTTCCATGTAGAAATTAACATTTCTGTTCGCTTACATGAATTGCAAGTGAGCAGTAGACTCTTTAGCAGCATCTTACGTGGTTGTGGAATAGTTTAAAGTAATATTAGCGAACATGTGGCGTACATTGAGGGTATCCTATTGTGCAATTATGACTTCTGCTCTTATCCGTGTAGCATACATGTATAAGAGGAAAGAAATTAGTGGTTTGATATTAAAAACAATTGCAGCTTATTATGAGGCCAAAGGTGATTATTGTTGGTGTTAGTTAACATGATAATATTTATCAGCGTTGATATCTAAACCTGGGCCTTTTTCAATAGTATGTCAGAACAGAAGAAAATATCCCATTGTACATTTGTTTTTCTTGTTGTGTATTGTACTGGAAATCCTGATGCATATTCTACTGTAAATGCTCACAGATAAATACATTCACTTTATTGGTGCCTAGTTGCTTGCACCCATCATGTCTTTTTGATATAGCTGTGTTGTAACGGTTGATTTGGCATTTTTAAATGAATATTTTCTTGATTTTGGGTTATCCACTGTATTACATAAACATTTGCATCTCTTTATTCAACCGAGACTTTGGATCCTGTGTCAAAAAATAAAAGGTACCTCGTGCTATCCCTTTGATTTACTGAATAATTGTTTTCAACAATAATGGGAAACGTAGGAGGTGAGAAAGCATTACACCGTAGCGCTACGTCGATCACATCAAGTCAGTGCACGCGTCGTCCTTTCTGTTCGGTTGGGCCGATCGGACAAGATTGATGTAGGGGGCGGGGACAACACAGCTCAATAACACGTTTGTCAGTTTGTTGGTCCTCCTCCCTTTGGTCAACTTAATATGTAGGCGTACTGTAAATGGTCCCCTAGACCTAGACGCCATCGCGGGTACTACTAAAAACCAGCGACTACAATAAACATTTGGAGTTCGGCTTCTAACCATCAGAAATATATAATGTTGTACAAGAATAATGCATCTAATGGCTTGCTTCGTTTATCTATGTTAACAATAGGGCCACCATTAGCATTGAAGTTACGCTTAACCACGTTTTTAACAATTGCTTTTAAGAGTGAGCCATAAAAAAACAAAGTTGTCAACATCGTATATCTGCCATTGACATAGTTGTTTTTAATCTTCTGCATGCCATGGATTGCTGCTCTGTGGTTGGTTAGCGTGGACGGCACCTGCCCCCTGTATTAACCAATCCCAGCCAGCGCTGTGTCCACGTGACTCCGCCTCGACTCAGGCTACTTCCAAAGTTAAAAACAGACTTTGTTTATCTTGCAGGCTGCTCGTTGAAATGTGCTTCGATTAGCCATTTTCTTTCAAGCTGGTTGTTTTGACCGAATATTTCGAACACTGCGACTGGAGTGTTATAGTATTCATTTGCATGCCATTTTGTATCGATTTTTTCTAGTGTTACATTATATTGTCATTGTATCATTGCGTGAGCAAAAGAACAAGAATACGACGTCGAGTAGGGCTTATATTTAGCACGCGTTTTGTCCAAATATAAATTTAAGATACCATTTTAGGTATTGTTTGTTGAATTTTTCATTCGCTAAACCCGTCGGGATCGCAGCTATTTGACAGAACGTGCAATAAAAAATAAACAAACAAGCCTTTACAGAGCGCCATGGCGACCGAAGTGGAGACTTGGTCCACCGCTCAGCAACACGAGGGTGAGTTATCATTACTAATAACCCAGTGCTTATTGATCGTCTCGATGATGATCTCATGCAAAGGCGTCGAAGGACACATTGTAATGGGGTTGTGTGAATACGGTTGCGTTCTGCAGTCCATTGTCCAAGAAAGGGATGGGCTCCGATACATCCATGCTCCATGTGCTCTGAAGCCCCCCGTAGCCCTCTGCGTCGTCAGCTGCAAATCTGGACCATGCCGTCTGCTTCCTCCACTTAGATACTATTTTATGCTACTATATTTGTGAGTGCAGTATTTTGATAGTCTTTTAAAATGGTGCATACCTATACGACAAGATTAATGCGCGGACTGTATTTGATTGGTCGAAAACAGCAGTCACTTCCGCTCCGACGTGTGATTTGTATGTGTACCATTTTTAATGTGGTGCACGGAGATTCTCACGGTTTTTGTTCCCCTTTTTATAAATTGGGCGAGTGTTTAAATAAAGGCATGCCATATATGTTTGCTTGGCTTGCATGTCGTGGTGGAGCATTCGTATCTGCTCTTAGCCATATTTCTGCAGACTATTTCCACTGAGTACAATGGTGACGTAAGCATGCACTACTCTTTACCTTTTGGACCAATAGAAATGCGCCAAATTGTAATGTTGTTGTGTTTTTGCAAGTTACATAATGTGTCTTTGCTTTGAATACAGTAAGCAACCAAACGAAAGAGTAGACAATTGGCATGCTTTCTAAGATATACATTTTTGTTTTATTTTATTTTGCTCCAAATCATACATTCACTCTGTACAGCATGTACTCATACACTCCATTCGCCTGTTCGCATAAAGCTCAATAAGGTCTAGATTAATTTATGGTTACGGATATATTCAACCTGTCTCTCTATTGCCACATAAAAAAAGTTTGTCTATTGGCCAGCAAAATTATATTACTTTATCCAGTATTTCTAAAGCTAACACTCTTAAACGCCATGTATCCTGCCTGCTGTTAAAAAAAAAAAAAGTGAACTTGTTTGTGTTCTTTCTGGAATATCAGAATCTGCTGGGCCTAGGCCTTAAGTGCGTCTTTGAAACTCCTTAGATAAACATCAAGAGGAAAGCTATATGGACTGGCCTTAATGCCATAAATGTCGGGCCTGGTTTCCTCATGGCCTGCTGACTAAACAGAATGCTACAGTCTGCATGTTGCTCTGCTGTCGGCCCAGCAGCCCCACTGCTTACAAACACACAGCGCAACACACACACAGCGTACTTGGTGTCCGTCTTCATGTTTGGGATCAGAATGTGCAGACCAGTCGCCATGTGCGCCTGTACTCATTGTACATTGTGGAAGTGGCTCGTTGGTGGAGTGTTTTTGACTAAGGCCACACTCCTCTACTGTACCTTTACTGCACCGCATAGTTACTCTGTTTACTGTTTGTTTTTCAGTTATTCAGCCTAAAAGTTTTCGCAGTTCACCAAAAGCACATTTATTCCAAGGTTAACAAGATGAATCCCAAACTCTATTTTAGAATTTATAAAAGCTATATGTATCAGATTCATAATGACTGTTGAAAAAACTTGGCACCACACCCATCTCTGCCCTATGGCTACCAGAGATCAGTACAGTTTGTATTCCCTTCCATGTGCTTCTATATTGCTCAATTTGCAGGGCTGTGTGTGTGTGTGTGTGTGTGTGTGTGTGTGTGTGTGTGTGTGTGTGTGTGTGTGTGTGTGTGTGTGTGTGTGTGTGTGTGTGTGTGTGTGTGTGTGTGTGTGTGTGTGTGTGTGTGTGTGTGTGTGTAAACGGAGCACTCCTCAGACAAAATAAGCCATGTTCCTCTATTCTGGGCCAAAAGACTACACACTACTACTAATAAATCAACTTCTGTAAATATAGGTGGTCATGAGGGATACAACCTACACATCTAAGGAAAGCCTTTACTCTAGGAAACTAGCTCCACAAGTCTAGCAGCCTTGTGTCATACATCGAGCAACATATGGCTGCTCAACTTACTGTTGACTTACACTATGCCTTTTTTAAACTCGCTATGCTCGGCCTTGTTTTCCTATAGTTTCGCAATCTCTTGCCTTCACCCTCAGCCTTGACTTTCTTTTTCTTTTTTTCTCCTCTCGCTGGCCTGCATCTAAGCTTGGAGCGCGGCCATTGGCCAGTCCCTAACTTACTGCTCTGGCGGGGTCGTGGCATATAGCCTTAGTGAGGGAGAGGGAGTGGCGCCCGAGAGGAGTCCATTGGACACGTGCTCACTTGTTTACAGCAGAGCGGCTGGTGACTGGTTGTCCCAGTGCTACAACAGGTTAAATCTGGGCTGTAAGCCCACACCGCACCAACTTGCCTTTCCTTCGGCTGCCTGTTTGTATTCCTCACAGAGAACTGCGCTCATGCAAACTGTGGCCGTCGTAGAATTTCTCCTTTTTAGACCCTACCACAATCATGCAACAGTCCACGGGGTGTTGCATAATACTTGTTGTATGGAAGACGTAACCAAAGAGAATAACTGAATAGGCCTAGACCATTGCTTGTGTATGAAGGCAGCAACTGTCAAGCTTGGCAGACACACCGGAGTATGGATACACTGAATATTCCTTACACGACTTGCCAGTATTTTGTCCTCTGTGCCCCCCCCTCCTCTCTCCACCGCCTACGGTACAGTACAGTCATGTGACTCGAGTGAGTGCCCACGGCAGCCATATCAGGCAGAGCATCGACTTCCTCCGCTGGTACGGGCGAAGAGCACACGAAAACGGGCTGAAGAGAATAAAAAATGATCCCTGCAGTCAGCAAGTTTTGTGTGCTGCTCTCCCACGCACGGGGCCATCTGTGGCATGCCAACGGGCTCTGATGTGGTTGCTACTTGCTACCCTCTATGTGAAGGCTGCGTGTCTTTGGGTGTCTTCAGCAACCTTTCTTAAGTACCTGATTGTTGGTTAAGATGGTAAAAAGTATGGTTTGTCTAAATGAGTTCCTGTTTGTACACATGGCAACCGTTTTAAGGTGTTTCGGCTGAGAGATTATTAGATGAGACTGGCCGCCAAGTGTTGCCTTGTGAAATGCGAGTCTGCAGATAGTGGTTAATGCAATACTAGCAACGTGTACAGCCAACATGCTTTGTACCACCTCATCCAAGAACAGAGCTTTTGGAAAATATTGTTTGGTGCACATCTCGTTTACTAGTCGGTAGGTCGGTCATTCATTTAAACAATGAATGACCCAATCAACAGTTTCTTAAGCATTTGGTGGAGGTTAAAACCATATCTCCTTTCGAAAACAAAATACCTGAATAGGAGAAGAGGTTTACTGGCTGTTGCACAGTGCGTGTGTTTCGTGTTGTGTCTTGTTGTTCTTGAGGTTTAGTTGATGATGATGCTGTTGGCTTCATACCATAAATGCAGCCAATTATACGGATTATAAAGAAATTTACTTGGGCTGATATAAACTGTCCATCGCTGTTCTCTCCAAGAGGGTCATCTTATAATTATTTTATCTACTCCGTTTCCCATGGGGGATTAAATCCATTGGTTGACCATGTGAGCTAAAGGGGGCGTGTCCTTTGTGGTTTCCTCTCGTCCAATCACCAGGCGTGTTTGCCCTGGACGGTGACATGGCGGGCTACGACGATGACCTGAACGACTGCGAGGTCAACGGCAACTGGACGCCCCAGGAGAAGGCCCTCCACGAGGCCCGTCTGAAGGCCAAGGCCAAGCGCCGGCTGCGCAAGTCTTCGTCCCGCAACTCCACCAGCGACTCGCTGTCGGAGTCGGGGGAGCTGCTGCCCGGCGGGGACAGCCCCAAGGGGAAGGTCAACGCCAACGACCGCAAGTCGCGCACCGGCAAAGGACGGGGCCTGCCCAAAAAAGGTCTGTTTTAGGAAAGAAAAATATAAAGATGGTTAAAAGGTGCTCATTAACAACGTGCGGCAAATGGGATCTGCTTAGGATTGCTTTTCCTCGATTTAATCATATTGGTTCTAATGTTAACTTGCATTTGTAGAACATTTCACTAAACCCATGTACAAAGACCGTGATTCTGAGGCAGGTCCACGTGAGAGACTATTGCCTGACCGGCTGTTTGCCTGCCAGGTGGGGCCGGTGGGAAAGGAGTGTGGGGGGCCGCAGGGATGGTTTATGAGGTGGAGGAGCCCGACGCAAAGGACCCCAACTACGACGAAGTGGCACAGGTCAGTACACGCTGTCCGTCTCCTCGTCTGTCTGTCTGTCTCACTCGCTGTGCGCCGGGTTCGCCAGGAAGAAAGTCGAGTGGAGGGGAAAGTGCTTCTGTTCTGAGAGAGAGGCGGGCGATGGCGTAGGGCCGTATCCTACGATCTGACCATAGGAGTCAAACTGTCAAACTGTGTTTTACAAGAAATGATCACGGGGGATCACAAAGAGACGCGTGACATGTTGAATCTAAGGAGAAGCCTACAACTTAAAATGTTGATTTGCGTACTCGGTAGAAACAGTAGAAATGCAACCAAAAGAAAGTCTCTAGTCCGCTCAAGCTCAGCGACGGTGATATTCAACGCGGAACGACCGGGTCAATCTGCGGCCAAATTCTAGTGGTGTTCACTGAAAACTGAGGCGCCCAAACAATGGGGGATGAAGAGAGGCGACGGCCGGTCCGGTCCCAGCAGGTGACCACGCCGGAGCCACGGTGACCTGGACTGCTGAATCTGCAGTGCCTTGCACCCTTTCACAGCTCAATTATACGCACACCAGCGTGCACAACAAAAACCAATCACTACAGAGTAATGAGGAGTGTGTGTGTGTGTGTGTGTGTGTGTGTGTGTGTGTGTGTGTGTGTGTGTGTGTGTGTGTGTGTGTGTGTGTGTGTGTCCCCTGTCCCAGTGGAGACGAGAGGGCCTCACGTCGCAACTGACGTTAGTCCACACACAGAAAACAAACAAACACGCATACGCTCTCTGTTCTGATGAACTACGCGCCAAGCTGCCCTCTGTTCCTGAATAGCGGAGTCTCACACAAAACCCAATTGTTCGCTCTATTTATGGACGCAGGGCCCAGACAGTGGACAGAAGCCCCTCCCCCCCCCCCCCCCCCCCCCCCATAGTCACTCTAATGGGATGGTCTATTCTGCTAGTGTATACTCGCCACTCAGATCGCCGTGTCCCCCACACAATCAGTGTTATGACCTTCTGAGGCGCTAATCAAGCCAGAGTGCAAGGTGCTGTTGAGGCTTTTTAGTCACACATCGAGAGTGTGGACTCTGGCTGTCCGTGGGTATAGAGTGACTGGTCAGGCCGTCCCACTTGATATCAAACAGTCTTGGGTCATTCAGTTTCTTTCCAAAGTCCCTTGGTTCCAGTGTCACTTTAGGTAAACAGCCGTGGGTGGCCAAGGGGAGACGCCCTGCGCAAAACCAAACACCCAAAAGTCTTTTAGGATGGAATAGGAGTTGAGTTGTGTAATCGCAGTACAACCAAATTCATACATCAACTGAATCCACTTGGGGAGGCATAAACAACTGCTAGTGAGCAAAGCAGTGTGTTTATCATTTATTAATGTCTTGCTCAGCCCGACGCTGCTCATTTTCTCATAGCCGAGGCTCGGTTCTTTTTATAGAGGGAACTGGAAAAGTGAGGTGTGTGCGAGGGCTCTTTTGTTCTTGGAGTGACACTGGTGTTTATTATGAAGTGGTGCATATTTGTGAGGTGTGCACACACGTGTTGCATCAGAGCACCCAATCATCCGTTCTATTCTGCAGGGAAGAAATATTTCTGTTTTGGAGCCCCCCCTGAGTTGATTTTTCCCAATTTCCCTCAAGTTAATAATGATCTACATCATATGGTTGGTTCTGTATCCCTTTATACTTCCAGTGTGCAATTAATGAATCCTCTGCAAATTAAAATATGAAAATAATGTTCTCGATTTATACAATAATAATGAGTGTCTGCACATGTTAATATACACGCAAGGTTTTTCGACCAGATGAGAGAAGCGCATGTAACTTAATTGTAAATCGAGTCTTAAAGCCTGTTTGTGTCTGTCTCTCTAAACAGGGTGACACAGTGTACGCCACGGTGGTGCCGGAGTTGGATGAAAAGCTGCTGGAGAAGACGGTGAACCCCATTGTCAAGGAGTACTTTGAACACGGAGACACTAAAGAAGTCCAGGTAATGTGAAGCGACCCCCACGCACTTTTCATGAGAAGGGTTTTGCCATCCAGAGGCTATATGCATAGCTGACTAGATCCGTGGTTCTAATCCTTTTTTGGTCTGTGACACTATTTTGGGTTCAGAATATTTTGGTGACCCCCAGATCTCTTTGATTTCTGTTCATCTCTTCTTCCACACATCATTTTAACCAAATCAACCTCCCATATTGGTATCAGGCACGGTTGGGGTACATTGCTCTAGTCTAGATGTATACTCTAGCTAGCAAATTATCAACCTACAGACCATGTGCCTGATATTGCTGTTTGTCAGAATGAGCGAAACAACGCAGCCATCACAGCTACTCATTTGAATGTCTTTCCCGATGTAAAAATCATCTTTCCCCTGATAATCCTGTGTGTGTGTGTGTGTGTGTGTGTGTGTGTGTGTGTGTGTGTGTGTGTGTGTGTGTGTGTGTGTGTGTGTGTGTGTGTGTGTGTGTGTGTGTGTGTGTGTGTGTGTGTGTGTGTGTGTGTGTGTGTTGTCTCGGTCTCCTTCCCCCAAGGCTTTGTTGAAGGGCCTAAACCTGGGTGCTCACAAGTTCGAGTTCTCCTCCCTGGCGCTGTGCCTCTCCCTGGAGGGCAAGGCCAGCCACCGCGAGCTCACGTCCCGCCTGCTGTCCGACCTGTTGGGCAAGGAGCTGTCCCAGGCCGACATGGCCCGCGCCTTCGACAAGATGCTGAAGGAGCTGCCTGAGCTCATCCTGGACACCCCTGAGGCCCCCAAGGTAGGCAGCAGGACCAGGGGAAGAAAACACAGGGAGGCAACGGCGCCATCTGTGGTGAATCCGGCAATAGATACGACAGCTGTCAAATGGGCTAGACATGGGTGTCGGGTGATTCTTACTGCCATGTGGACATGATACTAGTGGGACCAATCAGAAGATACTGTAATGGCAATGTTGTGTGTGTGTGTGGATTTGAGTAATATTTTGCTGGTAGAATAAATGAAATCTCCTCAAAACTATTTTAATTGAGGGGGAGGCCAGGAAAACACAGCCTGCAAGTACATACACCTTTTTTGGCACATTTGTACTTGTTTTTAACTCCTATTCTATTTGTAACATAATGTTTGCTGTTGCTGGAAGTGCAATCTCCTGAGGGAACCTTCCCGATTGATAAAAAGACATGATGAGACTGGTGTGTTTTGTGCCACAGATGTTGGGACAGTTCCTGGCCCGAGCCATAGCGGACCACGTGCTGCCTATGGCGTTCCTCGACTGCTACAAGGGCAAGGTGGACTGTGTCCACGCCAGGTAAGGGAAACAATAACATCATCGCTCATTTATTTTCATTCTTTTTATACAGTGAGTAATACAGTACGTCAATGGTGTTCGGCTGGCGTTGGCTCTATCATACTTCTGGATGGACACTCCCACTTGGAATGTCACCGGTTGATAAGTTTAAGAAATGGCTTGGCATTACCACCCAGCCCCACTCCTGGTGGTCAAATAGGGCCCCTATTTGACCACAAATAGGGGCCCTATTTGACCACCAAACAGAGCATCACATTTTCCAGGTGTGCGTGTGTGGCTAGAATCGTTTTTAGTTTATTTTTTCCACTCACGCTTCTGCTGATGCCGTCTGTCCAGGGCGGCGTTGGACCGCGCTGCCGTGCTGCTGTCCATGAAGCGGGAGATAGTACGGCTAGACAACGTTTGGGGTGTGGGCGGTGGGCTGCGGCCGGTCAAGCATCTCGTCAAGGAGGTGAGCCCCTCGCCTGGCACAGTACCACAATGGACGCTTGGCTTTAATCATACATGGTTGAGGAAGACTTGGCTTGGAAGAATGATTGCTAATGAAGGGGTCGGGTATAGGGTGGCAAATTGTGTTTTTAAAAGCGCCTCGGTTTCGGGCCACAAAGTATCGTGAACATTGAGGGAACCCTCATGGGGATAGTATTGACACTGAATCTTTTGGCCCTCGGATACCAAATGCATTCAGGGTAAATGTGTGTAAAAGTGTGGGTCATGCTCATTCAGCAGAAATTGACCGGGATGTTGGATCTTCGAAACAAAAGGGAGGAGCACCCTATTTATGTGGCCCCACAACATCAAACTAACACGCACACACAACACAACATACCTAATTAGTTACGGTAATATACACCCATAATTAGCGATGATAATACACCAGCAAGGCAGGGTTATATTGACGTATTGGGAGCATACTCCTCGCCTTTTTTTAAATGACTCAATATTTTGTACAACCTCGGGAGTTTAAAGTGTGGTTTGTTTTGGAGTAGAGGCATGAGACCTCTTTCAAATCTCTATCGTCGTCTCGGTCTTCTTCCTCTTTTAGCTTGTCTAGTCTCTCGCTAGCTTAAATGCATAAAGCCAACGTGAGTTAAGAGGCCATGCAAAAATAAGAGTCTCTCATTAAACGTTCACGTAAAAGTTCAACCCTGTAGTTATGTCTGCTGTGCTGTGTTTCTGTGAATAACATGTTGGGAAGAGATAGCTCTTCAGCTCTCCGTGCCCAGTACGGCTAGTATCTGTAAGATAAACTAATGATTCTGACATAGCCATGATTGTGTTGTTGAAATCGTTTTATGACATCTAAGGCATCATGGATAACTGATCTTTTATGGCATACAAGTTGTCAACGATAAAGGGGCACTTACTGGTCTGCAAATGTTTTTTCGCAACATAGCATGACTTTCCGGGCTCCGAATAAATAAAGTTTGCTGAAATGGTATGTCATTATACCTCCAATGCGAGATAATTTTGTATGCATGACTGCCATTCACCAAAAATATGTAAATCCAAGATGGCAGTCAGCTGGAGGTTGCCTCAATCTGCTGCCTTCTCTTATCCTGTAGCGTGTCAGAGATTGCACACATTTTACATATGAACTTTACTTTGACTGAACACTGTTTCCTACACACACTGTGTGTGTGTGTGTGTGTGTGTGTGTGTGTGTGTGTGTGTGTGTGTGTGTGTGTGTGTGTGTGTGTGTGTGTGTGTGTGTGTGTGTGTGTGTGTGTGTGTGTGTGTGTGTGTGTGTGTGTGTGTTCTCTCCAGATGATTCTCCTGTTGAAGGAGTACCTGGTGTCTGGGGAGGTGTCGGAGGCAGAGCGATGCCTCAAGGACCTGGAAGTTCCCCACTTCCACCACGAGCTAGTCTACGAGGTGTGTGTACAAGCTAGACCCGAACAACAGTAAACCACAAACTAGCATTGTCAACACTGCCACCTTGTGGTCAAACGGCCAATCGACATTCAATGGAATTTATTTTTAATTTGCTAATGTAAATGAGTTACACATTAAATCTTGTTAAAAATGGATATTTGAATGAAAACATCATGTGTTTATATTTTATGCTTGTTTGCATTGCCTTTCAGGCTATAGTGATGGTGCTGGAGTCCAAAGGGGACACCGCCATCCATATGATGATGAAGCTCCTGCAGTCCTTCTGGAAGTCGGGCCTCATCACCGTGGACCAGATGAACCGGGTCAGTTCGGGTTTTTAAAAAAAACTGTGGTGGGAAACGAATTGTAGCGGGCTAGGATGTTGAGGCAGCCAGCAAGATTGCATACCTACAGATACCCTGTAGGTATCCTTGAGCAAGATGCCCCCTACCCCTGCCTTCTCCCTGAAGACATTCTACCTGTATTCACTTTAAAGTCGCTTTGGATAAACGACTTGATTTTACTATTAAACATTATGTTCTGTTAACAACCCTGTTGTAGTGATGCAGGTTTCCTTCTCGCTGTGCGGGTTTCAGGGTTTCCAGCGTGTGTACGACGAGCTGCCAGAGATCTGCCTGGACGTCCCCCACGCCCACTCCATCATGGAGACCTTCGTGGATCTGTGTTACCAGGAGTCTGTCATCACCAAACATCTCAGAGACACCTGTCCATCAAGGTGAGCGGCACTCACCAACCGCTAGGGGAAAGCAAACCCCAGAACACCAGTTACTGTGACAGAGTATTAGTTTTCTACTTGCCTGTCCAATCGTCGGACATCAACATTGTGTCAATGACCTCGTCATTTGTTGAATTTTATTGGATTCAAATGCCATGTATTTGCACCAAAATGTATTAATTTACAAAGTTTATCAAGAATACCATAAAATAGCCGCATACATTGGTTTTCCATTGTGGGCCTTTTTCGGGTCTGATATTTATCAGATATACCCAGTTGACTGCTCAGACGGTTTGCCAACAGCCAACGGTCCTCACTGCATTAACTGATTATGCTTCGTCTTTTTCTACCCACCAGAGGTCGAAAGCGTTTTGTCAGCGAGGGAGACGGGGGATTGGTCAAGAACTGATGAAGAGCAGAGCGGGAGGAGCAAGGGAGAAGGCACACGGCGCATCACTCCCTCACTCTTCGATCCACTCCACTCATCTCGTTATCTGAATCTGCCCGTTCACCGGCCTGCTAGTTTACCTTGCTGTACCTTTTGTTGTCAACTCCACACATTCACACCAGCATCGGAACGTAGGAGAGAGTAGACGACATGAGGCCGAGGAAGCCCAGTTCCCTTCATCTGTTGATTTCAATAAAAATTGTAAAAAGTATTCATGACTGCCGGAGGTTAACTTAAACTGTTAAGGTTAGGTTTTTCTGCGCCTTAGGCTTTGTACAATACCCGGAAGGATTTGATTTCAGACAGGGTAAGGTGGGCACGTTGGTTCCTTCAGGGTGCGTTTTTATTTTATTTTTTCATTAATTTGGTGCTTTGAGTCTTTCTCGTGCTCTACCTTGGAATTTGTACGTCCCTGTTAATAATTTGGATTCTGATTGTATTGCAGAACGAAAAGCACTTAGAAAAGCATATAGTACTTCGTAGCAGAGCTCAGCAACAGGCAGCACCCAGTCTTCAATTATTCGGCTGCAAATGTATGATTTCAATCTAAAGTACATGCTTTCATTTGTCTATTTGTTGTTGTACTGGGATTTTTCTTTTGCAGGGTTTTCTCTGTTCCTTGTCCCTGTCGCAGCATATTAAGGCCCCTTGTTCCAAATGAAAAGCACTCGACAAAAAAAAGCATTTTGTGTACCGTTTCAATATTCATATGATACTCTGTTCAGGGCATCTGAACTGGCCCTTTGCTTCGCCAGGGGAGTAAGTCAATTGGGGTTGGTTCTTTTTGTAAATTGGAAATCCGTAACCTGTGATTGACTATTGTAATAGGCACTTAACTAGGCAGGCGTATGGAGATGTCACACAGTGTTAGGAAATTCTGAAACCCCAATGAATGGCTAATCTTAGGTTTGGTATCTGGTTGTCCTGGTCTTAAAAGGAATGTTAAAGTTCTACTAAAAGTGTTGATAAAAACTACGCCCTGGTTTATATCTTGCTATGGAGACTTTGTTGATGTATGTTCCAGACTGTGTTTATACAGTGTTTGTGGGTATAATTTCACATGTTGACCAAAGTAAGGGATATGGAACACAATATATTGCATTCATTAAAAAAATATCTAAAATGTAACTTCTTTGTCCATCTTATTCTTTATTAAACGGTTTATTTGCTGGGAAAATATCATGCAAATTTGACGAATCGTTACAATGTCGAAGTGAAATGAATAACGTATTAATATAAGTCAATTATGTTACGATTATAATAACTTCAGTGAGGGAAATGTGCCTGTTAAGGTGAAGCTACTGGGTATCAAACCATAGACGGTATGTTTGTAGTGATAGATCCACGCTGCGACACGTCAGTGGTGGAGTGGCGATGGGGGCGGGACCAGGAAGTGAATAGTCAAGCTAGCAGCGGATAATGAGTAGCTGATCCATTCATTTGACAGGTGAGAATAAGTAATTCAAAAACAAAGTTAGCGTAATAAAATCTATACCTCTTGTTGAACCCTGCGATCCATTTCTAGATCACTTGTTGTATATACAGTGGGCTTTAGCCAAAGCCCTCTGATTTGCGTAGTGGTAACGCTTCAGTGTGGCACCCGTATGGACGTCAAATGCCTTAGCTTGGTGGCACGCTTCGCGTAAAGGAGCAATAGCAGGGTTTCAGTTCAGCTTATTACCATTTGTTTTCAGAAAACCACATTTAATTTGCTCCTCAAGCGAAAGGAGTCAGCTCAGACGTGCTATCACAAAACATTACACAGACACAATACATTCGCGCAAGCAGGTTTATTTGTCTGCTTCCTGTGTAATATGTACAAAACAAAAGCCCGAGTGCATAATGTGAGGTGATTCCTTTATTCAAAAGCGTATAAAATATACTGAGTACTGTGTACACGTTCCATAACCATTCAAATACATTATGTGAACATAATCATATTTATGGTGCGAACTAGGCAACTCCATGCTAGCATCTGGGAAGGCGCAAGCTCACCTCTATCACCTTATAATGTTCTATCAATTTTTATTTGTATACATTTCCTTTGTTTCGGCAGGGCATGATGGGCAGGCAGAGGAAGAGGGTGGGGGCAGGGGAAGCTGCACCCCTTCTGCGGAAAGACGAGAAGCCCATTGGCTTGCACTTCAAGGAAAAGAAGAAGAAAGTGGACATTGGCAAAGTGTTTATCAATATCTCAATCGGCCTTTGCATTTTCAGCCTGGTTTGGTTTTTCTATGCCCTGTACATGCGGTCCAGCCTGGCTAAACGTGTGGCTACGCTGCACCCTTCGCCGCGAGTCCTCGATGACAACAGCACCAGCGCCGAGGTTTCCCCAGAGAGGTTCTGGGGATCCTACAGGCCTCAGGTCTACTTTGGGATGAAAACCAGAAGTCCTAAATCCATCGTTACAGGTAACACCTCACTACTACTATTTCTAGGACTACTACTTCTATTTACTTTAGTAGTTCATAAGTAGACACTGGCTTACACAGTTAATCAAGATATATCAATGAGAAGCAGATAGGGGTTAGGCATCTTGATGCCCACAGGGCAGGCCAGGCAGTATACATTTGGGTTCGAACCCAGAACCTAAACTTAACCCTGAACGCAGCGTTCTATTCCTGTCGTCCAAGTGACTTTCGCTCTAGGGACACCAGCGGCGAGGTGTGTGTGGATATGTGGTGTCTCGTCTTTGCCGCCGTATCTCCCTCCGGCTAGAAAAGGCATCCAATCATTTAACATAGCAGCCAGGATTGGACATTTCGGAGCTAAGGCCATCGATGCATATCTTCCTGTATATATTCCCCCGCACCACAACTGCTTCCCTGATACCATGCCTCTCTCTGCAGGCCTGATGTGGATGCGGCAGTTCTCCAGCATGGACGTGAACCTCAGGCACACCTGTGAGCAGGGGGACGGCCTGCAGGGCTACGGCTGGCTGATGCACGACGGCCTCAGCTTCGGCGTCCAGGAGGTCCGCGATAAGGACTTCACCCTGACCACCGAGTTTGTCAAGCGGAGGGGCGGCGACCACGGTGGCGACTGGACATGGAGGATCACGGCCAAACAGCACGTGAGGACCGGAGATTATAGCTCTTTTTATTCAGGTTCCTTCAACTGTTTGTCTAAGCTCATTGTTTTGTTCATGGATGAATCTTATCATATGGAAATAGATATATCCTACCTGGGGGCAGGATAGTCTAGACTCTAGTGGCCTCAAAGTTTGACTGCCCGATAAAAGCTTCTGGGTTGAACCCAATTGTTTGCAGTCCTTATCCAAGATGCCACCACCTAATACTCAATGACGTGCATAAAGAATTCACTGTTATTCCCACCTGATTGCAAAATCTGCTCAATACCTAAACGGTAATGGAATTTGCATTCCAAAATGTTGATTTCCCTTATTTCTCCTTCTTCCGTTATTTATCTGCACCACCAGAGTTCATCCCGCCAAGCGCCCGTCATCTCGCTCATGTTTTACGCAGCAGCCGATACGCAGGGCTCTCTGGAGGCTCACGTGGAGGAGAAGAAAGGCCTGGGATCCATCACCGGCTTCTCTGAGGAGCTCGGACACTTCAAGATCACCTTCCGCAAGCCCGTCACTGGGGAGCTGTCCAACGTCAAATACGCCTGGTACGTCGAGGGGTTGTGAAGGGCGGGAGAAGGATGATAGTAGTTATCGAAAATAACATGACAGACTCTACAGTAACAATTTAGCAATCAAGCAGACGCTTTTATTCAAAGAGCCTTGGGTGGGGCTGAGAAATATCAAGCATGCATAAATTGTGTCAGAATTGTGTGCAGAGTAGCTATAGGAATCATAAAAACCGATGCATGATGGTGGAAAATAGGGCTTTATTTATAGATTCATGATTCAATGCGTGTTGATTGGGTATTTAAACAGTAGTTTCATAGTGCTTGCACTCACTAAATAAGTTTGACTAAATCCTTGGCCACCCACGATTCTTTTGTGAATGCTTTTGTTGCAAGGACAGCTTTAGGGAACAGCAATAATAAATGTACCCCGATTTTCCCTCCTTCTTTTCAGCTACAACAACCTTCAGACTGTTACTCCAGGCCTGGAGCGGCTGACGGACATTGTTAAGAACAGCCTCTCTCGGAGGTTTGTCTACAGCCCCCCCTCTGGTGAAAAGAGGCATTACATTGCGGTTGACAGCTACAAGCCTCCACACCAGCAGCCCCAGCAGAATCCTGACGACCCCAGGAAGAAGAGCGACTTCCTGGTCCACCAGGTAACCGTAGAGACCCCGTTCCAGATCGAGGTTCTGTTTGAATCGGCCAGCTTCCACAGTAGACCCAACCAGCTGGTCGGGGTCACCATGACGGAGGAGCTGGAGAGGAGGAAAGCTGAGTTTGACGCCAGGTTCGAGAGGACCTTTGGCCTGGAGCAAAAGGGCTTCAGCCAGGCTCAGGTCAGGTTCAGCAAGGCAGCCCTCAGCAACATGCTGGGCGGAATGGGCTACTTCTATGGCCAGTCGGTGGTGCAGTCTGCCTACAACGAGTACCCGCTCTTGTATCCCGAGGGCGCGCTGTTCACCGCCGTTCCCTCGCGCTCTTTCTTCCCTCGGGGGTTCCTTTGGGACGAGGGCTTCCACCAGCTGCTGCTCAGCAAATGGGACCCTCAGGTGACGCGGGAGGCGACCGCTCATTGGCTAGACCTCATCAACGTGGAGGGTTGGATCCCTCGCGAGCAGATCCTCGGCGACGAGGCACGCAGCAAGGTCCCGGGTGAGTTTGTGGTGCAGCGGAACGAGAACGCCAACCCGCCCACCCTCTTCCTGGCGCTGCAGGAGCTCATCGAGCAGCATTCTTCCGACCCGGACACTCCGACATCGCTGCCCACGTTGGCGTTCCTACGGCGGCTCTTCCCAAGACTGAAGACCTGGTTTGAATGGTACAACACCACACAGACCGGACCCGTGCCCAATTCCTACCGCTGGCGGGGCCGGGACAAGGACACCAACCTCTTCTTGAACCCGAAGACCTTGACCTCCGGTCTGGACGACTACCCAAGGGCCTCCCACCCGTCCGGGGAAGAGCGGCACGTGGACCTGCACTGCTGGATGGCCCTGGCCTCGGGCATCATGGCTAGCATCGCGCGGCTCCTCGGAGAGCCCCACGTCGACTACGAACAGACACACCAGGTGCTCAGTGACAACGGCCTGCTGAGCGAGCTCCACTGGTCGGACCAGCTCGGGGCGTTCAGCGACTACGGGAACCACACGCAGGCCGTGTCCTTGCAGCAGGAGAAGGTGTACGTGCCGCCCGGACAGCCACGGCACCACTACGCCGCCGCCCGCCTCGTGCGCTCAGTGCGGCGCGCGCCCAAGCTGCAGCACGTGAACGCCCTGGGCTACGTCAGCCTCTTCCCGTTTCTGCTGCACATCCTGCACGCCGACTCTCCCAAGCTGGAGCACATACTCCGAGACATGAGGGACCCCGACAAGCTGTGGACGCCCTACGGCCTCCGCTCGCTCTCCAGGACGGACCCCATGTACATGAAGCGGAACACGGAGCACGACGCCCCCTACTGGAGGGGACCTATCTGGATCAACATAAATTATTTGGCTGTCAGAGCCCTGAACCACTACAGCAGTGCGGAGGGTCCCTACCAGGAGAAGGCAACGGCCCTTTATAATGAACTCAGGACTAACATCGTCAACAACGTTTACAGGCAGTACGTTGAGACAGGGTATATATGGGAGCAGTACAATGACAACACTGGCCGAGGCCAAGGAAGCCATCCATTCACTGGCTGGTCAGCCTTGACTGTTTTAATGATGGCAGAACAGTACTAATGCTAAAGACTCTTTCTAAAGGTCTTAAAGAAATTGGCCCTCATCCGTTGCTCATGTGATGCTCAAGCAGGCATTATGTATTATTGAAACTGTTTTCTACCAAAATATCTATTTCCAGAATAGGTGTTAATAAGGTGGTTTAGAAAGAACCCTGTTACTTTATCACATTTTGTTGTTCGTAGTCATGCCGTGTGTTTGCTATGTGTGGAGCCATTGGACAGATAAATGCCATGCTTTGTGTTCCTCATCAGCTTCAGGCATGTGCACCACTGGCTATCCATAAAAATACATTTAAAAGAATACTGTATTTAGATATGCAGTATTGGACTGACATTTGGAAATTGCACATTTTTTGTATGCGTTTCCTAATCAACTGGAAACTACTTAAAACGATGAGTGCCTGAGCAACTAGGATAACAGGTGTTTTTGATAAAGCTGATGAATGAGGGCCATTGTCTTCAATAGTGCCAACAATTATTTCGGTCAAGATTCTCCAGTTGTCTTAATGTTTTAATGATAGTGAAGAATTCAAAGAGTGGAACGTGTCTGTGATGACCTCATCAGCATTACTTCTGGGAGGGTTGGGGTTACAATAAAAAAATCCTGACTTGAAATATGTTTTATTGAGAAACAATAAATCATATCTTCAAATGTTGCTGTTGGGAGTTTGTGTTGGCTGTAGAGGTTATAGAATTGTTATTGTATTGGTCATTCAGTATTGAGTGCTTCATTCATTAGTTATCTGCGTAATATTCCGTTGATACTGACTGATTAATATCGCTTCATTGCAATTGAAATTGTTCTCTAACAGGCCATTTCCAAGTACTTAGCATATGAAAATACCGGTAGTATACGTTGCAGAATACGCCGCAAAAGAAAGAGCACTCTGTTCCATGACATGCTTTTAACGAAACATTGATTTCACTTCCTGAAACTACGTCATTTCTAGGTTATTGGATGAGAGACAGTAATGTGCGTACAGTAGCACGACTCAACAATATAGTAGATATACTGGAAACCATATATGACGTGTTTTAACTTAATCTCTGTTTCAAGGTCTATAGGAGGGCGACAAGTTGACGTCGATAGCCACCAGCTAGAGCTTTATTTATTTTCTAAAGTTTGACTCAAACCATTTTGATGCGAGATCTTGGTTTGGAACTGCATTACTTCCACAGAGCAAGTTAGTGACTGCAAGTTCTTTTCAATCGTTGACAACCCCGTTCAGTACACAGGGGCGTACAGTGGACTTGGTCTTATTAATACTTTGACACAAAATAAACAACCCCGGCCATAAAAAGCACTGATGCTTTTTCCTTGAGCTGTGTTCATGACCCCCGGGTTCCAACCTCTTCTATGAATCCTTTTGAACGCTTGGCTGTGGCTGAAAGCCTCGAAACGGGTGCAGTGTTGGCTTGCAGAACTCAACATAGCGTTATTTCCTCAACCCCTCCATAGCACTGAATTTAATACAGCTCAGCTTCAACTCCCCAGGCTGCCAGTTTCCCTTTATATAACACCAGAAGCTTCGGTCAACGCGGTCATTGTGTTAACATCTATCGGCCATACCATGGCAGGGTGACTGGGGCACATTTGAAGACAACCAGTAGGCTAGATCTGCGGTTTTCTACTGTACATTTACTGAAACACTGTTTAGTAGTCGGTGATGTGTCAATCCATGCGCGCAATCACTGCCTTGGGGCTCACATTCGTGGGAGATGTGCTAGCTCAGCCTTTGACCCATTGACCTGCAAACGCAAAACGAATCCTGAAGGGATTTGAACGACGATGAGCCATATTCTCTCCGCCTTTCTACTATCTCTCTCTGAGTCGATGGCTTTTATTTGTACATCCCATAAACGCACACACCGTGCGCAATCTACCCTTGTTCCCACTCCCCCCCCCCCCCGAACACAACACAATACCGCGGGACGATGATAGCATCACAGCTAACTGAAGTCCTACCTGCATAATAAACAGATGAATCACCGACCGACATTTGCATAGTAGCCGTCTCACAAACTTAGAACATGGTTCCAATCTATTAAATAATTTCCTTTTGTACCAACCTATTAGTTCATACAAATCAGTCTTAAAATGACCAGAGGTATGAGGAGTATAAAAAAAAATTACTTCTAACAGCTGACAATTTTGCCTCTCTTGTGTGGCGCGCGCCCTGCCATGTAATTACGGGGAATGTATGCTAGAGGGAGCTAATTAATAAGCCTTTTGAGAGTTGAGAAGAGTCCCTTTGAACACAGCTCCGCCATCCCTCCACTAATAGAGAACTGCTTAGAATTAAAGTAGTATGAGTAGATAATTATGCTAATGGCTCCATTTAGTTGAAAGGTTTGATGACACATTTATAGAAAATCAGTTTGTTAATTGATCCTACCTTTTTACTCGGGTTTTTTCATCACAGGCTCTCCATGCAGACTGCATGTCGTATTGCATATTATGCTTATCCATATCTCATTATGAAAGAAGTGTCCCTTCCTTATGGTCTCTTTAACAGGTATCTCACCATCTCATCTCTTGGACTCATTAGTATCATAATGGCACAGAACTCTTATTTGGTGTGTGTGTATGAATAATATGCTCTCTGTAGGCCGGCTTACAACTTACAACAACAGTCCTCCTATAGTTCCTCCTGCAACCTTCACCCTCCCTCCCAAAGCTTGCTATTAAACACCCAACTCGCCTGAACCAACATAAGCTATGATATGTTATGTAAGCGCCACTATAAATAGGTTCACCCGGGATCTTTTGTCTTTACCTGATTCGCTCTTAGCCCAACAGTTTTTATTTCTGGAGAGAGAGTCGTGGTGGAAGCCAGCGCGATGTGGAGCCGTTTCCATAGTTACTTTTGTTAGCTGCGAGCTCTCACCATTCTTCATCTGTTTCCCTCTACATGTCTGTTGCGCTTTGCCGTTTGTTGCAATCTGTTTGTATTTGGTCTGCCCGTGATGAGTGTGCATCGGAGCAGTAATGATCACTAATTACACTAATTTCATTGTACGTCGTTATAAATACGAATTGTTAGGGAAGGTGCTTTATGCAGGAATAAGAGGACGGATTCGTTTTAAAGTTGATCATCTCAAAATACAATTCACTCGAGTTAAGTTGGATAGACGATTGCTCAGACTAAATAGCTTGCTAGTGAGAAGTGCGAGCAATTAGTCTACAATAAGGGCTTTTTTCTGGAGGAGACTGTCATGCCTCTGTATCTAGTAATTGCTCTTGTATCATGGCAAAGTTGATTGCTAGAAATTAATACAAGCATGCTCCTTCTTCTTTTTTTTTACCCATAAATGATAATTCCCCAACCTAGAATAATCATGACACATTCTAATCATCCAAACAAGCATGAGTATTTTTTATTTTCATATGGGGCTAAAACGTAATGTGTTGCAAAATAACTCCCTCCATGCTAAACTCTAAATGTTTAGTAACGGCCCTATAACGTTTCATTGGCTTATAATGTACACCACCCCACAGTCACCAATAGACAGGGGCAGGTAGGCCAATAGCTGCATCAGGCCCCATGCGCTGTTGTTCTAAAGAGTGTGCACGGATACAGCAGAAGAGAAGGTTTAGGTTTGGAGCAACGTTAGCATAGTGTGTGGGTGAGTCTGGGGGCATGCTTGAAGAATCACTAGAGCCTATAGCGGAAAAAATAAATAAAAAATAAAAGTAGAGGACGAGGAGAGCTGAGCATGATGCTAACCTATCCCTAGCCAGCTGGGGACTGAAGTGGGCGAATGGGGAAGTATTTTTGGAACGCATGGGAAACCTGCCACTGCACAGGGGCCTAATGTTGGGCTTCCCTAGCCCACTCCCACACTCGGATGGAGGGAGAGATGGAATGAGAGAGCGGCAGAGAGCGAGAGGGAGAGCTGTTTCTTCAAAAGAAAAACAACCACGCTTCCGCTCCTCTTTTTCTCCCTTGCCCTTGTCTTTTTCTTAGAAATTTGTATGGTATGTCGCTATGCACAGGCCAACATGAGAGTGAAGGAGAGAGTGGGATAGAGAGAGAGAGGGAGAGGGAGGGAGAGAAAAAGAGAGGGGGAGATATCGAGAGCGAGAGAGAAAGAAATCGAGATATTTAGATGGAAAAAATAATTTGGCAGCGCAGGGGAGTGTTTTATTTTATTTTATTTATAGCTAGTCGTGTTTCCGGGAGAGGTTTCTGTGCTTTTCGCAGTACCCAATCCATTTTTTGCGGTATCTTAGCAGCTCCTTTGTGTCTAGGTTTGGGATTGGATACCTTCTTTTCTATCTTGCGCCCCGGGGGAAGGATTTCAGTGTGGGACACATGTCAGAATGTGATTTGGAGGAGGAAGAGAAGCCTTTTTTTTAAGCTCATACCTTGGCTTTAGTGACATGCCTGTGCATCGTGGTGTATTAAAATCAGAAAGTTTAGTTGTCTGTCGCAGCCAGAGTGTCTTTTTATGAATCTAAGATTCAGTTGAAAACGAATGCTATGGTATATGACCAGTTCCCCAGTGTTTTTTCACAACCAGTTTTTTCTCCATACCCTGATACTCAAGATGAACACAAAGCTGACGATATCCTAGAGAACCCCAACTAACCTTAAAATCTATAACCCCAGAGGTATCATGCAAACTACTATTACAACACTATTCTGCAATAATGGATATCGGAACCTCTTTTGATATACTGCAGTCTTGAAGTCGTTTGAATTCTTTATATATGAAAATTCTTAAACATTTGAATACATCTAAATAGGTGACGAAGCAATGTACAAATTTGAGGTCAAATTGAATTTCAGGAATAATTAGTGAATCGAAGGATCCAAAGAAGGGATGTCAAATGTGCACCATCGCTCAATTCCTATAAAGCCTGCTAAACTATTATCCTAGCCAATGCTACCCTGGCTTGATGTGACCAAGTAATTTCAAATGCAGACAGAATTGGTCTGCAAACTAACATTGCCTTAAGTGCTACTCTGCTTGTACACGCAGTGTGCTACAGTAGACTACAGCCCCCACAATGCATACACACAAAAATGTATGAGTCAAAGCTTAATAATTAACATTAATGATCAAACAATTTACATAAATCACAACCAAGAATATGCCAATCGACCACACACTACATTTAAAGAATTGCTTCATGTGTTGCAATGCAGCCATATCAAATAAATGACACCAGCGCTAACAGAATCCTTGGTAGCAGCATTGTCACGGCAACGATTGAAGGTAACCATCACAAAGGCAGTTTCTCTGTTGTACTTGCAAGAGAGGAAGAGTTACATTTATTCTCATGACTTGATGTACACAGCATTACCACAAACTCAGCTGAGATGTAGGACAGTCTGCTGGTTAAGTGGTTCGGAGGATTTTTTCTACAACAATGTCGACGCATGCTACCTGTAGGCATCCTGGAGCAAAAGGCTCCCTGTCTGCTCCTTAGTGATATTACCTCAAATATTCCCAGCTTTGGATACAAGCGTTAAATGATTGGACAGGCTTCTTATAAGCCTTCGAAAGCCACAAATAATAAGAGAATTTCAACAAATATATCTATAAAAATAAACAATAAATTGTCTACCCTGCCTTCAAAGAAGGAATCAAATGTTTTCTTTGGATTGGTTTGATTTGGTCATTAACTGTCAGTTTTAACATTTACGACTATTGAAAATTCAAAGGCAAAGTTTCAACCTGCATAGGCATAATATGTGGTACATTAAAACCTACAGATCACAGATTATGCCTGACCATCAATTACCAAAATGGAGAAGACATCTTGACAAAGACAGAGGGCTGATAATTATGTAGAAACCCTAGAAAACCTACTGAATTACCAGGATATCTAAATGTTTGGCATTTTGAACGTCTTAATATATGCAGTGGCCAGCGTCTAGACACATAATAAGGTATATGTTATCGACCTCTCTTTTATAGAAGAATCCTCTTTAGCTCATCCAATGAAGAAGTCTGTCACTGTATTTTCACCATGTATTCATGAATTTCCTTTAGGTTGGTCCTCACAGAAGCTAATTGAAGAATGTGTGTGAAAGCCACTGGAGCCTTGAGGATTTGGTACACAGTGTTTAGGTCCCTGAGCAGCACTGCGCCCTGGGTCCTGGTGCTTTTTCTGAAAGGATCTGCCGAGTGAAAGCTCATCTTACTCTAGTACCACATGCTGTCCGTGTGGTTATAGAGTCCATTCTTCCTGAGTTCTGTAGTGGATAACCTTTGCAGAGCATTGAGACAAGTTGCTGTTGCATGACACTCTTTCTCACGCTATTCACTTCATACCAACCCGAACGAAAAAGAAACACAAAAAAATAACAGCGTTTTTTTTACTTGCAGCACTTAAATACGTCTAAGGTTGTCATTTAAGTTTTACAGGTAAAGCCTTACCCCTGCACTATAATGTCAGTAAGTGCTAACATTACGTAAATCCGTTACTTAGCGCACTGCCGTGGCATTTTGTGGAGGAGAGAGGTCGTCCGGCAGGCGGCAGTTAACATAACTTAGTCTCGTGAGCTGACCTCCCTCTCCGAGTGATCGGATTGGTTTTAATAGTGTCTGTGTTCTCTGGGGCTCGTCGCCACCACCAAACATCTAACAGCCGTGGAATTAAGCGGCACGTCGGAGGTGAAAACAATTTGTGCTGCAAAATGTCAGATCCTTAATGAAAGGGCTTGGGGGCTTTTATCATACACTTACTGGAGAAGATGCCATGGCTGCTTGATGCTGCTGCTCCTTCAGACGCTCACACAATGTCAACGTTCAACGCGTTCCCGGGTCCTTCACGCACGTTGTGAGAGCTTGCAGTGTATAGGCTTAAATGGAAGGCTACCTCAATGTATATTCATGGGCAGGGCAGCTTGTTGTTATTCTTATGGTTGTGTTGTTTATATTTTTTTTAATGGGGGATGTGTGAAAAGTCTATATGTTGATTCATTTAGCCTAAAAATATTGTTTTACAGAATGTTTGTTCAGTTTGCTGACGTTTATTTGTTTTTTCAACACACCACACTCATTATCTTGTCCTTTGCACACAATGCACTACTGATTCACTGGTTCATATATTCGTGTTATTTATGGGAAAATAACCACAAAAGCGCCCAAAACAAATGAAAAAGACAAATGGGGTCAAAGGTTAATTGTGTTATAAATCCGGTAAGAGAATAGGCCAAAAAGAAATGCTCATATATCAAGCAATAGATACATATATTTTGCAGAAGTGATGCTCTAGGCCCACTAAACAAATGCAACAGTCTCGTGATTTCTAGTGAACAGTTATCTTCTCATCGTTTCCACAACTCCAAAAGCAACACTGGGCTGTGTCGCTGTCCATGGTGCTTAAAAAAATGGCTTCTGCGAGCGGTGGACGGTAGGTCTCTCATATAAAGGCATATTGACGTTTGTCAGAGAAAGTTTCAACCACAAAACGTAGCCAGAACTGAAATTGCTTTGAAATGTCATGTGAACAGCTGGGTTCGACCACTGAACACACCAGGGGTGTTATCGACTCGCTCTCGTTCCCCAAAGGCCAAGGGCTCGTTTGGACCTGAATTCTGCAGAGATCGCTCTCCATCCGGGTTTACACTATCCAAAGGTTTTGTTACTATGCTGAACGCAGCAGCCTACTGTTAACCTCGACGTGCCGAATAAGTTTACAAATTGGGTATTGTAATTGTTGGAGCAATATTTCACGATTCAATATGATGTCACACATCAACAGATTAAATAGGCGATCCAGGCTACGCAGTTAGCGCATGCAATTATTGTATCCGTTGTCAAATGAGGCTATCGAGAGCGATAAATCCGACTTTGCATCTTCACTGAACGTATTAAGGCTGACTCAAATGATGTGTCGACATGCACCGAAAAGCCCACTATCCCTTTTTAACCCACCTGTTTCAAAATGCTTGCAACATTTTGAAACACTTCTTTTTTTCCGGTACTATTTAACGTGGAAGGGGGTATGTTTTTAACACTGTGATCAGCTGCTTAATTAAACAAATTTATTAGATATCAAATACTTTGCCGTTCCTTTCTTCTCGCGCCACGTCACACACATCTCTCCTTTTTGGGGGATGCCCGTCACATCCTCTGTCCATGTATGGGCATGAAGTTTACACGCAGCGGGGAATCCTCTGACTGGAGGTGATGAATGGGGAGGAGGGCTGAGGGAGCTGCCCGAGTGTATAAAAGCACAGAGAGGGAAAGTCGCTGATATGAAAAGCACAGCGGCAGATAGCGAGGAGCTGTAAAAACCTACACGCAGACGAAGGGGATTAGTTTTTTTAAAACGGTTTTACACATTTTGTCATAACACTGCTTTGGATATTCCCGGAACCACCAAAGGTTTAAAGGACAATTGTTTTTTGGCATATTCCTCTTTTTTATTATTATTGTTTGTTGTTGTGCCTACACACACACATCCGAAGAGAAACACTTCTGTAAATCACACCACTATGTTGAACAATATGGATTTGAATTCTAAAGATTCCTTCTACACGCAGTTTGAGAAATGCAACAGTTCTTCCATAAGCGCGGAGAAAGACGCGCGGAAAGACAGCCAGAAGGTGTTCGGAGAGGCAGAGAGAGGGACACCTGCCCACTTTCGCCATGGTGAGTCCAGTCCGCATTACTGCAAACCCCCCACGCAAGACCTGGTGAAGCATGCGATAAATCGAATGTAACAGTATACGGCGAAATGCACAATTACGCACCGCTTTATACATGCGTTTGCCAAGACAGCAAGTGTTGCATGGATTATATAACTGGATTAGTTAACCCGACATATCTCGATGTATTTGCATGTTTGCAACTTGAAACGTTTCATCATTCTCCTCAGCCTCCTCATTATCATCATCATCATCATCATCATCATCATCATAATAAAGTTAGGTTCTTTCCCCTTTTGTTTTGCTTCATTAGAGGGAGTCCCCATCACCCTCAAAACCGAACCCTCCAACTCGGAATTTGCCTTCAACCCCTGCGAGGGGCCCAAAGACACCTACAGCAGCCCGTCCTCCCTCACATACTCCGGCAGCTTCTACGTGGAGGGCTGCCACACGGCGCCGTGCAACACGGAGACCCTGCTCAACATGATCACGGAGATCGTGGGCATATCCACGTTACCCATGTCCGAGGTGCAACAGGGAGACGGGGGGCGGGGGGGCACCTACCCGTCTCCCTCGCCGATGGACACCAGCCAGGGAAATTTCGAGGAATCCGGACTCAAGAGGCAGACCTACAACTGTAACAGCGCTCCGACGCCCCCTCTGTACCCCGTGGACCAAACGTGCCCACCACCACCGCCGCCACCGCCACCACCAGCCCCCGTTTATGCGGCCGGCGACCAGCCCGCCGGCCAGAGCCAAGCCTCGGCCACCTCCCAGCTCGGCTTCGGTGCCTCCGAGGTCCCGAACCTGAAGGACGCGCTGGAGCCAAAGTCCGAGGCCGCGTCCTTCCCCGTGGTGGTGAAGAACGAGTTCGAGAGCAGCTGCTACGAGTGGGGCTCATTCAAGCAGGACTACTTAGAAACGAGCTTCCAGACCGAGATCTTCCCGATGTCCAGCGATTTCCCGCCTGAACAGCATATGGATGTAAAGGAACTCTTGGACACACTTCCACCCATTTACCCTAACCCGGAGATGGAGTTTAAAGTTGAAGGGGGCACCATCAAGCAGGAGCCCTGCTTCTCCGACACATGCTCGCACAGCTACCCCAACTCTTTGTACACGTACACGGGCCCCAGCATGGGCCCCTCCTCGAACCTGAAGCCATCCCCTTTCCCGGGTGACCTGCAATCACCTTTGACCCAGTGCGACACTTTGTACACCTCGCCCGCCTTGCCGAGCACCATAGACTCCATCCTCTACTCTTCTCTACTGCCCGACTCCTTTGCACAGAGTTACAGCCGTCCGACGAAGCCCCCGCGGGCCCGGAAGAGTCCCGCCGCCGCGTCCAACGGCCCAGCCAAGGAGAAGCCGTTCACTTGCCCCATGGAGAACTGCGACCGGCGCTTCTCCCGCTCCGACGAGCTCAACCGACACATCCGCATCCACACGGGCCACAAGCCCTTCCAGTGCCGCATCTGTTTGCGCAGCTTCAGCCGCAGCGACCACTTGACCACCCACACCAGGACTCATACGGGCGAGAAGCCCTTCTCGTGCGACGTTTGCGGCAAGCGCTTCGCGCGCAGCGACGAGCGGAAGCGCCACGGACGCGTGCACCTGAAGCAGAAGGAGAAGATGGAGCTAAAGCCACCTGTAACCAGCAGCACGTGGCCTTTCACCATCCCCGAGGGGATCTGAACACAACGCCACAGC
>NC_044050.1:16745382-16772882 GCF_902167405.1 Gadus morhua
CTCTGTCGCCAGGGCTCCAGTACCACGCCATGGTCCTTGGGGTGGGTTCTGTAATCAACGTGTATAATCCCCCCACGGCCTTAATGGCAATCAAGCCATGCTAAATTAATTCCTGGGGTCCTACAGCCGAGGCTTGGTCCGCTGTCTGATGGTGAAGAAGGTGTAGGTGTTTTTTGGAGAGCAACGGTGATTAAGGAGAGCGAGAGCGGATGGAGAAGGAGCTTGTTATGCAAACATTTTAAAGTGACTAATTCGTTCCACGGTGGACCCAAATTCCTCATCTGTATTGGTGATCAGGCAAAGCAGTGTGGCTGTTAATAGGATAACTTTTCTCTATGGCTTCTCCATAAATTACATGTCTTATCCTGGGTCAAGTCTTTTTTTTTATATCTTTCACCACATCGCTATGGTAACGTGAAGTGACTTGTATGCGACATCTTAAGTGAATGGGAAGAAGCGAACATTCCCCAGCCTGCTGAATGACTTCACGGCAATTCAATTACTCTGCAAGAAAACTCAAAGTGCCCTTGAAAGGCCAGTGGTGAGAGGTAAAGGCAGCGTCGGTGTGACGCTGTGTAATGTTGCGCTTTGCTGTGTGGCGTTTTGTGTAGCATCATATTGTGTTCTGTTTTTAATTTGTGTTATTTGTATTATTTGTGTTATGCTGCGTTTGTGTTGGTGTGTTTTTGCTTAGGGTTTTTTCATATGCTGTATCTCACATGTGAAAGGGTTTTTCCTAGCAGCACTGCACATTCATCCTTCATATCCTAGCTATTGATATAGCTAGGATAGGAGGGCTTGATATTGATATTCCAATTAATTGTGTGTATATATATATATATATATATATATATATATATATATATATATATATATATATATATATATATCAGTACACTAATATAGAGTAAACGGATGTATGATAGCAGTATTGCAACCATATCGCCATTCATTAGAAAAGATAGATATTGGCCAAATCTGCAAAAAAATCTCATGAATCCAGGTCACAATACCTTCTCATTATCCAATGTGAATAGAAATACAAGAAATGACCAAAGTACCACAAGCTCTCCCACAAGAGAACCTTGAGGCTATATGACCTTTAAATGGCACACCTTATTCGTGACTACTACCCTCCGGGCATTTAGTGAGGGTGACTATTGAGTATTAGTTACAAGTAGCGTTGAAAGGATCAAACATTCTGTCTTTAGTAATGTTATTCTGTAAAAAATTAATAATAATCCTCCAAAAATTCTTGTGACAGTTATCATTGAACATTTCTTTATTTCATTTGTTGTTCCAACGAGATCTTGTTCTTTCGAAACATTCAGCTAAAGTTACTATGAAATCAAAATAGACTTTTGAAATTGCTTATCTTATTTCCACAATAATATTACTAACCCATTCAACAAAGTTTGCCATGTTCCTTAGTTGTTTTACATCCAAAACGTAAATTTGCGATCCGATCAAATCCCGTGCGATCAAATTCTTCAGACGATTGGTTGTGTTCAAACCGCCCGACTCGCACCCGTCATATCGCGGAAGCAAGATGCCCTCTGAGAGCCATTTCGTTTTGCGCGCCGTCTTTGCTTTAGCACCTCCGTTCACAAACCTCCTTCCACCTGGAAAAGTGAAGTTACGGCATTTGCCCACTAGAGTTGCGAGTTATTACTTTTAGTGCTTTGACATTTGCCGCGGGAGTAATGAGACATGTCTGTGACGCCTGTGTCACTAGCGGCAGCATGTGTCTCAGCTGTTCATTTCGCTGCTGAAAAAGAGCCGTGCTGTGGCTGAAAACTGGCACTCTCTGCAGCCCACGACGGCTTGCCCATGGTGAAGTGGGGGGGAGGAGAGGAGGGTGGGCGTCGGGAAAGGATGGGGGGGGGGGGGACGTCTCAAATTCTCAAAATATCTGCGAATGTGTGCATCGTCGAGCTAGAGACTGAAAGACGTAGACCGAGTGAGAGTAGGCCTATGTGAATTATTGTATAAAAGTGTGTGTGTGTGTGTGTGTGTGTGTGTGTGTGTGTGTGTGTGTGTGTGTGTGTGTGTGTGTGTGTGTGTGTGTGTGTGTGTGTGTGTGTGTGTGTGTGTGTGTGTGTGTGTGTGTGTGTGTGCGTGTGTGTTTGTGTGTGTGAATGCACATGTGCATGCATAGATCTGCCTTGGAGCATGTGTCTATGTGTGTGTGTTAATGTGTTCATGTAGCCATGGATCTGAGTGTGCGTGTGTGTACGCTAGGATCTGTGTGTGTGTGTGTGCGTTTGCATGCATCTGTGAGTGTGCGTATGTGTGCATGCATCTGTGTGTGTGTGTGTGTGTGTGTGTGTGTGTGTGTGTGTGTGTGTGTGTGTGTGTGTGTGTGTGTGTGCGCGTGTGTGTGTGTGTGTGTGTGTGTGTGTGTGCGCGTGTGTGTGTGCGTGTGTACTATACGGGGTCTGTCACAGCAGAGATGTAATCAGAGCCTCAGAGAGAGAGGGAGAGAGAGGAGTGCAGACTGGGACAGACCAGTATGAAAACGAGTGGGCTGAACACAGCTCATCCTAGATATACTGTGTAAAACAGGGCAAGGATTTGCATGTGCTTATACCAAGCCAACAGCAGCCACAGCACAGCTACTCGCATTATGCATCTAAATTAACCATCAAACTCAAGCATGTTACTTATGAGCCGCATGAAATGTATGCAAAATGTAGCTACTTCAGCGCCCGATTCGTCTACCATAACATTTGTTCCAGGGCCGCTTGAATGTGGACGGCTCTGAATTGGCGACACACCGGTAGGAGGGAGAGAACCGGGTTGGTAACTAAGTGGATTCAGATGATGCCGCTGATACTTTGGTTGGTTGACTGACAATGTTTGACATATAGTCTCAATGGTGTTTGATAATTGGCCCCAGCAACATCAAAGACTCTTCCCTAAGCGTCTCGTGCCTATCTCAGAGTTGAAAGCGATGTGTGATCTGTGAAGAAAATACCAATGTATGTCAATACCTCTAGTATTAGATGTACCAAGAATTACAAATTACCAAATGACTTCTCTTTTCCTTTTCTCATTTCTTCTCATCTCCTCCCCTCTTCTTTCTACTCACAGGATTCTCTCTGACGGTTGTTTGAAGAGAATATTGATGTATTATGTAAGCATTCCTATATGAACCAGCCTTTACCACTGACGGTGATTCTGAACATACACAACGTTCTCCCTTTGGATCTCAGTCATTAGACACAACAGGTCACTACTACAACCTCGACAACATCGTCTCCCAAACGAGCAGAAATCTGTAGAACGTCGCTCGTTCTCTAGTCATCTGCGTTTACGTTCTCCACAATCGACCACCCATCACTTTCTACCATCACACACACACAAACACACACACACACACACACACACACACACACACACACACACACACACACACACACACACACACACACACACACACACACACACACACACACACACACACACATACACACCATGCCTTCCCCTCCCGCTCTCTGTCTCTGAACACAGAGGGGTTGGCTGGCACCACAAAGCAGTGGGGGATAATATCGTGTGTGTTTTGCAAAAAACTTCAAAACCCGCCGTATCGGCAGACAGGAGCCCACCTCCGCTTTCAAATCCGGGGAGCTTGGGAAGGCCCAGCGAGACGCGTTCATGTCGGGGTTCTTGCTCTCTTTCATGGCTACGAGGCTTCCATGTGAGTCAGTTCATCGCTCCCCTATGTGAAGAATCAAAAGATCTTCTATTGCTCCTATTCCCTAACCCTGAGCCACCAGCGGTATGGGAACAAAAAACATTTATGGGGGAAGGCAATCACCGAACGAAGAAGTTTGGTTTGGTGCTAGTTAGTGACAATGGACAGGTTTATGGTTGTGTGTGAAAAATAGTATCACACACTTGATGTTCCTCTTATGGTTTCAAAGGGATAGTAACTTTCTAGAGCTTGAAATGCCTGGAAATTAAACATGAAAGTATGAAATGGCACTATTCTGAAATCCTCTTAGAATCACTCTGTAAACAACCTAATATAGGTTGTTTACAGAGTTTATGTGTGTATAGTTAATGATCTACATTAGTATGAAGTCATTTAGCTGATGCTTTAAAGTGTGACTGAATGCACTGAAAAGTGATTCAATGGTAATCTATCATATATGCAAAGGAATAAGAACATTATTAAAAACAACAGTGCCATACATCTTTACTGACATATGGCACCTCAACACGGCTCCATAAGATACTGTACAAATCGTTGTTAAGACTCTATTGGAGAAAGTTGACTCCTAGCATTGGTGTGAACAAAATACAGTTTTACAATTAAGCTGTATTTCCAATGGCCCTGCATAATTTAAACACAGCCATTACCAACCCAAAGGACAGTCCTTATCCTGTTATACTCAAGATGGACGTCAGAGTAATCATGAACCTTATTCACCTTTAGGCATAAATGTTTATCACTTTTATCCGTCTGCACTGTGGACTGTTATTGTATAACGTGCGTTTTCTTCCTAGCATTTCCCAGCCATTTATTATCAGGAAAAACCTTTGCTGTCTCTTTTTAACTTGATTTTCATGGCTTTATGTCGCATCAATACAGTGAGAGGGTTGATATTGGTGTGTGGTAAGTAATGTTTTCTTTCTGGGGAATTCCATGGCAGCTCTCCCTCACAGCGAGATGCTGATCTAAATTCTGATCTCACGCTCCCAACACGTAGATTAATTTAGAGATCTGTAGACCTCAAGTCTGTGTACTGACTCATGCTCCTGAGTGAGCCATCTCCATCTTTGTGCTGTTAAACGAATGGTCAACAAATCACCTCCAAATATAACGTGGATACCCAGTGCCTAGTAAATAGTATCTGTGAAACATCATTCGCTCGCAATTATGGCATTTTTTCATCATTCACCATACACTTGTAGATTCATTGCTACAGTATTTGCTCCAGACTCACACGAGGAGATAAATATCAAATGTTTGAGATGCATTTGTCCTCGTCACTAAATACTCCATCACACATTCGCGAATGAGAGTGACCGCCATGATGGATCTGGCTGGCTCTACATTGGCCACTCATGGACCACAAGGACCGACTAGGTTTCATACGAACTGCACAGCTTGTTAACAGTAGCTTGGCTCATCTCACCCAGCGCCTCATTATTAAACAGTGGCCCCAGAACCGGATGAGCAAGGGGCTACAACCTTGCTCGCTCGCTCACTCCTAGAGTGTAAAGTATGTATCTTATTATAGTTATGCTTCGCCAGCAGTAAGCCCCTCCATCACAGAGCATGGATAGCGAGGAGAATGCAGTCTGCTCAGATGAATGCTGCAGACTCTGTACCCTCGCCCCTTTTACGAATCCTCGGGCAAGGTCCACCGATATTTATAATCCTCAATCTCAAGCAAGGGGGATCTGTGATCCCTGTCTGAGGTGATGAAATATCTCAAATTCAGTCCATTCATTCTTTTATTTTTCTTATTTTTACTGGTGTTTACAAAGGGAACATGAATGCTTCTATTTGTGTTCTTGTTCAATGTGGAGTGCTAACCATGGCGGCTAGGCTAGACCACGGGTCACGCCACCAAGCAATAGCTGTTAACTCGATTAACATGGAAATGAATACAACAAGTCGCGAGTCTGTTGTCATACCTACTGTGAAAAAAGCCCAAATAAGTTGCAGTGGGAAAAAAAAAATATCACAAGGGCCGCACTCGATACTCCTGTTACTATGGCAACATTCATGGCTCTGGCAAAGAATGCAGATATCTGGATAATCATTGTCATAGTGATACAAGTTGTGTGTATTATAAAACGTACATAGCTGTAATTTAAGATTATTTATTTTTCCATTCATCCAGTGGAGGAGCTACAAGTGCTTAATGAATTAAGTGTATTTAATTCACCAGATAGTGAAGGCAAATCATCTTTTAAACAGACTTTACTTGTATGTAAAGCATTATTTTGTCAATATTGACCCCCTTGTGGGATTTTTTGCATAAAAAATATATCTTTAATTACCTCTAAAGATATATTTTACAAAAAGTACATGGCTAAATTGTCTGCAAAATGTGACTTTCTGTTATTGCCAATGGATCCCTATAGTTCACATTTGTGTATCAAAACCAATACAATCAATCTCTATGCTACATAAACGTGCGTACATAAGGGTGAGTCTTCATTTGCATTTAGAAGGCTCAAACATTTAAGTATTATCTTCTAATTAAAGTCCAATCGTAATAAACAAAACTCATCACTATTGACTAACGACCCACGGCTGCTCCACTCTCTGAGCCCACCTGACTGAAACCCCGTCAGGTGGTGGTGTGCACGGTGGTGGAGCCCCCATGCTGAGGTCCATGTTCCATCCGCTTAATCAGTGTAATTGGCAGGTAACAGATATGCACTGTGCTTAAATATGTGCTAACAATCGGCAGACATCAGCACCCTTTTAGTGGCGAAAAATAGCATGTTGTTGTAGAACATAATTGATAATAGAATCATGACAATTTTAATAATTAGTTGAAATAAATAGGTCTATGCCGGGGAAAACGGTGCTCTGGTGTGATATGTTGGCCTATATAATTGGTCAGGCCTATTATATATAATATGGATTCTCTACTTGATTTGAAGTCCTCTCAAACATATCGTCATAGATTACAGTGTGCATTCCCTCCTTTAGAGAGAAAAATGTCCTCCACCTTTTTTGTGCATCCAATGGGGACGAGTATATCATTGCACTATATTGGAGAATAAGAAGATATCTGCAAAGAGAGGCATATCATCTTCACCTTCATTGATTGTCCTGAGGAACAAAAATGTCATCCACAAGCCAGGTGTTTTAAATTGTTGCATGAGTAATGATGTCGAACACACAAGACACACACTCGCAAGTACACACACACTCACTCTCTCCCACGCACACGCATACAAACGCACTCACACGTACTCTCCCTCAAACACACGCGCGTGCCCAGACTTGCGCACAAACACACACGCACGCACGCACACACACACACACACACACACACACACACACACACACACACACACACACACACACACACACACACACACACACACACACACACACACACACACACACACACACACACACACACACACACACACACACCACCGATGGTCATAGATTGGACGTGGTGGTGTTGGTGGAAGTATTTGCGTGCGTGTCGTTGCTTGCATAGTAACTGGTGCCCCCTGCTGTCAGAGTCACAACAGGTTCTCCGTGGTTCCCGTAGTCCTTTATTGTCACGGCTCTCCGGTGCCGTGGTCTAATGATGTCTTTAACGACATCGCTCTTTTCATGACTTTACCTATTGGATATCTATTGGCCCTCGGGTGACCCAAGCACGCTCATTTGTTTGGGATAATAGGCATCTTGGGGAGCATATAGAGACATAACATACGCGCCTCTTTAGTGTTTCTCTTCACGTGGTCGTTTTTATTTTTGCTTAATCACCATGGTGATTCCCCGATTATTGATTGTTCGTGTTTGAGTCATATTTCGTTTCGTGACGACATAGCTTTTCATTGTCTGAGTGTTTGCATGTGTGCGTGTGTGTGTGTGTGTGTGTGTGTGTGTGTGTGTGTGTGTGTGTGTGTGTGTATGTATGCATTTGTGTGTGTTTGTGTGTGTGTTTGTGTGAGCGAGGCTTGCTTGCTGAGAACTGAGATCTCAGTTCAGACCCAATAGCATTATGTAGTGTAGATGTGTTCATGTATTTTATTTTTCATTTGATTCCTAAAAGCTCAATTACAATAAAGTCTGGACAAAATATCTTAAAAATGTCAGCCATGTGTAATACAGACAGTTGCTAAGCACAACAGTAAAGTATTTCTCCATGAAAGAGGCTGAGATGGGTACCGCGGGACAAATAACAGCGTGTCTACATCTCAACCAGTCCCAAAACAATAGACCCTCACGCCACTGTAATTACCCGACAATGTGCGTGTCACTCACTTCCTATAAATATGAATAAGACAGATGGATAAAGGTTCAATTTACATTTAAATTTACTTTCTTGATAGACAGACATGCGCAGCTTTTAAGAGCCCCAGCCGTACGCCTGTGGAAGTGAAGGCTTTCGTCTTTTGTGTGTCAATCTTTTCTTCACGTGATGTCTGAAATCTGGATAAATTCTCGCCTAACTCTATTCTAATCGAAGTGTTTGTTTTATGTTTAAACGGGGAAAATGTATGAATTACACGCAGACATATACCACCTATCTGGTGCAAGGAAGAAATCAATCTAATGTTGTTTAATCTTCCCGGAGACCATTATGAACAATATTATTTTGAGCATGTTCATAATATGTCTTAAAAAGGTGAATGGCAAATGAACAGTCTTTCTTTCTTGTTTCTGAGCCATGTATGTGTGTGTGTGTGTGTGTGTGTGTGTGTGTGTGTGTGTGTGTGTGTGTGTGTGTGTGTGTGTGTGTGTGTGTGTGTGTGTGTGTGTGTGTGTGTGTGTGTGTGTGTGTGTGTGTGTGTGTGTGTGTGTTTGCATATGTGTCTGGGTGTCTGTGTGTGAGTGGGCAACGTTGCCCTTGTTATAATGTAATTATATTAAACTCAAGTTTTTACAGACATTAATACATTTTTATTTTGTATGTTATAATTGTATTTAACAGGATACAATTGTAGCCTGTTTTGGTAACTATTAGACGAGGATTAATATACAGTAGGCCTCTATTACATCAATCACAGAGTATGTGGTATGAAACGCTTTGATGTACTAACTCTATTTCCCCACTAGGGGGTGCCTCAGTCCATTCAACTCACGACTCGTTCAGATGGTGAGACCTGTTTCAAATCAACACACATGCACACACATGTGAAATTGTGTGTGCATATATAATCCAATCATTATTTTATAACATCTTGGTGCACATTTGGAATACATGTAAACATAGACTTAAAAATCTGCACCATCTAATGATAAAGAAAGTATCCCTTGTGATTCAAAACCTTTTAAATAAGTTACTTATGCGTCCATTACTAACAGCATTGATAGCTCGATTTTGGATTCAATTAGTTAAATAATGGCCAAAGTGTGTACATGCCTTAAAAGCAGGAATACAATCACACCTTTCACCCTGCTGCTAAAGCTCACCCTATAAGCCTCAGAGACAGCCAGAGAATAGGGCCCGCTGCCTAATGGATTCTGCCTATAAACACCAACACTACTGCTCTAACACTCTGTGTCGCTGCCAGCTGCCTCCCAGGCTAAAAAGTGTCTTTCTACCTAATTCAATTTGTAAGCATCAAGTCTTTCTGCGGGCATATTTTGCGGCTGCCTCTGAGCCAGCAGGATAACATATCTTACCCAGGGGTATCAAATGTGTACCTGGACACCAATGCTATGTTCTACTACTGAAGTAGTATTTGCCTAATAAAAAACAGGATCCATTCACACATTCTACTACAAAGTAAGGACGGATGTGTTTTTGCTTTTGAAAGGGTACTTAGGAGCTGGATCACGATAAAGGGTTATTTAGCGGCAGTACAGAGCCTCTGGGATTAGAGGTACAACATTTCTGATAAGTGGCCCAGGGGCCTCAGGGGCCACTACAAGATAAATCCAGGTGTTCTCAGAGGTAGGGTGACAGTGGTCCATCAGGGAGCTATGATGGAGGAGTCTGTAGCGGCTATATGGGGGCTTGATCTGGGATAGCGGGTTTTATCCTCTCATGGGCCCAGCTAGGCATCCATAGGCAAGATACCTAACCCCTATATCTGCTACTTTCTGTGTCTTAACCCACTGTCAATTGCTTTGGAAGAAAATTTCTGCTAAATTACTCAACAGTATTATTAAACAGTCTTTTGGCTATGTGGGATAGTTGTGTTAAAGGGCTGATATTTTGCTGATATTTTCTAGAACAGGTCCTTTCTATTAGTGAAGTTGAGGTATTGAAAACAGCACCATATGTGTATTGCAGCCACAGCTGGTACTTCAATTGTCCGGTGTTTCCCTGCCATTGCTGTTCTTGATACACTAAGGAACGTGTTAGCTGTGAATGGGCAGATTTAGCTATTTCGGCAGAATCATAATTGTCCATAATTCTGCAGAAAAATGTTGGCTGCGAGCTACAAAGCACAGGTTTCAGTAAATAGTTTCAGAAAAGTTGGCCTTGCCTTGCACACGATTCTTCCCACACACAGCATGCACTCAAACGAACACCATCATCTCTAACCCTGAAACACAAACAAACACATGCCTATCTTTTTGGCTCTTTCCATAAGAGCTCTTAAACGATATATATTTCCCCAGTCATGCATCTTGGTATGGTATGGTTTAAATTCTAGGTCACAGTCCCAATAGTAATACAGGTAATCCTCTCCTTTTTACACAGATAGTTATTTGGAGCTATCATGACGCTGAAGATGCTGATTTTTACCCCAAAATAACTAATGCTTCCATCATTGTGTTCCTCCCAATTGTCTCCCCATTTGAGGATGCTATGCTGGATTATATGGTTCTCTCTCCCACACACACACTCTGGCTACCTAACTCTCTCTCCCTCCCTCCCTCCCTCCTCTCACTCCCTCCCTGATGTCCTAGCTCCCGCTGTCTCAGCCCCTGACGAATCCAACTCCACTGACACGACCGGGCAAAACGCAGCATCAACGGATTGTCATTACATATTTTATGGTTGCATCCGCTGTCAATTCTTTGTGTCGAGACTAGTGTTACTACTAGCGCCAGCAATTGCTTTTGCCGTGCGTACCTCTTGCATGCACTGCAGGCCTGGTGTGGATTCTGCTGCAGAGTGGCGCGCTGACGTCAACAAATGGCTCGAGCGGTTTGGTTTTAACCGGAGCGGAAAAAAAAAACGGGGGGACGCCAGAGAGGTGAGAGGCATGTTGTTCTTCATTCGTTACTAGCTACATGTGTCTTGGGGATATGACATTGAGAGGGCCAGTGAACCAAAACCACGGTGTCTTGGGTTCGTTTTGCAGAGGTTGTCGTTTTTTTCCTATTAAATTAGCGTTCACCGTAGGCCAATGCTTTAGAAACGGGATAAAAATCGCGGCGTGCCATGCAGACGCGTTTTAGCAGCCCGTCTCCCCCGAACAGGGCTGTCTTGTGTCCGTGGTATCCCTGTGAACCTATTGATACGCAGCAGATGTGTCATTTAAAGTCGTTGGGTTAGCTCCATGTTCAACACTTCATGCTAACACGATGATATATGGTGGGGGATAAAAAAACAATGTTTATGGCGCGTCCAGTGCCGTCCACACCCATTCTGAGCGAGATGGATCCACGTGAGCCACATGCATCAACCTTGATGACAGTTTCTCCTTTTCTATTTGCTAATCAATTAACCATTCACAGCCTCTCTAGACCGGCTCGGATGGACTTGAGTGGTTGCTTTAAGAATGAGAATGTATGGGGCATTCCCTTGATGTATTAAGAAGGAATAGTAGTAGGTTGTTAGATACATAGTTTAACGTTGCCTGTCTGTGTCAAGTAAATGTGTGTAGCCTCCCTAGGCCTACATTGTCATTTTACAACTATAGTCAGAGTCATTATTTTCTTCTAAGTGGCTGCATCTATGTGTGTTGACCCATTTAAAGTGGTGGCCGCAAAGGGGTTTGAAGGAAGTTGCCAAACAAAATCAGAATCTGCATCATTGACAAGTAAGAGTAATTACATCGTTCCTGTGTGTGCGTCCTGTTTTGTTGACAGAGCAAGGTACCATATGCTCTATGTCACAACAGTACACAGCAGCATCACTGCTCAGTACAAAGCGACCACAGAGAATACAGATGCAGGTCAATAGGCTGAAGGCAAGGAGTTACATTTACATTTAGGGCATTCCTAAACATGCTGGCACACCGACAGTGGAGTCAACCATGCAAGGAGACAGCCTGCTCGTCGGGAGCAGTGAGGGTTAGTTGTCTTGCTCAGGGACACCTCGCCACTCAGAAAGGAGGAGCCAGGGGATTGAATGAAGACCCTTCCAGTTACAAGTCCACCTGCTCTTCCTCCTGAGCTACGCCGACCCGGAGTTAGGGGGTGAATCTTGGTCCAGGTAGACTGGGGACAGGGAGACTATGGCCAAATCCCATTTTTACCCTTTACCCCTTCCCCTTCCCCCTTCAAAACAAGGGGGAGGGGTAAGGGGAAGGGGTAAGGGGTAGAAATGGGATTGGGCCTAACATACCCAAAGCCATATTCAACCACCTCTAAATATGTTATGTTATTATTATGGATTGAAGGGCATTCTCATAACTTAACAAGAACATCATTGTATGCCTTTGCTCTCATTCCGAAACCATAGCACTAATGTATTTTCAATATATTCAATCATATTTACGATAGGCCCATATGATAACCGTGTTCAATACTTGCCAGTTGCCACTTACCTATTAATGTTCATATTTCTTACACATTCACATAAATGCTACAAACTGTTTGGACAACCATCCACAGAGATAGTGAAAAACTGAAAAGACTGAAGATGATGGAGTCTGATAAGTCCTCCTTCGACGTCTGCAGCAAAAATATGCACACTATATAATATTTGTACGTTTATTGATCTTTCCGCCAACTAACCTCATTCGGATAAGAATTTTAAAGAGTGTCAGCATGAAGCAAAAGTCTTTTTTTTTATCTGAGGCCTATGGCTTGATTTGATCACATTTGGTTAACAGATTCACGCAAACCTATTTCTGCAAAATTCATTTCAGTTTCCGTACACTAAAAATTGCCTTCAATATCAAATACATTATACATTCGTTTTTAACACTTATAAACCATTAGGAACGCTTTCAGTGATCCACAAACTGTGGCCCTCTCTGATTTGCTGACATTAGTGCTTTCCCCGGCTGATTGGTCCAATCACATGGGTTAACTGAATCAATTTGCTCAGAAAGTCACACCAACAGTCCATATTGAATCAACTGATTGTGGTCTTTGTTGTCTCATGTTCGTGTTTAACATGTACATTCCTGTGAGGTTCACCATCAGATCTCGGAGTGCTCTATTGCTCTATTGTTATGTCTCATCATCAATATTGTATTCTTGTATACCAGGCAAAATTGTTGTCTGGTATACAAACAATATTGATTGACAATTCAGCTGTTTTTTCATTTAACCACACTTTCTGAACACTATTACAGAAAATATAACTGTAATAGTTTGTTTACCGAGTGTGTAAATCCTCAGGCATCTCAGAGAAACGTTGCTGTATAAAAGTCCTGCTAACGTGAGGGAGAATAACTACCTTCTTCAGTATGTAAATGTGGTCACGTTTGTATCCGGATGCATAATAAAAGAGTGACATTTATCAGTGAACAAATAGGACAAGATAAAGCAACATAAAAAACGTTATAGTATTTCTGGATAGTTTATTAAAAGCAGTGATGGCTGGCAGCACTTTTAATGACAGAGTGCAGCCCCAGAAGATTACATTAAAGAGCATCTCTTTATGGTGTTTTTCCTCCTCTGCAGAAGGTCTGGATATCCAAAATATAGGGCAACTGAGTAGGTGCACTTCAGTTTAACACTCAGTTAAACGTGAAACATAGAAATGATGGTCATTTTGGTGTACATACTGTAGTATTTATAAATGTTAGTTACAGTTACATTACAGTTTGTAATGTAAATACAACAATGAATGTAAATCATATTCAGCATCTGTTTAATTTAGGTAGATCTATTTATCTTTAAAACACAGTACTGTGGTGTAGAATGGAGTTCTAGCTTTTGGCCTCTTTATGTTCACATGGTTAGCACAATAATTGCTATGGATTTCACAAATCATGACGTCTAGTCCATGATTAACTTGTTGACCGTCACCCAAGGGGTCAACATTGACAGAATGTGGATCCTACAAATTGGTTTGCCAATATTTTGGTTTGGGCATCTCAGTAGAGCAGCGAGTCTGAAACTGTGTTGATTTCATTTTATTAGATGCCAGGTACTTTTACGAACCCCTGGCTGGACATTTGAGTTCATTGTTTTTTGAGTACTTTCCTTTAGTTTTTTGTTAGTAAAGTTTTGATGTGTTTTTCTTGGGGCTTTGTGAAAAAAAAAAGTATGCCCTGTTTGCTTAGTTAAGCATCCTTGTTATGGTTGTCTTTTAATGCTTGACTCGGTTCTTCCCCTGGGTTTATTTGAATTTCTTGATGGTCATGGTATCAGGGTTTATAGTTGTGTATGTTCATAAATAAATATAGGCCAATATATTACACACAGGGTTAGGTTAGCTATATGTAGACAAAATAAATATTAAATTATGTCTCTTTGCCGAGCCATTGAGGATTGATGACAATGCCATGGGGATTTCAAAGCACTCATACTTTCTCTTTTCTCTTCTCATCTCTGCGGTGGGTTTGAAGTGTTACGTAGTTTTTTTTGTTGCAAAAACAACATGTTCAAAGGGAACAATCACCTGCATATTGTTAATCATGTCCTAAAATGTCCTTCATTTTAATGAAGTATCTCGAGTTTGAATATATTGTAGAACCGGACATGGCCTGTCAAAGCATGAGGCTCTTTCAAACCATGACGTTTTCCCTCTTGTGTACTTTCAGGGCCCTTGCTCGCCAGATCAAAAGACCACAGACAAAAAGACAACAACCCAGTGAACTGGCATCGCAGAGAGGTGCATCCACAATGTCTGCACAATGCCTGAGCCCGCTCTAGACCCTTCCTGGAGGACCCCGGCTGCCAACCGGCCATCCGCAGCCCGCCAGCAGCTCCCCGTAGCCCCCCGCTGCCCTCAGTTCACCATGAGAGGGCCCGCCTGGCACGCCCACATGGTACCCTCGTACCGGCGCTGTCGCCGGGCCGCGTGAGAGGTACTGCCCTGCCCCCCTCCCCCTCCCGACCACGCAAGGCATGGCCTCGCTGGACCTGCCCTACCGCTGTCCTCGCTGTGGGGAGCACAAGCGCTTCCGGAGCCTGTCTTCGCTGCGCGCCCACCTGGAGTACAACCACACGTACGAGACGCTGTACGTCCTCTCCAAGTCCAACAGCGTGTGCGACGCGGCCGCCCTGCTGCCGCTGGTGGCCGAGGGCGCCCTCCTCACGCCCGCCAACAACAACGACCCCTTTGACCTGCGGGCCTCGGGCTTCAAGGAGCGGCCGTTCAGGGAGCTCCACGGGCCGGACGAGCTGGGCCTGGTGCCCGGCCACTCCAACGCCGCCGCCCGCTACGTACCCAACCTGGAGTTCCCCCTCGGGGACATCTTCGTCAAGAAGGCCATGACGTCCTCGGACCAGGGTTCCCATGGAAACCCCGGCACGGCGGTGGCGGTGGCTGCCAACGTTGCGGCCAGCGCGGTGGAGGCGGCCTACGAGGAGGGCCTGGCCAGGCTGAAGGCGCGGGCGTTTGAGCGGCTGGACCTGGACGAGAGGCTGGAGAAGCTGTCTGAGGAGGTACTCCTGCCAAATTTAGTTCTTGGTTTATTTCAGGGACATTGAAATGCTAATCAACGGTCAAACTGTAAGTGAGCCAGAGATAGCCTAAGATGCTAGTTTACATCTGTTGTCCCCTGCCAGATATTCAAGGAAACCTAAAATTACAGAAATAAAATACATGTATGAACAAGAAAAACAACAACATAGGTGACTCAGAAGATACAGTAACACATGATAATACATGGTAACAACACAGATGTATTGGGACCAATAATGGACTTCCTTATGATCCCTGTGGCAATGATGGAAATTATGAATGATTTGTTTTCCAATTTCTATTTTTGTTAGACCTTTTCTACAGAAAAGTAAAGACTATTAAAAAATAAATCCAATGTGAAAATGACCCGGCCTCTATCTCTTCTCCTTCCTCCTCCTCGTGGTCTTCGGTAGGTGGAGCAGAAGATAGCGGCTCGCGTGGGCCGGCTCCAGGCGGAGCTGGAGAGGAAGAGCTCCGAGCTGGAGCGGGCCAAGCACGAGAGCCAGCAGCTGAGCCAGGAGAAGACGGACCTGGAGGACAAGGCCTCGGAGCTGTCCCGCCAGGTGGACGTCTCTGTGGAGATGCTGGCCAACCTGAAGCAGGACCTGGTCAGCAAGGAGGAGGAGCTGAACCACAAACAGCAGTAAGTCTCAGTGCATGTGGGTTGTGGTTTATTGTATGCTGCTGCTACTGCTGGTCAGTCTTCGTTGTTGATGTAGATGGTAAATCTCTTAAAATACATCTTTTTGGTTCTATACAAATTAATTAAATATAAGTTAATTAAATTTGTATCTCTTTAATGCTGCTACTGTCCTGTACTTTCTGCTGTGAACCCCCAAATTATGGATCATGAAACACTATCTGCTCGGATTGCAGTTGGTAGTTTTCTTCAAAGGGTTTAACTTTTCCGTAAGTGCATTCATTCTTAGCTTGGAGTGTGAGTCAGGAACCTAAAGATTTAATGCAGTTTTAATGCTGTTCTATCAGTGGACCTAGACATGCCATTATGATATGGTATTGTTATTGTCTTTGCTGTTGGATATGATTTAAGTGATTCCTTAGAAACAAAGTCACCACTGTCTCAGTCTCCACATTGCTCATAGCCAGAAGGTAATGGGGTTGGACCTAATGTGGGTGTTTCGGGGAGTTAGCATGTTTAGCGTGTGTTCTAGTTTTCCCTCCCACACCAGAGCAGCTGTGTGCATGTTTTGTTAACACTGACCCTGGGCTTTATACGTCATGGAGCTGGTCCTATTCCTGCCCTAGAGGCAGTAGCTGCCCACTCCCTCTCTCCATAGATAACCTTTGAAATAGATCTAAACAAATACTGAACATTTTATTTCAAGGTTGGCGTACTCATGCTGTGATGTCAAACACAATTGAATCTTCATCTTCCACTTCTGTTCCTAGTCTGCTCTCTCTCTCTCTGTTAACGTGGTGGTTATCTGCTTGCTAGCCTGTGTGTGTATCTCTATTGTATTTGTACCGGTGTAAATCTACCTCTGTCTATCTCTACCTGTGTTTCTATCGCTACCTGTGTGTGTGTACATCTCTACCTTTGTGTGTGTACATCTCTACATGTGTGTGTGTATGTCTACTGTATCTACCTGTGTCTTTATTTGCCTTGGTGTGTATTTCTACAGTATCTCTACCTGTTTGTGTATGTGTGCGTGTATCTCTTTCTGTATCTCTAGCTGTGTCTATATCTCTACTGTATCTCTACTTTTGTGTGTTTGTGTGTATCTCTAATGTATCTCTACCTCTGTATGGATCTCTACTGTATCTACCGGTGTCTGTATCTCTACTGTATCTCTCTACCTGTGTGTGTGTATCTCTACTGTATCTCCATCGGTGTTTGTATCTCTACTGTATCTCCATCTGTGTTTGCGTCTACTCTGTATCTCTACCCGTATCTGTATCTCTACTGTATCTGTATCTCTACTGTATCTGTCTAGCTACCTGTATCTGTATCTCTAATGTATCTATTCTCTCTACTGTATCTCTACATGTGTGTTTGTGTGTGTGTGCGTGTGTGTCTCTACTGTATCTCTACCTGTGTGTCTGTATCTCTGCTGTATGACTTCCTGTGTCGTGTTCATCATGCTTCAAGGCACGCAGGGCCTCAACATCTGGGCTGACTGTTGATAGCCACCTATCATGTCTCTATGGTCACCACGACGACGGCTGGGCTGTTTGATTCAGTTCATTAATTTTGGTCTGCAACTGAATGCAGACTGCAACAGACAGTCAGTCGCAGTTTTTTTGTCCTCCAAAAGGACCCATTTCCTTTGATTGGCTCATTGGTTTATGAGTAGAGATAGAGACAGAACAGATATGAAAAGTCAATGGTGGATCAGTAGATTGATAGTCGTGAATATAAGTAGTATAGAGGTAAGTAGGGAAGGGTTCTGTTGGAGAGACTCGACAGAATTACCAACAGGCTTATCTGTTTACAATCTTCTTTCAGAATCTGGATTCTGGATTCAATTCTTCTGGGTAAAATCTGAAAGCTTGTGTCTGTTAGGGATGGTATTTTAAAACCATTGTACATTTTATTATTACATTATTTGCAGACTGAGGGCACGGCTCAACAAGGCTAACATTATATGACAGACCCCCCTGGGTGTCTTAATCCCTTTCTAACCCCCTAACTGACATAGTAAACTGATTAAACCGTGCAGTGGTAATTGGGTGTTTGTGTTTGGGTGAACGTTCTTAACATTAATTAAGTTGCTATTCACTGCGAATGCCCAGGCTATTCATTAAGCCATCATTATGCTTTCCCATAATGCATACGGTATGCTAATTTAAGTGTGGTGAGTCCAATGGGTAGCTGGGGACGTTTCTCCCAGAAGATTCTATCTTTTGCATCATTCAAATTCTCTAGTTCCTAGATAATAAGCAGAAAAACAACAGTGCATTGTGTTTTGATTGCAGGATAAGCATCTTACAACCCAATCCAACACTGCATTTTTAGATCTCTAATTGGCATCTTTCTGTACCCAACACCTGTTTGAAAGAATAACTTTTCGAGCAATGTGACTCTTTGCAATACTAAGAAGCCAGTCCTTGTATCTCTATTCCTCTCTATCTGTCTGTGTCTCTCTCTCGCTCACTCTCTCTCTCCTTTGCCTGACTCTGCCCTTCACTTGCTCCCATTGCCAGCTGAGTATCTGGCTGTTAAACAGTGACTTCTTTCACAGTGTGAAGCACAAACAGCGTCTCAGGGCAATGGAAAAAGAGTGTCAGCGACAGTAGGTTTCGCTCTGTGTGTGCAGCAGGAATTACTAAACTGCAGTTCTGAACAGTCAGAGGAAGAAAAGGGAAGCCACTGACATAGGGCTACTGTACACTCGTTTCTAACCACAAACCGCACCGCCCATTTGTCTCTTTGGATTATTATACGTCTACCGTTTTGCTCAGCAGAGATGGGAGGTTTGAAAAGAGGACATTATGCCACAGTTAATTTATGAGGAATTACTCTAGGTCTATACAATTTATTATTATTATTAACCCTGGTTATTATTCCCCACTTGTTAATAATAACCAGGGTCATTAAAAAAACATAGGTGAGGAAGTTAACATTGTTAATCCCTGAGGGAAAACGAAAGAATATAAAATAATTGTATAGATTTTATTGATTAAGTATTTTATGCATAGATATATACTGAAGTAAGCTAAATAAAATAAACACTGCGCTTGTATACATCTGTAGACTAAACCAGAGGGCCAACGACAATCTCACAGCCGCCTAATCACCTCTCACTGTGAGGCGTGAGCATAAACCGTCCTTGAGGAGAAATACTGGCTTAGGATAATTCTCTGAGCAGAGGAGACATGTGGTTCTTCATGTACACAAAGGGGGTGAGAGAGAGAGAGAGAGAGAGAGAGAGAGATTTACGTCAGTACAACGGTAGCCAGCTGGACTCGGTGACGATAACGCTGCAAGCCTTAAGGTGAGATTCACACAAGAATAATCTAAACATGACATTCATCATCGATGTGTATCATTAAAGTCATACGCAAACATGGCTCGTGGCAGGGGTATAGGAGTGACGTTTGGATTTGGAATACCAATGAGCAGCACTAGAGAGATATCGTTTTATTTCAGGATGAGTGGTTGTACCAGTGTGGTTAATCATAATTTGCTTCTTTAATGGGGGAATCAATAAAACGGCATGGTCCCCAAAATAAAAGGAAATGTGACCTTTCTGCTTTTCTCTGTATTTCATTCAGAGTGCGGTATGGAGCTGCAGCCAACCCGCACAAGGAGGCCAGATTTCTGCCCCTCTTTGGATATTATGCTGAACGACGTTCCCCTCTTCAAAGAGAGGGCATTAGCTAATCAAAATGAGGCCGCCAAAACATGAAAAGATGGCTGTCATTAACACCATGCATTTCTTTTGGTATGTTTACTGAATCCATTAGACACTATTTAGTATGTATAATTTATTTATCCATTCCTAGAACTTCTGCCGCTTCTATGAATGGGGACAGCAGCAATGACTAAATAAATAGAAAATGTACGGGTGTATGTTCACAGTAATTACTACCACAATTGAACAAGACTTTTGTCTGAGAACAGCCTAAGACTAGCTGCCCCTAGTTCCCTAAATATTCATAAAGAGGTTATTCTCGATCCTTTCAGTGAGATAAAAAGCTTTATGATCTATAGTCACTGCCCAAATACACCCTGAGCAGTACACATATTTTCAAATGGAGGGTGATGAATTAGTGACAGGATTGTTTCCTGTCTGGCGTCCATATTGTGTTCAACAACTCTGCAAAAAGAGCATCCGTTATTTGTGTGTGTGTCCCCGCAGTGCTCTTTGTCCTCCGTCGGGATCCCAATGTTTGCTTTGTCCTCTCTCGACTCTCTCATCTCTCTTCCATCCTTTCAGTTGGTGATCCGTCACTCCAGCTTCAAGCGGCAGCCTGGGTGTAGCCGAGAGGGTTTTACTACGCAGCCCATTGTCATTTAACAGACGCTCCTTTCCCAAACGACGCACAATGAATACAAATACACAACATTAAGGCATGGGCGGGAGGTTAGGCGTCTCACTGAAGGACATCAGTGATCGAACCCGGTGCCTTCCAGCGGGGGATAAGACGCCATCGTCCCCCCACTATCCGCCCCTTGTTTAGCTAGCAGTGGGCCCATACAGCTGTGGCATGTTGCATATGTTTGATTGTGTGGGGCTGTGGTGTCGATCGTAACAGCATAGTTCCCAGTTGCCTTACTGACGCAGTCTGGTCAGAACAGGCACTGCGCTGTGTTTTTAAAACGCACCAAACAACTGTGTGTGGTAGACGCCGCTATTCATGAGCTCATGAATATTAATGAGGAATCATTTTTGAATGAACGGCGGTAACGATGGCGACTGAGGGGATGTAGTCGAGGGAGGTTGATTAACATTTAAAGACGGCTCTTCAAAAGGTCAGGGGTCATTCATCTCGTCTGCCAGGGAGAGAACTCTGGGAAATACCAGCCGTCCGTCGTGGCCACCAGGTGACGTCAAACTTTGATGTGTATTTTTTTTCCTATTTTAATTAAATACTTCATGTTTTTTGGCTGCCAGGCATTTGGATGACTTGAAAGGGCGATCTTGACAGCTTTTAATCCTTTTATTTCCAATAGGAGAAATTTACCAAAAATCTGTTGATTTATTTGGAGGTTCAAACTACAAAGCAACCCTGTGTCATTTCTTTTTCAAGCTAGTTGTTAAAATATGGACATACTTTAGGGAAGTAATGGTGTCAATACTATTTATTTAGGGTGATGAATGCAGCAACAGCAATAGTTATTTGACTTGACTTGTAATGTCTATGTTGAGCCCAAATAGGCAATTTTGGTTAAATGTTGACCCAAACATGTCCCTTCATTGCTGTAGCGTTGGCTCCTTTGCTATGCGCGATAGCTCTTTCTTGTCTGCCGGGTCAGCCTCTCCTTCACCCATCTAAAACAATGTGTTGGCACAGGACGCCCCATCGTAGAGCTACCGCCGTACTTCCTCTGTGAGATTTGTACCCACATCTTCACTGGGAATTAGCACCCATTTATCTCCAGGGGAACGTGTTGGTTTCCTGCTCCTCGCGTTTGTGTGTGTGTGTGTGTGTGTGTGTGTGTGTGTGTGTGTGTGTGTGTGTGTGTGTGTGTGTGTGTGTGTGTGTGTGTGTGTGTGTCTCTGAGGTGTTGAAATGTGAAATCCTTCAAGCGTTTATCTCCCACCTCTTCTGTGCTGCTGTGTGCACACAGCTGCCAACGTGTGTTTATCAGCGGTGAAGCCCATCCTTGACACTGTTTCCAGTGTGTTGCTTTGAGCTCCCTGATTTGAGCTTCCCCTTTTCATGTCTCTTATTGTTATGTCAAAGAGAAAATCTGATTTTCTCTCTATACTCTCAGCCCTCTATGGTTTCTGCTGTAATCTTTCTAAATGTGTAAGGGAGGGGTTCTTCAAGTCTTTCATCTTGGGACCGGAAAGAAAATTGCAGTGTGTCTCTGGGACCGTACCACCACACACTCAGAAGATGTTCATACAACAGTGAAAGTCTCTATCTTAAAGCCTCTGTTTGCTGGTCGCCTGACAAGCCATTCTAATGGGCAAGAGAAAAAGGTTTCCGCTTTGGTTGTATATTTAGGACTCTGGCAAAGGGGGAAATTGTTTTATTTCGGTACGGCTGGCCTTATTCTCTAAAGCGTTGAAGCGCTGATTGCATTAGAAATGGCTCCTTTAATAGGCAGCAATTATGCTCGGCATCCAAACATATTTTGGACAAACGATTCTACTCAACGTGAATCCCCGTCTTATATTCACCCCAAGAATATATATGATCAGATTTCATTGTTGTAAACGGAGCGACTTAAAATATGAGTTTCGGCTCCGGTGTCCCAGTTTCCGTGACTGACCCCGTAGATAGATAGTCAGGTCTAGACCGACGTCTGGCGGGCCTGCCTTCAACAGTCCCTCCCTCCTGGTCTAGTCCGGTGGGCATGAGGCGTAGCGGCAGAGCTCCTTGTTCAGCCCTCCTGAGCACAGCCAGCTACAGGAAGGAGCATGACGGCTGGGCCTGTGTTTACAGCCTGCATCTACAAACAGACATGTGGGTGGGGGGGGTACTCCGTCCTCCAGAGGATAGTAGAATGTGCTTCCTTTGGAAGAAGTTGGTTTGAGGATGTACTTGAGGACTATAAAGAGATCAGAGAGATGGAGAGGGTTTTGGTGCCGGGGTTGATTTGTAGGGGAAACATGATTATGTTTTATATAAAGTGCGTGCTTGTTGAGTGTTGATGTATTGAGGGATTCCCGTGTTGGTCTGAGGTTGATATTGTTTGTATATTGTTATTGTCGTGCATGTGGTCTCTTATCTGTACTACTGCTATTACAATGTTTGCTCTGAATGTTTCCAACTGGTTGAGATGTGTTTCGTTTCATGACTTGTTTATGAGTTTAAGGAGCGCAGTTATTATCAGACCTTGAACCAACATAGCAAAACATGTTATTTTGGAGTTCCCGTCAAGCACAGTGATTTGTGTACTTCTACAGGATGCAGAGGCTTACCCTTTTCTTATTCTGTGTTTAGCAGTACAGACTCCTTAAGACTGATTCGAAAACCCCAGTCACCTAATTTTAACACTATATTTAAGAGTCTGACTCAGTATCTTTCAAGTATTTGTTTCACACCACAAATGTCCCCGAAACAGCTCACAGATACCATCATTTGTGGATTAATAAAGGCAGACTGACAGATATCTGGATAGATAGATGGATAGAAGGATAGATAGATAGATACATGCCCCTGTTTCGTAACAATGCAGTCTTTGTTCCTAAAATCTTACAAAACCTCCATTTGTCTAACTCCTACACTTTCAGGGAGGTTGTCCAAAATGTACCAGTTCCTTAACATCACCACAAACAACACGCAGCAGCAGACCACAATGGAGTGTGTAAGAGACGTCCTTCCGCCCCCCCCCCTGCAGGGAGGTGGCCCAGATCGACCAGTTCCTGCAGGAGACGGCCGCACGCGAGGCCAACGCCAAGGTGCGCCTGCAGCAGTTCATCGAGGAGCTGCTGGACCGCGCCGACCGCGCCGAGAAGCAGCTGCAGATCATCAGCAGCTGCGGCAGCACGCCCAACGGCAGCCTGGGCCGCTGCAGCTTCCAGGGGTCAAAGGGCAACGGACGGCAGGTCAGTTTAAGAAGACGATAATTGAAACCCATGCCGGTCGATCTCGGCTCTCCTCTTCTGTGCCCTGTGTAAGGCAGTAGTGAGGGCGCACTGCCATTTGGTCTGCAATTTTGGTTTCCTGTGTCATGCGCTGCTTCATACCCATAAGGCACAGTAAAAGAAGTGTACAGCTGCTGGCTACATTTCCCCACATTATATCCCATGATGCATTGGGTTAGGGTTTTCATTGTCATCAGATTTTCCTGCACATGGTGCAGAAAACACGGTGTGGCTTGTTTTTGCGGCCAATACATGTCACCCTGATTGATTTCCGGGGGGATTACTAGTGTCTGTAATCCATCTGAACTTTTTCCCTAAATAGTGTGCAATAAGGTTCATGGTTTGGGACAAATCAAGCTGCAAGGTACTAAACATCACGATCACCATTGATGAGCAGTGGGTTACAGATCCCCTCGTGGCCTGAGTCTGACTCGGTTACAGCAGAGCTTCAGTCATGTAAAGCGGGCACTCTACGGGTAGAATCACGTAGAAGATTGACAACACACGGCGGAAAATTGGGTTTTAGATTTTTTTCTGTGTTTAACACAATGGATCCCAATGGATGCCACTACGATTCGTGCTGATATGCCAATTGTGATTGTTCACATTGAAGCCTGTCGAGTTTTAAACACGAAGGTTGACAGTATTTGTCGTTTTTGGCAGATTTGGCCTTTTGTTTTGTGGCCAAGCTTTCAAATGTATCAAATAGTAGTAGCTGTGTCTGTTAAATAATGCATTGATTCTATTGATTTAGGACCCTGTAGTACATTCAAGGACAGGCCATAATAGACTTGTCGACAGCTTGTCGACTGTGCCTACTAATTGGTAATTGTTTTGGCCCTCGGCTGAGGTTTAGGTCATTGCATCTGATTAGTTCATGAAGTGAACAAATCAGGTTTATCAGGCGACTGTGCAGGTTTAATTTAAAGCCACTGATTTGAAGTGGTAAAGCTGCTGCCTTGTATGAACATTGATAACATTTACATAAATACTTCACCTCAAAATGAATGAATAAGAGAAACATTTAGTCTTGAGTCCTAATTTGCTCGTTAATGCCTTAAAACTCTTTCATATTGAAAAGCAATGAAACACACTATATTGAAAACTCTTCTAGATCAAGAATCTGCACGCTGTATACAAGAAAAATGCATGCTGAAACGTCTAAACTTTTAACTCGATAATTATCTTCGGAATAATTACTTGGAATATTATGATATTATTAACAGCTATTATAGGGAAGATCCTTATTTATTTGTAAATGAATTGATAGAAAAGGTGTACCCTGAAGCACATTTCATTTAGAGCTCCTCCTTTTAATTGTCGTACAAAGCCATCAAAACTGCTCCCTCACTCACAGTCCGACCGCGCCAGCGAGCGTACCGCACAGCAGACGTGCTCGCTACCTGCGGGTGGAACACTTAAGGACCTGAACCTTCTCCTCACTCCTCTCCTCAGCGTCCCCCAGCGTCGGCTCCATCACCATCTGCCGGGGCAAGCCCATTTCCATGGAGACACGTTTCAATAAAGAAGAAATTGAGATGATATAATCACGTTAAATGATTTGGGCCATTTGGTCGTGGATGCTTTTATCCAGAGTGTCTCAGACGCAATAGAGAGTGGATCCTTTCTTCCCATGGGAGGCCCATACTGGGAGATAGCATTGTGCTGGAAGACGGTGTATTTCACTGGGTGAAAGGTGGAGGAAGATGAGGGTTCAGCTTTGAAGTACAAGAGGCTGTTTTTTCAGATGTAGTACGAAGGAAAGGAAGCTTTGAGATCACAGTCCCAATGTTACAGTGACCGAGAGACTCTTCCACCCTAGAAAATTCTCTGAGATTATGATTCATATATTATTTGTTTATCAAAGGATCCCCATTAGGTTAAAACGCTGTCAACTGGGTGTCTTGGTTCTACACATAAGACACAAACTACACAACAAATTTGTAAAAACATCAATGAACACAATAATCTTGAATGAAAATGAGATCCCATTAAGACAAAGTACAGTAGTGTCAATACACTCTGATACGATCCATTAACCACACCGCTATGATGATTGTGTCTGTGCAGTCCCGTCTGACTAACGCGCGCCCTGGGTCTTGGCTATGTTTTCAGAGGAACTCCAGCATGTCCGGGAGCACCAGAGGCATGTACCAGGTATCAGACAGACGCTCGTCACCTAGCACCGGGTAAGACACAGCCCACGTACCCTCTCTCATGCACACTGCAGTATATCCCAGGTCTATTTGTGTGTATCACTCACTCTCCTCACTCACCATCCTAACATATTTTGGAGATGCTTTCCCATCAAGTCATGCTTCATTCTTAGAATTGTTGTTCAAGGTATTCGACTAAGGAACATAAACATCCTGATAATGTTTTCAAGGTTTTCAGCTTACGAACATACTCCATCCTAATCATTTTTGAGAGGCTGTCAACTTGCCCACGCTCCATTCCTATCCATATATTTTTTTTTAAGTAGTTCAACTTCTTCAAACTCTGCTCTTTAAATGTTTTACTAGATTCCTCTGAATGTATATTTTCAACTCATAAGCACTCCACACTAGTGTGTGTGTTCTTGTTTGGTATCTGAAGGGTTAATATCCCGAGGCGTCAGGTCGTCTTCTTCCAGGGTCCAAGACCGCTGAGTAGACCGTGTATCAGAGTGCAGTGACTCACCCACAAAAGGCAGAAGGGTGTTGAAGGCCAAAGAGAACATTGTCCATTAGTAGCACTTCTCCCTAGGCCCGTTTGGATGAGCGCCATCCAGTCAGAACGGTTGTCTGTGTCCCCCGGAACAGATAAAACATGTCCATGACGTTGATTCCTCTCAGTCCACACGTTGTGGAGAGGCAGGTGTTCAGCCTGTGGGCTTAATCGATTATGTCTTAACGTCTCGCCCTTAAGCCCTCTGTCACTGTCATCTTTCCTCGGACTGGTTTAACCGCTGAATGCATGCACATGCCAAAGTGCTCATGTGATCTTCACAGCCTCATGTGGATGTACTGGCGTGTCTCTGCTAGATTATTATTATTAATAACAACTATTATAATTATTATTATTTGTGCAACAGAATAAGGAATAGTGATGCTACATGTCAGTTGATCCATGAACATCCATCCTCATTCTGAGTGTAGAAACAGTTCTGGTGTTTTTATTTTTATGTACTCCCAAGTCCCTCTGCGAAATGCTGCTGATTGATCTCCAACAATTGGAATGAATTCCAACAGCTAGCTTGCCGATTGATCCAATGCTGATAATTCCAGTGTTTTCAAATGTAGCACTAGTGGAAGTAACTTGGATCCAGTATTGGCAGATGTTATAAGTATGATAAATGAAGATGTGGTCAATAGCCATGAATTGAGGTAAATATCATTATGTCGATTATTTGTATTAGACAATTAATTAATGATGATTAATCAAAATTCATCCTCTAAAATAGATGTTGGTTATTCCCGAAATCTCGACCAACTGAGGACATTCTCTAGGGCTGTGTATCGTGGCCATTTCTTAAATCGATTCGATTTCGATTCATACTGTTCTGAATCGATTAATCACGATTCGATTCGATTCGATTAGATTCAATCTGCTCTTAAATAATGAAAATGGCTCAACTGTGTTACAAAATACAAATGTACTTTATTTCTTCTCTTCATCTTAAACAACAGGTTTTAAGTGCAAACTTGTAAATTGGACAGTTTAAACTTGAGCTGTAAACAAAACTGTCTCATGTCTCAAAAGGGCAATTTTGAAATTAGAAAGGAATTGCTAGTGAAAGTGTACTTGAACTACAACATTCCATCGCTGCAAATTGCATTAAGGCATGGTTTATTAAAGTGCAGAAATATTA
>NC_044050.1:16777882-17012882 GCF_902167405.1 Gadus morhua
AGAAAATCTGTTAATTCAGTCAGCCAACCAATTAAATGAGACAAGACCACGACAACATAGTATAATACAATAAATGCATACAGATACAATCTTCCTGGTAGAGATAGTTAGCAGTAAAGAAGTATTCTTTCATCAGTATCTACAGTGTTGATACTAAAGTCTTGTGTGATTTGGACTTGTTTTTGTGTGTGTCTGTTTGTGTCTCCCCATCAGTTCCTAGGCACCCTGTCTCAGTGGTGCACACAGACCCACTCTCTGATCCTGCAAAACCTCAAGCCCAGACCCAGGGGCAAGAAGGAGACCAAGGAGGAGTACCTGAAAAGCACACGGTAAGACTGGTTGCCCTAGACCTGGACCGGTCTGGTCTGAGCTGCGTGAATGTTCATGTCTGTCTTGGTTGGCTCTGACCGTGAGGCTGATTGTGATTATGTAAGTGTATATTTTCCTGAGATGCAAATGCAATTATTATTAAATATGTATGTATGTAAACATTCAATGTGCATGTATAAATAATTAATAGGTATAATGCATTGTTTAGTGAACCGGTGTTTGTGTATGCGCCTGCACGTCTGTGTGTTATTCCTTCCATGTTTATGTACTTGTATGTTGCGTTGGGGGTGAGTGCGTGCTTGCGTGTCTGTGTGTGTGAGTTATTCCTTGTGTGCGTGTATGTGTGCATGCGTGTGCGGCGGCGTGTGTGGGTTATTCCTTGTGTGGTGTGTTTTCTACTTATGTGGGTTATTCCTTGTGTGCGTGTATCTGTGTGTGTGCGTGTATGTGTGGTTGCATGTGTGGGTGATCCCCCGAGTGCGTGTGTGTGTTTACGTGTGTGTGGTGGCGGTTGTGTGTGTCCTAACTCTGGTGTGTGCCCATGCATGCTCTCTCCGTTCCCCCCAATCAGAGGCAGTCTGGAGGACGGCCTGGAGGCCCTGCTCAAGGCCACAGGCAGCAACCTGCTGATCCTGAAGGTGTCTCACTGTCCCAACCTGCTGACCGACCGCTCCCTCTGGCTGGCCAGCTGCTACTGCAGAGCCCTGCAGGCTGTCACCTACAGGTACGCTACTCCTCTTGATGTCCATTTATTCATCAGGCTGTCCCCACCCTGATTGAGCTGAGGCTATTACACTGCATTGGACGACTTACATTATATTACGTAATACATCAATGCATCACATTAAATGATATTATGCAACGTTACTGCACTGCATATTATTAAATTACCTCATATAAATAGACATGAATACATTACATTACAGCAGAATACATTTGACTACATCTCATATCATATAATATCACTAGTTGTTGGACCCACAGTAGATTGTGCCCCCATCAGGGTCAACTCTTCGTTTTATTCTGTCATGAAGCAGGCATCGGCCCCTTAGCTCATTCCAGGGGAAGTCGCAGCTAGTGTGAAAACACAGGGCATACAGTCACAGTGACTGACCCCGGCCTTCTGCGGCCCTTGGATCCATTTAACTCTCACACAATTGAGAACACATATTTTAGAAAGGTTGAGCACTGAGCAATTCAGTACAGAAGATAACCACCTGCATAAGGCCGCCGTGAAGCATCCCTTGTATGGATGGGATGTTTAAACCCTCACCGTCCTTCCTACCAGGAGTGCCACCGACCCGGTGGGTCAGGAGGTGATCTGGGCTTTGGGAGCCGGCTGCAGAGACATCATCTCCCTGCAGGTGGCGCCACTACACCCATGGTGAGAGAAGGAGCAGAGACTGTAGCAGCGTGTAGCTGGGCCTGCCGCTGTTGCCTTTGATATTTCATGTGGATTCAACTGAAACAATACCATTGATGATGAATGATTTATGTGTGGAGGCGGGAGGTGCAGGTGTGACTATTGAATCAACTCTTTAGTTTGACATATCTGAGGTCCAACCAGATGATCCACCCAACTGTTATTATAACAATTATAACATTGGTATTTCCATTGTTGGTTGCAAATTCTGCAATTGAGTCATTTTCTATTTTTAGCAAACGTTTAGCACAGAATACTGTTTATTTTTTTCATGTGGGCAATTAGGGGTTTGGGGCATCTTGCAGTGCCTTTAGTCATGGGGTCTAAAAAATGTGTCACGACACCAGGTCAACTGTAGTTGGTAAATGTATAAACAGTTATTCTACTCAAGTACATAATACACAGCCTGTGTTGTCTCCCAGCCAACAGCCGGCTCGCTTCAGCAACCGATGTCTTCAGACCATAGGACGGTGCTGGCCTCACCTCCGGGCTCTGGGCGTTGGCGGGGCCGGGTGTGGCATCCAGGGCCTGGCCTCTCTGGGTACGTGTCATCACTCTCATCACACAACTCGCTTCATGAAAAAACAACTAAAAGACAGCCCTCACTTCTAAGCCACAGTCAGAACAGTTGATGTGTGAGTGTTGTTGGGATGCAGGATGATCAAAAAATATATGACTACCTGTAATAAAAATGCCTCTCAATCAATTTATAATGTTGACGTTTCGCCCTACCTTTAACGGCGAAACGTCAACATTATCAGATAATTTATCAAAGTTTAAGCTTATTCGTGGTAGCTCTAACTGTTTACGCAGTAGAATGCGTTGACATCCCTCACATTTAGTTTCATTCTCTGTTGATAATTAATGCATTGTAATAATTTGTTATTCATCCTTCAGCTTTTAATATTCAAAGGGACCATTATGAAACCATTGTCTTATATGGTTTGCATTCATTCTTCACACATTTGTGTTTATTTTACACAGACAGGTCTAGTCAGTTCACAGTAAACCCTTGACTATCCTGCATCCAGTAAATTCAATGCAAACATATGCTATTTCATCCCTCATAATAACCTTGATTACTCTCAAGTTAGAGACAAGCAAAGGTAATTGATCGACTGATTATGCAAGATATTATACCGTCTAATGTCTTGCATTGAATTTGTAACAGCTTCTCACAAAAGGTATTGCTATTACACTTTTGAACATAATATCAAGATGATCAAATCTTGATATTGGTTTTGGTTTCACTTTCACTCTTTTTACGTTCACTATCTCTCCCCCCACGTATCCTCCTCCCACGGCCCTCTCCCCCGACAGCCAGGAACTGCATGCGTCTGCAGGTGCTGGAGCTGGACCACGTCAGTGAGATCAACCAGGAGGTGGCTGCCGAGGTCTGCAGGGAGGGCCTCAAGGGCCTGGAGATGCTGGTCCTCACCTCCACGCCGGTCACGCCAAAGGCCCTACTGCACTTCAACAGTGAGTTGAATATACTACTACTACTACTACTACTACCAATACTACTGCTGCCAATGCTACCAATACTACCAATACTGCTGCTACTACTACATAAACTACCGATACAACTACTACCACTAATACTACTACTACCACTGCTACTACTTCTACCAATACTACTACTAGCACTGCTACTACTACTACCAATACTACTACCACTACCAATACTACTGCTACTACTACTACTACCACTGCTACCAATACTGCTGCTACTACTACTACTACCAATAGTACTACAACTACTACCAATACTACTACTACTACGACCACTGCTACCAATACTGCTGCTACTACTACTTAAACTACCAATACAACTAATACCACTACTACTACTAATACTACTACTGCTACTACTACCAATAATGCTACTACTACCACTACTACTACTATTACTACTACTACTACTACTGTAACCAATTCTACTACTACTACTACCACTGCTATTACGAAGGGAGATTTTATACTCTCTTTTGTACAAACTATGTTAAAGAAAACTCTGAGCTTTGCTTTTATTCCCACAGTGAATGCTAACTTATTCAAGGCAGGGTAGTCTATTGGTTCGGGTGATTGACTCCCAGTGAAAAGGCTCCAGATTCCCGCCCCAATGTCCCAGTCTATCTGTATGCATCTTTGAGCAAGAAGCCAAAAACCCTAACTGCTCATTGGAGGTCTCTTTGGATGAAAGCTTTGCTAAATGCCTAATATGACTTATCATGAATAGCAGTAGCATTTAAGATTGCGCATTCTAATTAGATGAAATCTTCACATTCCCCGGTTTTCTTCCCACGCTGTCTTTTGTTGTCATGTAGGCGTGTGTCGTAACCTCAAGTCCATCGTGGTCCAGATCGGCATCGAAGACTACTTTGAAGATCCCAACAGCCCTGAGGCCAGGAAGCTGTTTGACGAGATGGTGAACAAGCTGCAGGTCACTTCACAGCCCTACCAATGACCCCCTTCGCGCTGGAGACAGAAGTTTAAGATCGTTACTTGGAGTAGTTAAGCATTTAGTTAAGCTTCAATGCATGGAAGCCATAAATAATTGTTTTGTTGATAAGTGGTTGCTTGATATCATACATACAGGGGCAGATAAAGCACTGACTAAGGAGAAATCCAACTTATCTTCAAATGATTCATATTTAGTTAATTTCCTTATGAAGTTTGTCGAACTTGATATGCTAGACTTGCTATGTAATTGCAATAATGAAATATCTAAACATAGCAATGATGAAATATTTCATACAATTGTTTTAACTTTGTATTAGTCAAGTTTGGAAACACAACACCTTCTTCACGTCGACCCTGCTTCTTTTCAGGCCCTGAAGAAGAGACCGGGCTTCTCCAAGATTCTCCACGTTAAGGCAGACAGCCTATGCTAACACCACCAGCTTCCCCTACAGGAAGGCAGTCAGCCTACGCCAACACCACTAGCGCCGCTGCAGGAGGGCAGACGGCCTACGCTCATACCCTTTAGCTCAGCTACGGGTCTCCACAAGGGACAAGCTTTGCTCCTTCTCCTCCTCGACCCCCAGATACACTCGTTGAGCCCGAGCCAATGAAGCTCAATCATCTCTCTAAAGAAAAGATCATCCAGAAACAACAGTGACCACAGACAAAATAAAAACGGAGAAACCAAACCAACAAAAAAAAGCTATCGTGCTAGCAACAGAAGACAGCACAGCCAGGGCCAACCGCGAGTCACGAACATTTTGGACAACAAACTGGAATCTGCCCTTCCCTCTTGGAAAATTCCGGCCTTTGTAGAAGGATTAGTCGCCAGGCTTAAGAACCACAGGTGTTTCCACACCGCACCCAAACAAGACTTTCAGAAGAAACCAAGTTCAATGCTAGCATGACTCTTACCGAGTCATCATCTGGTTTCACAGACGCATAATAACAGAGCAAGACTCAACATCTGGCAACGAGGCTTTGTGATTTCCCAAGAGAAACTATTGAGTCAATGTCATCATGACGCAACAAGATGTTATCCTCGCGTGTTTGTCAGTATGATTGCCGATTTTGTTTGGATTGATTGATAGTCGGTGTACCTCAAGTTCACCAAATTAATAGCCAGATGATCAAAATTACCCGGCCTGTGCCACACCTGGTTCATTACAACAAGTATAGACAACTTTCGATAGGATGAACAGCTTCTGAAGCCGCTTCTGAAGCTACTTCTGAAGCACGGCGTGAGGAGCCAGGTTGAGCTTCCAGCACACTGACCGTCTTTATCCACAGCCCCCGTCGTCGCTGCATGGAATGGTTGCTATGGTAGCAATACATTTTTTTTTTCTTCTTCAGCTGCCAATGTGTTCTGCTTTGCATATGGGTGGAGGTTTATTCTTTATTAGATCAGAAACCATCACCATACAGCGCCCCTTCACACACTGACTGCCGCGTAGCAAGGAAAACATGAGCGTACGCCTGTGACGTTAAAGATGAGAAAGATCCAAAGAATAAATAGGTTGACACAAAAGGCGTTGGTTAAACCATTGATGGACCTGCTATGTTATTCTGAAATGGTTTGGGTGTAGATGTATAGTTCCTTCCCCCCTCCCCCCGCACCCCCAGGACAGATGAATGTGCGTTCATTCATCTGTCCTAGCTTTTCTGTTTTGATGGTTTTTTGTCCTCTGATATGATCAAATATGCAGTATGTGATATCCTTGGAACAGGGCTGCAAATCACATCAACGGCGCCCCTCACTGCGGTGGCAATACGCTCATTTGCTGTGTTTTCTCCAGTGTGCTATTCAAGTGAAATGAACGGCAATGTAATGAAAGGCATAGAGCAGAAACTAGTGGGAAACCAACAACAACAGTGTACTCGTTATAGAACCCATTTTATAATGAGCATCAAGAGGTCGCCCCTTCTTGTATTATACTGTATCACTATATACGCCATGCTGTTGTTCTACACTCTTAAGGTGCCATCCTCACAGTGCTTTTTTTTGTGTGTGTGAGAGAAAGTGGTCTGTGAACATCCTCCAGCGCCATCTAATGGAGGTGTGTGTTAATGACCTACATTGGCTAGTGGCACTGGAAGCTGGCCCTCAAGACAGTCCACTTGCATGGATATAAATGTCAAATCCAAGCCATGTGAACTCATGTATCTCTATCGTGACTGCCTAAACCCCATCAGCATAGCCTAGCGTAACGTTCTAGCATTTCAATGAAAGATTGTAGATACTAATTCCATGACTGGTGACTTGACTAACGGGATCAATTCTAAATCACTTGTTCTTCAAATATTAAGTACAATATCTTTATGTACAACGCCTTGTGACGATTTGTTTACCAGCTCTGGCCTGAAAGCTCATCTTCGGCCAACTGAAGGCTAAACTCTGGCCATTCCCCCAAACATGTCTGGTTAAAGTGTGTAGGAGAAGGTTCTAGATGCCAACAGAATATAGAGTTGAGTGCGCTCCAACGCATTACTTGTTACCGTACCAAGTTAAAGTGTGAGGGTGGATTGGGTCGTTTTGGCTTTCGCCTTTTTAAAGTTTGTAAGGTTGTGGTGTGTGAGTCGTCTATACATTTCCAGTACGTTTGAGGTAGAAGAAAAAAGGCACAATTGTTTTTCGGAAAGGCTTTGACACACTCGGGAAAACACATTGCACTCGTTTCTTTTCTGGTTTCAGACAATCTTGCCTTCGCTACGACATAAAACTGTACATAAGTGGTTAGTTATGGAAAACTTAAACCTATGAGGTTTGTATTATATCAAAGTCATAAAAATGACCTTTTCCTAGGGATACAGTTTACAGATGCAGTCTGTAAGCAGCCTCTTCAAAGTGCAAAGAACAACAAACAAAATATATTATGTATTACGGTAGTGTTGACATTGCAGTTGTGAATTATAGATACTTTATATTAAATGTGCATCAGAGTCATATAGAGATCGAAATTATTTAAGGAAATGATAAAGATAATAATTCAGCTATTTATTTATTTATATATATATAGGTATATATATATATATATATATATATACACAAAAAAAGAAGCAATGTCTATAATGTTGGCATGTTTGTGTTTAAGCATCAATCATTGAGTTGCCTTCTTTAAGTGTTCTGCTGTCGATGCCAGAGAAATGATTAGATGTTTAAAAGCTTTGATTGCTTGCAGGTTAACCCCATACGTCTTTCTTTAATCAAGTCTATTGTTGCACTAGTGAGAGAAAAAAAAAGAATATCAGATGTTTATTATTAGAGTGTTGTTTTAATGTTCAGATATATCTCGGTATTTTGACATAATGTGATGCACTTTTTTTTTTTCTAGAGCCTTCTATTGTCCATCGCTTGTTATCGCCAGTATACCTCGGTGATTTCTGTTTACAACGCGCCTTGTTATCTCGTCTATTATGTGGACGGGCCAGCGTGTTACGTCATGATCGGACTGAATTGAGAGTGAACGCCACGAGTGGATGATATGCACCATGTACAGATAAGCGTTGGTTTATAATGACAAATATGTGCGTGTATTCTTGATGCAAATCTGCTCCATTCCTCCGTCTCGGTCTTATCGCCCATCGCTCGGGACGATCCGATTCGAACCTCCGCCAACCGTTGCATTCAAGTGCTTTCATTATTTGGGGGTTTATTGCCAGAATGACCTTATGCTGATCTCTTCTCGTGACATACTTTTTTATTTTTGTGCAAGATTCACCAAATCATTGTGTTCCCTTTTTTATATGTATATTTTTTAAATTGATCATTTACTTTGCTAGTTGATTCAGAGCTTCGTTTAACAAACGCGTTCTTGTTTTGTAATTGCAGTATCTTCCATCGTTGTTATGGTCTTTCATTACATACCTCTCTTAATATACTTCCTGTATGAACGATTGTACTCTGCCCGTTTTCTGACATACTGTATTTCACACATTACCTCAACACTTGTCTGGGCACACAAGTGTGCACTTTTCTTTCTCATTCATTCATCTAAAATGCATTCTATTCGATTGACTTTGTTCACTCTTATGAAACACAATGCTTTACTGTTCCCGTAGAGAAGCGGCGTTTTGAGAAACTGCAATAGGAAAAAAAGATTTGACTATTCCTCTTCATCCATTCCTTGTCATCAATAAAAGTGCTAAATTACAGTACCATATCTTGTTTTCTTTTCATGCTTAATGAGCTCAGTGCCTTATTTTTTATTGACGTATTCCATTTTTGAAGTTGTCTATGTGGGGCTACTTTAGATAAGTAACACGTTTCAAGTTATTTGTTTTCATACAATAGTTTTATCGGTGCTTCCAGTGCTTTGAGCATTTAGCCCATTGTGGATATGAACACTTTGATGTTGGCTAAGTGTGTGTGTTTGTGTGTGTGTGTGTGTGTGCGCGCGTCTTGTAAGAAGCCTCTTATTCCTTGCCATTTTAACCTCTCTCTCCTTTGTCTAACACGCCTTACGGTTTTTCCAAAGATACAGAGAATTCTGTGGATGAGAGCAAACTATCTTCCAGACGGTGTAGTTAAATGTTAGTTTTATTCTATTAATGTGGATGATAGGCACATGCTTGATTACAAGGCTTTTGTCTGAAAAACTGAACCTTTCCAGTATGCATGTCATTAGTGCATTACTAATGCTTGTGTTTCACCTCAGCCACACAAAGGAGACCAGACAGCACTGTCCTTAAAGCACAGGTAATTACCATCTTAGCCCAAACTTACTTAAATTGTCACCCAGGTTTATCCAGGTCTGAATAGGCAACCACTCTATCAGGCTAGATTCATCGTTAATTGTACAGTATGGTGGCCTGCAAACTTAATACAACTTAAACCATACTTCTTTTTTCTCACATAACATATATCTTGATCTAGCTAATATCCAAGAATTGAACTCAGATCCTGTGTGGGGTAGAACAAAGTTTGCCACGGCTGTGTTATGTGCTTCCAGTGTTTCTTGGCCAACTATACATGCTTTACATACTGCTACGAGTTCCCGATCAGAAAGGGTGTTTAGTTCAGGGGGAGACATTATCACATCATCACATGTTAGTATCAGGGCTCATTTTGAGGCATCATTCCTCACTGATGCCTCAAAATGTTGACAGACTTCTTCTATTGAATGTGGTATACATTTTAATAAGCATCTACATCTCATCCTACACACAGAAAAATATATATTTCAAAAGGTTAAAGGTCAATTGTTTTGGAAGACAAGAGACTGAAGTTGAGCAATCTTATGTTCAGTGTCTGATTTATGAACCTGTTGCACTTAGGCTAAAAACAGGAGGGTTCCCTTTCCATTGTCAAGGATGATGTTCCAGTACTATGCCAGGCCAGAACTATGCAAGGCACCATCAAATTTGGTGTTGCATTTCGTTCTGTATCAGGTAAATGAGTGGAATAATAATTTGTATTGAAAATAAATCTTGAGAGAATCGTTATTTCATTCAGATGTGAGGTTCCGTTCATTAACCTGGAACATAATTAATGACAGGTAAAATTGTTACATCTTTTATTATTGGTATAGACATGGAAAATATAGGTAGATTTCTATAGGCAGAGTATTATTTGTTCTTTACTGCATTAATCTTGTTACAAGTCAAAAGGAGAAAATCAATGGTACATGAATGACTGTCACATTAATGCATTGAACTGGATTTGCTTTACCTTCTGTAGACATGTCTGTTCTCCCAACTGTTTTAAAAAAAAGGCATACTTTTTCAACAACGGATGAACATGTGGAACCGAAGTATAACGTAATGTAACTACTGATATGTCTGAACAAATATTACTTCGGACCATATGACAACATTTATTAAGATTGTTAAGTGTTCTTCCTTTTAATCAGAATTCTCATCATTCAGAATCAGATTAGATACAGAAGGCACTTACAAAAAATAAGTTAAATCCTAAATGCTGTTATTATAAACATTATGACATCGATGATTAAAAAAAGAATGATAAGACAAAATATTGACAGCACCCACGGAAACTTAATACACGTCAAGTAAAACTGTATGTTTTATTCTACAGTACATTTGAAGTTAGACTTAATTTATACTATGTAATGCCCCCAGATTGATTGTAAGATGTGTAACTTATCGTCCAAACATACAAAATATCTGACATCACAATTTAATTTGTGTGTTCATCACTAGTCAGTGGTTCTGGTTTGTCGGTTTACACGTTAGGCGTTGTGGTTTTAGCACTGTGCAAATCCTGGTACATCTCTACCAGGCGATTGGCCTCTCTTTGGCCTGACAGCAAAGCACCATGGGTAGTGGAATAGTATTTCCTGTGGGTGGCCTCCCCAGCAAACAAGACCTGGAGAGGCTGTTTGGAAAACATCACACAGACAATAAATAGATTGAGAAACCAAACACAAAACACTTTTTACTGTGTGCCTGCCCCTCACTGTATGCTGACTATCGCCGATACTAGAGTAACAGTCATGTGTTTTATGGCAGTGTTACATGGTATGCATGTGATAATGGTATAAATGTGTTTGCTTGTTGTGAATTAAATGAGGGATGTCTCTTTAACAGCTACAAGTACACGCAGACCCCCGATATATCCCCACTCTCTCAAACCAACACAGACGCCAACACACACTCACGCACGCACATACGCAAGCACACACGCACACTGTGGTGTCAGAGTGCCTCAGGTTTCAAGGTCTAGTCCCTTGGCTGGAACCACAACTTGGAGACAAGCTGTACCGTCTCCTGGGGTCACAGAATGTGAGCTGTAAACAACCACATGTAAACCCACCAGATCAGGGAAAACACTCACTATCGCTGGGCCGTCAGCTGAGAGGCAGACAGTTCCAGTGCAGCATAGTTTACATAGTTGCTAGATACACACCTTGTTTTTCTGTACTTTCTGTAGTTGAAGGGCAATTAATTAACATGTGTTTTCCATAGTTGACATTTTAGTCATGTAATTTATCCTATTCTATCATGATGTTAAAACTCAAAGCTCAGGATTGTTGATATTGAGGCCGGTTCTAAGCCCATTTTAACGCATATAACCAGAGCTGGAGAGATAGCAGAGGCCTCAGGGGATCTTGAATCTGTTCTGCATTCTGCCAGACAGAGATACATAATATGTTCTGTGTGGTGCCCTTTCTCTTACTCACAAACACACACACACTTACTCAAACTCACACATTCTCTTGTCTCGCTCTCTCACACACAAAAACACACACACAAACACAGACACACAGACAAACAGACACATTGTCTCCCTCTTCCATACACAAACACACACACAAAAACCCACACAGTGTGTCTCTCACACACACTCTCCCCTCTCTCTCTCTCTCTCTCTCTCTCTCTCTGTCTTCTCCCTTTCTTTCCTCCTCCCTCTCTCTCTCTTAGAGGAGGGAAAGACTCAGTCTCCATCTTTCTCTCCCCCCTCTCTCCATCAATCTGCTTCTATCCCTCCTCTCTCTGCTCCCCCCTTTCTCTATTCTCTCTCTCTTTCACTCTCTGCCTAAATCCCCTGCTATCTGTTCTCTCCCCCTCTCCTCTCTCTTCCTACTCCCCCTGTCATCTCCCCCCTCTCTCTCTGTCCCTCTGTCTCTCTCTGTCTTTCTTTCTCTCTCTCTCTGTCTCTCTCTCTCTCTCTCTCTCTCTCTCTCTCTCTCTCTCTCTCTCTCTCTCTCTCTCTCTCTCTCTCTCTCTCTCTCTCTCTCTCTCTCTCTCTCTCTCTCTCTCTCTCTCTCTCTCTCTTCTCTCTCTCTCTCTCACCGGGGCCTTGGTGCTGTCAGCGCAGGGTAGGGGCGTGGCTAGCCTCTCGAAGTCCCCCCCGCTGGAGCCCACCCTGGTGAAGGAGTAGGACCCCCGGATGTAGGGGTTGCTGCCCCAGGAGGAGCGCAGGATCCGCCTGGGTTTGGGAATGTCTGGGTTTCCTGGAGGGAGAGACGGGAACACACCACACGGGGATAAATACATTGGGAGGTTATGTGGCTAACACACACAAGCTGCGTGGCTAACACACACTTTTGCTACAAGGCTTTGTCATTTTTTTTACCTCATTCAAATTTCAGTTTGCAAAAACAATAGCCTGTCATGACACACCATTTCCTGCGTATGCCAAAGCTTTGTGACCAAACAAATCCAAATATTGCCATCATGTGAATATGAAATTTGCCATCGTGTGAACGCTCCCTAATCTGTCTCCAGTGGGCTATACGATCGGAGATGAACAGCTGGGGGGATTCCTTAGGCCTCTATAAAGTAGAGAGTTGAGAGACACCGGCGTTCCCCAATCTTGGCATTGTGCTGCTACTAGTGGAAATCTAAATAAACCCTGGTCGACCAGGGACGATCTCCTTAGGTTAAGTCAATTAATCCATCTAATGACTCATTCCACTAGAGTCTGTGGCGGTTGTTTACAGGTCTCCAACAGCCTTGGGTGAGAACTGTTCGCACCCAGCTCGCCTCGACGTGACTGGGGGGGGGGATGCCATCCAAGTCACGGGGCTCGTAGGTCCCTGGTTCCTGGCCAGAGGCTCCACAGGGATGAATGGAAGTCATTGATGCCGGACGGTGGTCGGTCGGGTTTGCTCGGTAGTTTACTGGTTACAACCGGGCGAAGTGCGTGCCTTACGACGAGGAATAGAGTCGACGCCACTATTCTCAAGGTATGCTTTAACACAAGCGAAAAAAAAGCACTCAACTGAAACGATATCTACTGCCTGCATTGGAGAACTGAATTGGAGAAACTACTACAAGACCAGACGCAGAGTCGCCTCCCCTTAAACTCTACACAATATAGGTCCATTATATCGGTTCATCATCTCATAGAGATCTTTCCCCGCTGGTAACTAATATGGCATTGTGCGTGCGTGTGTGTGCGTGTGCGCCTAATTGCGTGTGCCTGTGTGTGTGTGTGTGCGTGCACCAGATGTGTGCTTGCGTGTTCGTGCACGCGTGTGTGAGCCTGTGTGCGTGTGTGTGTGCGCACACGCGTGTTCGTGCATGCGTGTGTGTGTGTGTGCGTGCGCGCGTGTATGTGCACAATCGATGTGCTCGCCTTTTTCGTGCATGCGTGTGTCCCTGTGCCTGAATGTGCTTGTCTGCGTGTGCCTGTGTGTGTGTGTGTGTGCGCTCGCGCGAGCGCGTCCCTCGGGCCGACCTGTGAAGCGGCGCAGCAGCTCGGTGCAGGTCTCGGCCACTGTGTCGTCGTCGTAGCGCTCCATGAGCAGCGCCTCCTCGCCGCAGATCCAGCCGTTGAGCACGTGGCCGTAGCGCTGCGGCGGGTACAGCACGTCGAACGAGCAGATCTTCTTGTACCACTGCTCCTCCGGGAGCGCCGGCCGCCGGCCCTCCCCTGCCTCCCCCGCCTCCTCCCCCGCCACCTTCTTCTCCCCCTCCCCCCCCCCCCTCCTCCTCCTCCTCCTCCTCCCACACCAGCTTGATGCTGTTGCACTCGGGGCTCCAGAAGGGCTGGGCGTACTCCAGGAAGATCTTGTTGGTGGTGCTGATGCCCAGCTTCTCGATGGCCAGCACCTTCTCCTCGGGCAGCGGCGGCGAGAACAGCGCCTCGTGCCGGTCCTTCAGCACGCCCAGCGACGCCGTGACGATCACGTGGTCGGCCGCCAGCCACTCCTCGTCCTCGCACTCCACGCGCACCGCCCGCCCGGCGCCCAGGATGAGCCGGTCGCCCGCGGTGTTGCGGTCGTTTTCGTTGTGGTCGCCGTCGCGGCCGCGGCGACCGTCGTCACGGCCGCCCTCCCCCCGCGTCCGGTTGCCCCCGCCGCCCCCCCGGCGCTGATGCGTCTGCCCCTGGGCCGAGGCGGTCCAGTGGACGCAGCGGACGGCCTTCCCCAGGGAGACGTTCCGGGGCGGGATGTCCCGCGCCAGGATGTCCACGATCTTCATGAAGCCGCCCGGGATGACGTGGTGGGCGCCGGGGATCTCCGTCCACTCGCCGAACTCGCTCAGGGACACCTCGTCCATGCTGGGGGAGCTGCTCTCACAGCTCTCCACCTGGGGGGCACAGTGGGCGGCGGTGAGGCTGGTGGCGACTGGAGCCGTAAGAGGGCGGATTCCTGACCGGGAAGGATCTTTAACCACGAGGTACAGCGAGGTGGTTAATGGGTTACACATTGGAAAGGGTAAACCGTTTCTAAAAGTCAGACAAAGGGTATATTATCCTACTTTAACATGGGTGTTATATATTCAGTATATATATACATATATGTGATAAAATAGGATAGTATTCAAAATGAGTTACTTATGTCAATAAATGCTGCATATTATATACATGTAATATATACTATGAAGGGGAACTAACAGGGAATTAATATTCATAAGAAGAAATTTTTCAAATATCTATTAACTATTTAAATGATCTTAAGTTTTGCATTATCAGTAGGTGTACTAGTATAAACCTTTCTGTAGCAGGACTTTATGGTGTTGTGCTAAAACTAGAGTCAAAGATGAGCTACGAGGAGCTAGATTAGGGGGCTACAGTATCTATTGTCCGACAGAAATGACTGTGAGTGACTCACCATAGTGTGCAAAGCAGTTCCTGATGTTATGCCGACAGAAGTGCACACAAACATTCATGCACACACACAAGCACAAACAAAGGCATGCACTCACATGCACCCTTATATCATTATATTTAATGCACTTAGTGTAAGGCGCTTTGGATTAAAGCTTCAAGAAATAAATGTAATGAAATTTAATGCAAAGATGCACACACAAACACAAACAACCACAGCACACTCTTACACATACAAACACATGAAGACCCTCAGGGGGGAACACGCACACACACACACACACACACACACACACACACACACACACACACACACACACACACACACACACACACACACACACACACACATACTTTGAGGTACTGCTGCAGCAGGGAGAGTTTGAGCTTCTTGACGGCGTCTGAGTCGTCGGGGTCTGACGTGATGCGCTGGCGCATGTAGTCCCGTGTGAACACGCCCACGCTGTTCTGGCTCTCAGCACACACCGGCTTCCCGTTCTGGTAGAACTCCTGTGTCAGCTTAAACACCTGGGCAGGTAGAGAACAGCAGAACACTTGAGATGGATGGCTCAGGAGGGATTAGCCAAATATTCAGGATATATATTTTAAGATTGGGGGCGTTTTATCCTGATGGTTCATGTCCTTCCTTTGTGTACGCACCCTTCACAGGAAAATAAAGTGTGTGTGTGTCTTTATAAAGCCAGCGTGCCACCACTTACCTTGTGTACTGATTCCAATATCTACTCTAGGTTATTTTTGTGTGGGCTGCACTTGAATTTTTTTTGTCCTTCCTCCAATTTTGAAGCTTTGAAAGTTCTTGGGTGTTCAGAAGGTCGCTCAGGATAAAAGCATCCATAAAAGCCTTAATGAGTCAATGAAAACCATCACTGCATGTGGCTGTACCTCCAACCCCCTTACCCTCCACCACCTCTGTAACATCCACCACCTTCTCCATCCCTAACCGCCTCTGTTCATACCCCCTTCTGCTCCTAGACTCCACCTCATACCCTCCATCACCTCCACCTCCTCCTACCCTCATCCACCACCTCCTCCTCCTCCTCCTCCCTTCATCCCCCACCTCCTCCTCCTCCTCCTCTCCACCACCTCCTCCTCCTCCCCTCATCCTCCACCTCCTCCTCCTCCTCCTCCTCCTCCTCCTCCTCCTCCTCTTACCCTCATCCACCACCTCCTCCTCCTCCTCCTCTTACCCTCATCCACCACCTCCTCCTCCTCTTACCCTCCTCCACCACCTCCTCCTCCTCCCCTCATCCACCCCCTCCCCCTCCTCCTACCCTCACCTCGTTGTACAGGTCGCTGAACTCCTCCACCAGGTCTTTGGGGATCCGGCGGCCCCTGTCGGTCCGGTAGTGGGCCACGCCGTTCTTGCCGTAGAGGCTGATGCGTCCCACGCTGCGCTCGCTGTCCGTGGTGTGCTCCAGCAGCCCGTGCTCCTGGGCCAGGTGGTACACGGGGTTCCCGTTGGTGCCATGGATCCAGGTGGCCCCGAGCTCGAGGCTGGCTGTACCTGGAGGCCAGCAAACACAGCAGGCGGTCTGGTGAAGCTGAAGTCACACTACCCCCCCACGTTGGGGGGCCATGGGACCTTTACGTAGCAGAACTATTCACACATAGTAACTCATGAAACGTCTGTACTTCCAGCTCATGGAGCTAAATTACAATTTTTTCGACTAATTTACAGATCTTTGATTTACATATTTACTAATGTGATAGCACAAACACTGGCTCTAAATATACACGTGCAGCTTCCTGTATACATTCACAACTCTCTGTGCGCATTTACAGATTATTTTACACATTTACAAAGCTGATGACGCACACACACGGAATGAGATATAGGAATGACTTCGACCAAAAAGCAATTGGTGGAGGCCTTCCTTGTCAGAGAAGGGCGATGTGATTCTTAGTTATGGGAGGGAGTAGTCAGAGAAATATAATTGAGGGTCATTAGACAAATATCTTTGGGAAATTATTTTTAGATAATCTCTAAAGCATGTATGAAAGAGACTACTGAGGTTATGTAATATGACCCGTTTACATAACTGGCATAAATCTGGTGCACAACAGTGATTCATTCAAAATAAAGCGCCATTGTGAATTGCATTTGTGTTTTAATTTTAATTTTTGTGATATAAATGGGAATTTCAGGAGTGCAAGAAGAGTACATCCTGCATGTAAAGACATTTTGTATTCATAATGTAATAAATGACCGTCTTTGTTTCGTCAAACTTTGTGAATCAAAGTTCATGGCTTTTCAACAAGCTGTGATTTACTGTGGAGACACGGCAGGGTCTGAGAGGATTCTTATTTTGGGCTTTGTTTATTGGGTTTTCCGAACGTAACAATGGCCATCAAGGACTTTAGAGCAGAAGGGTTTCCCAGAGTCTGGAAAACCCACTAGGGTTTTCCTGGAACAGAGACTGCATTCCAGATGAGTACCGTTGAGTATGTTTATTTCAAGGAGAAATAATGTTGTTTTTTCAAGAAGACTAGAAAATGAACTAATATTGTTGGCTCATGTAAATGTGACTTGGATCCATTGGTAAGTGCTTTGAATGGCCTGTGTTCATCTTGATAATCTCAATCGCGCATGACCATGACATGCATGCAATATAACACTACATACAAATGAGATGTAGTGATACAAATACAAATACAGAAATTTGACTGTATTTAAGCATGCACAGAGTGATACATCGAACACGCAATGCAAAAGACAACTCAACAGCCTCGGGGAACAAATACATTAGTGTTGATGAGCACATCACATCATTCATAGACTTCAGTGTGCATCTTATCTCTGAACGTTAACGACTAGTAGGATGCAAATTAGCATAGATCAATGCATAGAATGAATCATACGTATGCAAAATATAATAGAAAACCTAATTGGATCAAGGTATCTGAAAATCCTTCTAGTGAGCAAGTTCCTCAACTTTAAACCATATTCTGATCAATAATTAGACAAAAGTACAAAATGACTGCTCAACCATGACACATCAGTTGATCATAGTGGTCTTACTAGGCACCTAAGATCTTGCCTTCCTTCCTTATCATATCTGAAAGGAAGACAAATCGTAATAAAAACTGTTACGAAAACCACCCTATTAATAACAAGATTTGATACTTTATTAATGCCAGATCAGGGGAAATGTGTGTGTAACAGCAGAAGTATTAGGATACTAACAATTCGACATCAAGAAAAAATATCAAGTAAGAATCTGCTAAAATTCTACAAAACAACAACTCTCCAAAAAGTATAGACACAGTCTGCTTAGTGGAGATTTGCGACTGCAGAACGTAAACGTCCAAATCTCGTCTAAATCGCTTGTTTATTTACGTCGGGAGTTTGTGTGAAAGAGCTTTAGGCTGCAGTTCTTTTAATACATGACCCATCAGTCACAGCAGAAGGATCACATACGGTATTCTATTGGCCTATCCTATTGGTCGCTGATTTTTCCAAGCATCCGCCCAACATAAAGAAATAAAACATCGCGGATCTTCCTAGCATGACATTTAACGCTTCAGTGTGGGAAAGAAGCTCCGTAGGGCAAAAGGTCCTCTGGGCTCACCGTGCTGTATGCTCTGCACTCTCCCCCCGACGCGGTGGGACGCGTCAAGGAGCCTGACGTCCGTGAAGCCGGCGTCCAGCAGGGTCTTGGTCGCAGCGAGTCCGGCTAGGCCAGCGCCGATCACCACTATCCGAGGCTGCCGATGAGGAGGTCGTCGTGGGCCACTACTATGAGAATCATCAGTGCTGTCTGACGATATTTCACAACTTTGCATGCCGTATGAGCTCTTCTTCTAGGCAGTCTGGGGGGGGGGGGGGGGGGGGGGGGGGGGGGGGGAGAGAAGATGTTGGTTATAGTACAGATAGAGAGAGAGAGAGACATTGACTGGTTGTGTTTCTAGCTGGAATGCTTCCCACCTGTGCGGGGTTACTTGTGGGATTTATTTTACAGCATACTATTGAGACTTCCATACATGTTTAGGACGTCAATTCGATTTGCTGGATTTGGTGACAAAAACCTCTGCTGCTGTTACACCTCAACGTACCCTCAGGAGTGAATTAAGAAATGTATCTACCTACCCACTTTAGTGTTATCCAACGGAGAAATGGACTGCTGCTTCACTACTATCTGTGTGTGTGTGTGTGTGTGTGTGTGTGTGTGTGTGTGTGTGTGTGTGTGTGTGTGTGTGTGTGTGTGTGTGTGTGTGTGTGTGTGTGTGTGTGTGTGTGTGTGTGTGTGTGTGTGTGTGTGTGTGTGTGTGGTTATTCAGGAAAAAATATAATAACATCAGTAATAACAATAATTTGTTGAAATATTGTTCTCTGCTTCTGTTTGAGAACTCAATTCTGGCCAATGAGTGAAGGCCCCCTTTTCACCTGGTCTGTACACAGGAAAATAAACAGATACATTCTTAATCGATTGTGCCGTATAATCCTACACCTGCGTTTTGTTTTGTTCTGGTGTGCTTGTACGCATCTGTGCATACAGTACATCTGCCTGTTTATGTGAACCCTTCGCCGCAGCCCAAAGTGCCCTCGGGGGGACGACAATGGACATTAGACGTAAACTATGAGGGACAGCTGCGTGTCAAACCAAAACACTAGAGTACAACCTCCTCAGTGAGCCTAGCTTATGATGTAACATTGAAGAACACGAGTCATGGTATTTACATGACGCATACACACACAAAAACACACTTTTCTTCGTGCCCCATAAAAAATGCCTGTTGAGTGTGTGAGGGAGATACTACTCTACCCTCCTTTCGTTATGTAATGTATCAGACAAGACACACGCACACACACACATACACACACACAAACAAGCACCAATAACCGCACACCGTAATCTGAGCGATCTTTTATAGTACATCGAAACCCCAGCCCAACCTCATGTTCAAGCCACAGATGTTGGGCCACTCAACATCTGTTCCACCACTTCATCAAGGTGCATTTGTCTGTATGCGTTATATTGTTGTCGCAATTCAGAGAAATAACATGTCATTTTGTGTCTAGAGTGTGCGGTTTTCATACAATATAAATGTAGAGAGAGAAAAAAACCCTAAGGATATTGAAGATACGGGACATGAAAACAAGGGATGTGTTTATACAGGTGAAAATATCTATTCTTTATTCATTTCTGTCTTCACTCTCTGCATTTAGAAACAGATACTTTACTACTAGATACTTTATACTAATATTATTATTATTATTATTATTATTATTATAACTATGCAGTTAAGCAATTTTTTACTATTCATGGCCTGCAGAGAAAGACATTCAGCATAATCCATCTGCATACTCAGACTGGCTGTACACAAATTCAAGGTAACCCAGGGTCGACATGAGCCGAGCCAAAACAAACTGTGCTGTAAAATCCACTCCTCTTCCTCAACTCCTTCTGCTTCCTCACTATTCCCCACTATTCTCCATCCCCCTGTTTATAGATCTGTGGCGGCTCAGGGCCCAGTAGCCAAACGCTAATGTCACCAATTCCCACTCTTCATCCAATACAGATTATGAGGCGTGCTGGGGTGGGAAAACGGGGCTTAGATGTAACAACTGACCTAGAAATGGCAACCTACATACATCTCACACTGTGGTGAGCAGTGGGACAAAACGTCCCTGTTCGAACACGCTCTCTGACTGTACCCTGACATAACATAGCCTGTATCCATATCTATAAGAGTTACTGATTGTATCTTCCATCAACCGCAGTGGAGTCTGTTCCACAGATCAGACGTCCTACAGCCCTACTGTGGTTTGGAGCGTTATCACTGCCGGTTAATACAGTTACGTTAGGCCTATCTATACAAATACAGTAGGCTACACACGAGATGGCCTTAACAATTCGGAAGAATGCTATTTTTTTTTAGATATAGACAGAGAGAAATTGAGACATGAAGCTGGTAGGAATTGTTCCTGTAATGAAAATATTTCAAATTATCTTGGTGAGTGCTGCGATTGCTATCAGTTGTGATCATGGTAAACAGTGAAGAAAACGGGTGATAGATATTTTAAACGGGTCCTTATAGAAAAACGTGTCTTTGGTGCTTTTCCGTCATTTGTTCAAATAGTTTTCTGATTTCCAATATTTTAGGATGATATAGATATTTAATTATGTTTTGTTATTCCTTTTATTCTTGCATGATTGTCATCGTGCTCTGTGTGTATACTAAGGTGAATTTGTTCTTTACAGTCTAAATAAAGCTGTTCCTGTGGTCCTGATGGTGCCACGTAATGAAGTTTGGATGCCAAAGCAGCAGCACGAGAGGACGTTGAAAATCAATACAAAACCCCGACCTTCTGACAGCCGGCTCATGATAACCAAATACATGAATACAACATGATACCAGGGTAAAATCCCCCCCAAATCACTCCTGTATATTAGTTAAGGCCTAAGATCCAAAAAAAAGCTACTGTCACAGTCGTAAGAGTAACTGTTACGGGTTGTTTTCTTTTAACGAAGATGTACAGGTCGTACGATCCCATTTTATATTTAATCTAATGTTAAAATTTCGTTCATAAATTCTCAAATTAGTTTAATATCTGACTACAATACACAGTCTACTCTTGCTCTGGGAATCGTAACTTAATCATAACTTAAGCATCGTTCAATTCACACCAAAGACGGAATCCCCTCTTTCTTTAACCTAAATAACGTTTATATGTCCATAAATCCTGATGTCTCGTTCCACCACTTAGTTAAATTCAATTTCGCTATCAGGAGCTATAGATAGAGTTTGCATTTGTAGATACCTGACTCCGTTGGGCTTCAGTTTTAGAAAACCTCAGTACTGCGCTTGGCTTTGTATTTTCCTCGGAGCACCGGTGCAGCTTTGTGTTTATTATGCGTCTCGGTCTTGGAACCAGAAGCAGCCAGTTTGCCATGGCCGCTGCTACCTCTACATTAATAAACATGAGACCGCTGACGTGGAATGACTCAAACCCCGCCCACTGGGGTGGACTTTCGATGATGATTGGTAATTGTTTGCCTACAGGCGGAGTTTGTAGACTGAATTAATGTTGTTTTATTCATTTTCTATCTGCCTTTTAATGTAGCCTAAACATTTGACGTAAAAGCCCCCGAAAAAAACAACGAGGTGACACATTTTCTAACTGATTCATAAATCTATTGAACGAATGACAAATTATATAATTAGTATTATTGTTAGTATTATTATCATTATTAATATGACTAGTATTAATAATATATATATTACGTCAAAATCAAATGAACGTCGTTACCTGCGTCGTTAACGTCTGCATGTCCGAGCATGCTTTAACATTGAAACAAATAAAGATCAGGATAGGCCTACCCTGAATGATAAACAGCCGTGCTGGTGTTTTCTTTTTGTTTCGTTTTAATGCTTTATGCGTGCAATCAAATCACTCCTAGCAACTGAGATTATTTTGACTAAGCAGAGGTTTAATGGTTTTAGTCTATGTGCCCCTCCCATATAAGGCATTGTGGTGTACGTCTCATGTGTCATGAGGGATTGTTTGACTATAAGCCAATAATAACTAAGTTGATCTCAGGTCAGCAGTTGCCTCCCTTCCTGTCCTGCCTTGGCCAACCAGGAACACTCATGATTTGTTATGAGAGGAAGTTTTGTCAAACAGTAAATATAATCATCAGTGGCAACCCCATTTTTCGTCCAAAGTATTGTCTGTAGAAAAGGTAGCAGGGTGGAATTACAAGGGAATCAAGAAACAAGCAATTTTTTTGAAAATTAGGTATCTGTAGTGAAGGCAAGGGGCTGGTCAGACCTGTAGTAGGCTACTGCTAGTAGGCCTATGAGCTAGATTGAAGCACCAGACAAGAGCTGGTCTGATCTGGAACAATCTGAAGGCATTCAGATCTTTAGATCTTCTTACCCACTTTTTAAGTTAAGTTTTTGTCAAGTTTGTAGGGTAATATTTTAAAATGTTTAAATGTACTTCCCAAATCTATCTGTGCAATTCAGATGTGCGTTTTTATTTTAAACACATTTGATGTTTTGTTTTTGTTGTGTTGTTGCCCTTGCTAAGCCCTTTGTACTGCACTGTTGATTGAAAACACCCATATGAATAAAGTTGAATTGATTGATTGAATCCGTTTCTGATGCTCTGTAGGCTGCTAGCAAACCTCCAGTGTAATATAATATAATAGAGTTGGAAATGCAGCTTCCCATGGTCCTCATTGTTCCGGCAGCACTTCTCACGCAATGGATAGGGTCGCTTTAGATCTTCTGGGTGAGTGGCTGTGGACGGCGGGCTGTTGTAAAGGCAGTTGTGGAGATGGTTTAAAGAGGAGGGGCTGGAGGTCCCTTAAGGGGGCAGGACATATTTGAGTCTTCTTCCCAAACTTGAAACCGACTTTTGGCTTAATCAGGTTGTCGTCTAATATACATTTGGCTACATTATCTTTTCTGGAAAAAAGTCGATGACGTTGATTCATTCAATCGTTTATTGAGAGTCATGAAGAAAGAGTCAGAGCGGCATTACGTGACTAGCATGGATATCTGCATGTCCTTCTCTCTGCATCATTCAGGCTCCAAGGGATCCTGGCGTGGGATTGGTTCGTCCAGTTCCATCATGAGAATGGCCCCTCTGTTTGTCGGCCCGCCAGGGTACAGAGGACGGTTATTGTGGTGCCACTGTGGGGTTTTCAGCCTGACCCACACACACACACACACACACACACACACACACACACACACACACACACACACACACACACACACACACACACACACACACACACACACACACACACACACACGCACACACACACACACACACACAACTCCCCTTCAGCAGTGTTGCCACCACCGCCTCCATCACTCAGTAAAGACCGGGAAGGAAAAAATCTGCCTTTTTATTAAAGGCGGATTTAATCTGCCGTCTTTAATCATTTCGAGTTGCCGTTCTCAGAAATGACCTGCCAGAAGCTCAGGAAGCAAGAGACTGTGACACAGGCACTTAAGGGTGGTGGATGGGGCAAAGGCCACGTTGCACAATGCCTCAATGCGGTTGCGTTGTTGTCCTTTACCTTTGTAATTTTCATGAAATTCCATTGAACATGACACTACTTTAAATTGTTATTGTACAACTTGTTACTGTACAACTTGTTAGGTCAGGTAGCAGAATCTGTTTCTCCAGAACTATTACCTTGCAGTTACAGTTGCTGCAGTTACTTCGCCAGAAACCGCCACCCGCCAATTAGCATGCATGGATGGCTACCAGCCAATAGCCAACTCGTTTGTGTATCTTTATTTGTAATCACATGCTGATTAATTTGAGCCTCCTGGTAGACAAATGATCCCACACCGACAACATGCCTTACTGGCATCCTTTTTTAGATACCTACAGATATTTGATGATGGATGGAGGATTATTTTTATCCATCACTGATTGTTAGTGAGGATAGGAGACTCCCACAGCAGGCATTGTTTTTTGTTGACCTAGGCATCTGTCTGCCTTCTGCTTGACTTCCTCTGCCTGTTTCCTGCTTTACTATTGGAATATGTGTTAAGAGACCAGCAGTCACTCCATTTGAACTCTTTGTGCTTTGAAAGAGGTCCGAAGCCACTGCACTATAACAAGAAAACAATGTATTGATATGGATGGTTGTGGTGGTGGTGGCGTAAGCGGTGTTGGGGCTGGTGGTGGTGGTGTAAGTGGTGTTGGAGGTGCTATTTGAGACGGGGACGTGTTAATGGTGGTACTATTGGTGATGGTGGTGTTGATGGTGGCTGGGGTGGTGGTAGTAGTGGCGGTGGTGGTCTTGGTGGTGGTGGTGGAGACGGTGGTGGTGGAGTGGGTGGTGGTGTTGGGCATTGTGGAGGTAATGACGTGGATGCTGGTAATGGTGGTGTTACTGGTGATGGTGGTTGTGGTGATGTTTGTGGAGGTCGTGGGGAGGTGGAGGTCAGAGTGTCGATGGTGCCAGTGGTGTTGATGATGGTTGGAAGCAGTTGGGTGGTGGTGGTGGTGGTGGGGCGGGTGGGCATGATGATTGTGGCTGTGGTCTGAGGCCCCGTTTACACGAGGACGCTTGCGGGTAAAAACAACAAAATATTTTATCGGAAGTGACTTTAGTTTAGACGGTGACTGCGTTTTTGGGGCATGAAAACGCATAAATCTGAAACCACCCTACAGTATGGAAAAGTTGAATACGCTCCGCCGTAGCGTTTCCATCTACACTGCCAAGACGCAAAACACTGCTCAGATCTGCTCACGTCGCGTACGCGTTTACGTCACATACATGTGCCAGCACAAGGAAATAAACAAACATGTCAGATTATTTCCATGCGTCGGACCTTCAAGCTGCTCTGGCATCTCTAACAAGCGTACAGGAGTCTTTTCACGAAATGTACAGCAGGGCTATTCAACCTCCTTAACAAGTGGGACGAAAAGGAAAACCACTGGGGGTTCATGGGCCACACAGAGTAAAACTACGTGAATGAATCGCTACAAATAAATCTTACTTAAAGTAGTGTTAACTTAATATATATAGTACTATTACATGGAATAAACTTGTCAGACGCATTCCTTCCTTCTTCACTTTTAATCATATCATTATAAAAGATTTTGTTCTCACATATTTTGGACACATATTTAGAATTCAACAATGTTGTTTGAATCATCACAAAACAGAACTACTGTACATATGAGACATTTAGAGCCACTGAGTCAGTGAGAAAGATTGCACTGACTTGTTTTCCTAGTTTGGCTCATCCTGAGACACTCATGCAGCTTCTCATAGGTCATGGAGCAACGACGCGTGCCCTTGTTCTGATGGCATTCATATGAGAAAAGCTAGACTCACACGTATCGGTTGAGCCAAACATTGTCAGAATAAGTGATGCCAGTTCCTGGTTGTGGGATACTGATACTGGCTAGTATCACCACCTACACACGGAAACCTGATTTGCATGCAACTATGTTTCTCCTTTATTTTATTTATTTTTTGCATGCAACCTCTTGCGGGCCAGAAAAAAATTAAGAGGGGCCGCTAGTTGAATAGGCCTGATGTACAGGATATGTACAGATAAAATTATTGAACAGAGAAGGATCTTTTTGGTTTTCGGGGCACGGAAAAGGGAAGAAGGAAGATTCACTCATCCGGGGACGCTTATCTGGGAGAGGTAGGATGGGAATTCATAGGCAGAGATAACACTTTAAAGGGGTGATAACAAACCATCAGGTGTGAGTTTGATAAGCCATTACAATCGATTTGAAAATCAGCCTTTTCCTGTGTTTTGGTGGCATCACAGGTGGGAATATCCTCCTAGATGTATGTATGATAGATAAGCAACATTTGCTACAGTCCACCGGGTAGGCGGGTAGGCTGGTAGACTGATCTATCCTGTATCCAGGTATGAGTGTGATTAGCCATTCACTCACACCAGGTGGCATAATATCACCCCTTTAATTGGGCTGTAGGAGGTTTTTTTAAGTAGCCTCACCTGGCGGAGTCTGATTGGACTCCAGGACTGGGTGGGGCTGCACACCTGATGCACATTGAGTAATCAGTGGGCACAGGTTAAACCAGCCATCTCAACAAACTCTGGGAGATCTCCTGGATGGCAGCGGAGAGCCCCTGCCGTGTTCATTATCAACCCTTTTAAATAATAACCAGATTTCCAACAACACCACCGACGTGAGTCCTTTGTCTGGAGGAGCCCAAAATAAGTCAGCTAGGTGGAGTTTGGCAGCCATACCAGCAATCATCCACACACACTCCCATGGTGACCTGTTTGTCAAGTTAATTTAAGAACGGTTTCCAAGGAAGGGTCGAGTAAGCAACACAAGCTTTCAAGTAAGCCTGCCACATTCCATAATACACGTCTGCTGAACATGATTACTTCAAGATAAACAGAGATTTTGAGAGGATTATTTTCTTTATAATTTTGAATTAATACGTTAGACACATATTAGAAAATTAGAAATAACAGTCTGCTGATCTGCTGATGATCAGCAGACCGATTTTTTACAACATAATACTGTTCCACCTACTAGCTCAGCAAGCAAACTTCCGATTTTTTCTTGGCCCCCATGTGTGCGATGCAGTGGCCTCTCACGTTTCACAACATTAAAGACCCAGTAAATTTAGACTAGACTAGGCTAGCCCACGAGGGCCGAAGACATAACACTCTTATAACCGATAGAGTTGCTTCTTCAAGTCTGTTGCCATCTCAGATGTCGTTCTGCCAGTGTCTGGCACAGGTCACAGCTGATGGGGTCGGTTCAGCCAGGTTCTTGGGCTGCAGTGGGGGGGGGGGCGTCACTCTCCAGTAGGTGGGACATTGTCTGTACTGCTCCGCAGCTGCTTGTGTCTTCTGACTGGTAGTTCCATGCTTTGCACCTCCCCAGCTCCACTCGTAATCTGTTCAGGGTCTTCCAGGTTGGCCATGGGAGGTCATGCCCGCTGGTGAGGCATTCAGTCTGAGTGATTCCTCTCTCCATCTAATCATGGGCTTGTGTGTTGAGCTGGTTCCATTTATCTTGGTAGATGTCGGTCCTTGCTGTTTCTTTCGTTGTCTGCAGAGGTGGGACTGTCTGCAGGAAACTGGCTCTGGACTTCAGTCAGGGGGGAGGTGCTGTGTATCCATGCAGAGGATGCCTGGTATCGATCTCCTTTGCTCTCCGCTTGTCTTGGGCAACAATGGATCATCTGATGTGTGGGGGGGGGGGGGAGGGAAATGCCAACTAGGGCGTAGAGGCACAGGACTGGCGTTGTCTTTATGCATCCAGTGATAATGCGGCAGGTGTTGTTGAGGGCTGTGTCAACCAATTTGGTGTGGTGGATGCGGCTCCAGCTTGAGCACGCGTATTCGGCTGTGAAGAAGAACAGGGCTAGGGCATTTGCACGGATGGTTGGTGGATCAGCGCCCCACTTTGAGTTTACTAGTTTGCGCAGGATGTTGTTGCGACTGTTGACCTTGGCTTTGGTGTTTTGAAGGTGGGTCCTTAAAGAGAGTGTCCTGTTGAGTGTGACTCCGAGGTACCCGGGGTGGGAGTGGTTGGAGAGTTTGTGGCCATCCCATGAGACGCTCAGTTATTTTCCTGCATCTCGATTTTTAAGATTGAAGCTGCATTTTTGATTGGTTGGGTTTCAGGTGGTTGTTATTGTAACAGGTTGTCATCTCTTGGAGGGAGCTCTCCAGGACAGGCTCGAACTTGTGGAAGTTCTCCTGTTTGGTGGTGATGCAGAGGTCATAAGCATAGATGAATCTGCGGCATTGTGGGGGAAGTGGGTGGTCGTTGTTGTAGATGTTGAGGAGGAGGGGGGCCAGTACGTTGCCTTATGGTAGGCCGTTCTATTGGGCTTTCAATTGCTCGCCTTGTCGTTTAGCTGAACGAAGAAGTGCCTTTTGTTGAGAAAGCTTTTGATGTCTTGGCACAGGTCAAGGTCAGCGCCAGTCATGTCAAGAAGTTTCCTGATCATGGGTGCGATGTTGGACATGTCCGACCTAGTAATAATGTGTTCGCTTTTAATAATAATTCCCCAAATTTGAGTTGGTGTGCCCTGAATTTAATGTTTTTTACAGGAAGTTGTGGGGGTGGTTGGGGTGTTGATTGGGGCAGTGGTCTGGGCCACCTTAGTTCATGAGTTCAGCGAGACAAGACTTCTGCTTGTCTGCCAGACGAACAGGGAGCTGAGGAAGTGGAGCAGAGGTGAGCACAGAGATACTGCTGAGAATGAAGAAGATTGGTAAGATAGGGTTGATGAATGACGTATTAACGATATTAATACAATCAATTTGTCAGTTTAATAGTTATACGAACAATGATAATTGTGTCACTCATCCGGGGAAGCTTATCTTGGAGAGGTAGGATTGGACTTCATAGGCAGAGATAGCACTTTAAAGTGACCCTTGACACCAAAAGTTAATTTTAGAACCCGGTCCGATGAAGGGACAAGGAAGCAAGACAATCTTTCAGGCCATCCTGACACATCCCATAATGCACACAACGTCTGCTGAACTCATTAGGAATGTCGGCGCAATATAGTATTCATTCATGACATTCACCGTTTTTTAAAACATTAATAAAACTACATACAACCTTTTGGGAGTATTTTTTCTTTACAATTTTAATTAATACGCCATTAGACATTATTTCTGACTCTTTCAGATTCAGCGATAAGTGTCTGCTATTCATATTTTGTTCTGTCAGTGTAATCATTTCCACCTACTAGCTCAGCAAGCACACTTCTGTTTTCTTCTTGGCCCACTTGTGTGAGAAGCAGTGGCCTCTCCCGTTTCACAACAGTGAAGTCCCAGTACTGTTAGACTAGACTAGCCTAGCCCACATGGGCTGTAGACATCACACTCCACCGATTGGTGGGTTTTCAGAGAGGGCTTTCAGTGGCTACATAAAAAGTTGTATGCACCATATATATTCAATGTCACATATATACCAAGTCGGTGTTCCTTATTTATAAACATTTTGTGTTTACTATAGTTCATAATTGGTATGAGGTCTGGCAGTTGGAGGTACTTAATTGTGGATGTGTTCCCTGATGTGTTTGTATCCTCCACAGCCTAAACACGCATTTCTATACTCAAATTACTTTCAGCATCAATGATCACAAATATGCAAAACAAGATCAGAAATGTATTTGATGGATGCATGATAAACAAGCCTATATATTTTGAAACACAGTAAGACAATATATATTTTTTAATTTTAAAAAAAATGTAGACCGACAATAATTCTGAAACATCCTACACATCCTACTGTTCAATATGTGCTTTTAATAATCATTCCCCACCTTTAATTTGGAGTGCCCTAAATGTCCGGTTCGTTTTAGGCCTAGAACTAGGCTATATATTCATAAATTGTAATTATTTATACATATGCGTTTCATCAATCAAAATCCTGACACTAGAAAAACACCCCAGACTGATATCAAGATATGATTTGTCAACGCGAAGAACAACTGCGCCCTCTTTTGGAATTGTTTGATACGAACATTTAAATACCTTTTTGTATTGTCGAGTTGCAAGTAAATGCACTGTCAATGGAAAAAAAAAAAAAATATATATATATATATATATATATATATATATATATATATATATATATATATATATATATATATATATGCCTATATATATATATATATATATATATATATATATGCCTATATATATATATATATATATATATATATATATATATATATATATATATATATATATATATATATGCCTATATATATATATATATATATGCCTATATATATATATATATATATATATATATATATATATATATGCCTATATATATATATATATATATATATATATATATATATATATATATATATATATATATATATATATATATATATATATATATGAAATAAGGCACCCTTCATGATGACCGATCTTAAAAAAAAAAAGATTGGGCTACCGCGAAATGTCAAAGCCTAGCGGTCTCATCTTAATACTATTACTAATAATCGATTTAATTTATATGGTCCGAATGCGCTAAAAGTAGTACTACCAGTAATGGTGAACGCAAAACTTGTACTTGTAATGCTTCATCACTAGAGGGAAGCAAATAAGCGTCTCAATGGAGTGAAAAAAGTATCTCCGCTAGCGCATAATCTTGTTCTTGTTTAATAGCTTTGATTCTGTCGATTACTGCAATAACTGCACTTATTGCTGTGGTTGCTCGACGGCTCGAGGTCCAGACTTATCAGGAATATAACAATTAAATCGTACATTGCCATACAGTAGCCTACACCGTTAGGCAGCTATTCTTAAACAATGATTGGTAAACAATTACAGTGTAATTGTTTCTTTTATTTGACTATAAATAGCCTACTATGACTTCAGAACGTAATTACCCATGACGAATAATTCAAAAATAACAAAGGAGCTATAGCATAACAAATTATGAACCTGTCTTAGGCCTACATGTTTTAGAAACTCGTCACTGCCCTGTGTTTTTAACATGTCTTTGTGTGAAGCACGAGTGCCTACGTTTGGACGAAGAAAACCGCATTCAAATGGAATAATGGACTGTTTTCATGTTACAGTTACTACACAGCCTTCATAATCGTCTGTTTTTTTTAACGTTGTTATTGTATGATTTTGATTGGGAATGTCAACTTTTGTAAACCATTATGGGCAGGTCAGGTCAGGATAGTGTGATGATAGTGCTTGTTTATTGATTATTCCTGTATATACGGTATTCGCTAACGCTGGATGCCTCTAGCCAATTAATGACTGATATCTGAATTAATAAAGGAGCACAATCACCTCCTAAATAAATCTTATTTAAGGAATAATGTCTATATCACAGCTTTATAGGCCTACATAACAGCTCACCGAAACCTTGCAAGGACATGGAACTATCTGTTTCGCAAATGTTGAACCATCCAAATCCATGATGTTATGTATTGTGTATTGTGTTTGCGTTTATTCACTCACTACCGTTCAAAAGTTTGGGGTCAATTCGGTTTCAATGAAGATAAAATTAAATTAATCAGAAAATACAGTCCAGACATTTTAATGTGTTAAATGACTATTCTAGCAGCAAACGGCTGATCTTTATGGAATTTCTACATATAAAGAGGCCCATTTCCAGCAACCATCACTCCTGTGTTCTAATGGTACACTGTTTAGCCAATCGTGTTGAAAGGCTAATGTATGATTAGAAAACCCTTGTGCAATTATTTGAGCACAGCTGATAACAACTGAATAGAAGTGTGAGTTGGACAGGATGGGACCTGTGGTCACCCTCTTTGCAGAAGATTCTTACGTATCCTGTCTTCCAGGCGGTCCATATAGGCTCGACCACCTGATGTCTCTTCAGGCCTGCGACTCTGATGTGGTTCCAGGTGGGTTTGGCAGTCATTTAAAGACAAACTAGACATGACTTCAAAGCCTTTAGCTGGTTGACAGTACAGACGTAATAGGGAACTTCTGTTGGCTACTATTATACTTGTACAGACCTTCTAAACTGAGACACCATCTATGATAAGAGGGTATTGACCGTAGATCAGGTTTTTTTCTTAATATTTGTTGCAAACAGAAAGTTTCTACTGGACTTCTTCATCCCAGATTTTTCTTAAACACTTTCTGCAGAAGTTGTGTCCACATGTGGTGGACTTGACTGATGTACAAGATGTGTCGAGGTGTCCCTGAGCAAGATACCTTACCATAATTGCCTCAGACGAGCTGCCTGTCACCTTGCATGGTTGACTTGTGAATGTGTGCATTAACCGTTGTAAGTCTCTCTCTCAACCAATCAGAGTATCCAATGGCTCCAATCCTCAGAATACCAACTCTCTCAGACTTTGCATGTTGAATCGGACCAGACACTGTCCGCACGCTGAACACAACAAACAGATTTGTTCCCGAGCTCGTCTGAGTCTCCCCAAACATTTCAGATGGCCAACGTTTGGGCCAGTGTGTTCCACGCTAAAAGGTGCTGCCTGTAGCAGAGTAGATATGAACCCTGGCTTCCACCTCATAAGAGACCAGACCTTCATCATAATCACCAAACAGCCCCACCTTCTGGATCTCAGCTCTCAGGGGGAGGCCGACAAAATAAATGAATAAATACAAACTTACTGTTGCAGTAAAAAAATTAATGGTAGCATTTTTCAGGGGTGATAATGAGCTCACCTGCTAAATTATACTGTGTCTTTGATATCCTTAATCTTGAGAGAGAGAGAGAGAGAGAGGGAGAGAGAGAGAGGAGAGAGAGAGGAGAGAGAGAGAGAGAGAGAGAGAGAGAGAGAGAGAGAGAGAGAGAGAGAGAGAGAGAGAGAGAGAGAGAGAGAGAGAGAGAGAGAGAGAGAGAGAGAGAGAGAGAGAGAGGGAGAGAGGGAGAGAGGGAGAGAGAGAGGGAGGGATAGAGCGATGGCGGGACAGATAAAAAGATAGACAGAGAAGAGACAAATCATCGACATACAATACAGACGGTTCGACCGATGTCCATTGCACCGTCTCCATCCCATTCAGAGCGGGATGCAGAGCGACATTCCCAGCAGGGGAAGGAAAGCCGGTGTCAGTCCAGCGCCTCGTAAAGACCCTACACAGCGCCTGAATTGGCCTTTTGTGGGGAGCTGCTATAGCCTTCCCCTGGTCCGGCCCCGGCCGGCCCCATTCACAAAGGTCACGTTGCTCGCCCACACTTAGACTACCTCACAATGCTACTCTTTTAGCGACGCCTCATTGACATTCCCCCCTAGCCTTACCACTGGGAATGGTTTCACTTCACCACTAGTCTCCACGGAAACAAGGGAAGTGATAGAGCGTCCGGCTGGACGGCAGAAGTGTGCCTTCCCGGATATCAGTGTGTGTGTGAGTGTGTGTGTGTAAGAAGTGAGTGTGTGTGTGTGTGTGTGTGTGTGTGTGTGTGTGTGTGTGTGAGAGGATGTATGTGTGTGTAAGAGGATGTTGCCACATGTGTCTGATTTAGATGATTTGTCACTGTGTGTGTATGTGTGTGTTTATGGGTTGGTAACAAAAACAAGTAATTTTGTAATTTTTTCAGAAACTCAAAGCAAAGAATCCTACCTGTATGGCTGAAAAAAAAATCGTTCTCAGAATCAGAATGAGATTTGACTTTATTTTCAACATCGCATTAGGAATTTGTCCCGTGCTTTACGCACAATAATAAGTAATTATTAATAGTAAAGAGACCTAAACGTATAATATAAAGAATGGAAGAAAGAAATAAAATATAAAGAAAGATCTGTTGGTCAAGAAAAATCGGTATAAAATTGATAACGGATTTGCTCTCTACAACATCTGCAGGATACGGCCCTCCCTCAAAAGGGAAGCAGCTCAGCCCTTGGTCCAAGCGCTCATCATCTGAGGCCTCGACTACTGCAACTCGCTCCCGGCTGGACTCCCTTCCTCCGCCATCAAACCTTTACAGGGTATCCAGAACGCAGCAGCACGCCTCGTGTTCAACTTACCAAGATTTCCTCATTAACCCCTGTCTTCCGTAACCTCCACGGGCTCCCTGTAGTAGCATGCATCAAGATTCATGACAATGTTACTGGCCTACAAGGGTGAACTGGAAATGCCCCTGCCTACCTCCAAGTCTAAGTCAGACCACACACCACTTGTGCGCTCCGCTCAATTACCTCAGCTGGACGTCTTGCACTGCCATCGCTAAGAGCAAGCAAAGGTTGCACAACAAAGTCAAACTTATTCTCTGTTCTGGCAACGCAATAGTTCAACGAGCCCCCTGCCGATGTCAGGAGTGCAGTTGCTCACCAGCTTTCACAAGAGACTTAAAACTCACCTGTTCAGAGTTCACCTGGACGCTGCATAGCTTCCCTCTTTATCCCCAACCGCCTTTCCTCCTGCCTTAATCCTAAAAAAAAAACCTCTTTCGCACTTATTGTACATTTGTACGTCCTGTCACTTAACGTATGCACTTTTTTATGCGTTATGTCCTGTTACTTTAAATTAGCATTGAGTAGCATATTTCCCGAGCTATCTTTATGGGAAAAAAGGGAATGGGTCAACCTAGCAATTGTAAATGCTTGGCACTTAATCTATGAACTTCCCTACTGTACCGACAGCGTTAAATTGTTGTTTCTCTAACTTCTGAAAAAATTTACTTATTGTTCGTCGCTTTTGATAAAAGCGTATGCTAAATCTAAATGTTAATAACAATTAGCAGTTTGTGCAAGAATATGCAAAGTATGGACCATGGAATGTGCAGCGGTTCACAGATTAAAGTACACAGTTTGTGTTATGCCCAAGGACTATGGTCCAGTGATCTATGCGTTAATGTGACGATTAGGTGTGGAAACTTTACGTTGATGTAATGTGTAGGGTCTATGGAGCTGGGGTGGGAGTCTATGGGGGTTCCGGGCCTTGATGAGGAGGCCGACAGTAGACAGGAAGAAAGGTTACTGGTGGCATTCGATTTTGGTCCAGATGGAGCCCCCTGCCCGGGGGAAGTGTTTTAAACTGTTTGTGTCTGGGGTGGGAGGGATCAGCCACATTCTTTCCTGCTCGCCTCAGGGTCCTGGAGAGCTGGCAGATTGCAACCAATCACCTTCTCTGCCGGTCGAATGACACTAACCCCTTGTCATTGGCAGTGGCAGCAGCTTACCAGATGGTGATGGAGGAGGTGCAGAAGTGTACCGTCATCGTCTAAGGCAGGTTGAACATCCTCAGATGCACTAGGAGGTACATCCTGTTTTTATTTATTTTTGGTGAGAGAGCTGAGGTTCAGCTGACAGAGGAAACAGAGGGACTCGAAGGGGATGACTTGGGAGACACAAAGGGGGATTGGGGCGAGCGGGGCTGGATTCTTCCTGAAGTCCACAACCATCAACACTGTCTTCAGGGTGTTGAGCTCCAGGTTGTTCAGTCCACACCAGGTAACCGGATGCTAAATCTCCCAATGCAGGCAAACTCATCTCCAGCAGAGATGAGCCAATGAGGGCGGTGTTGCCACGACCTTCAGGAGGTTGACAGACTGGTGACTGGAGGTGCAGCTGTTGGTACACAGTGAGAAGAGCAGAAGGGAAAGAGTAAAGCCTTGAGGTGAATCTGCGCTGATGGTCCAGGAGTCAGAGACGTGTTTCCCAGCTTCACGTGAGGCTTCCGGTCATACAGGAAGTCAATGGTCCATCTGCAGGTGGAGTCGGGCACGCTCAGAGCTTATCCCATAGCAGAGCCGGATTGATGGTGGTGAAGCTAGAATCCACAAAAAGGCCCCAGGTGTAGGTTCCTGCGGAGACCAGGTGCAGGAGGATTCAGTGTAGGGCCATGCTTACTGCCGGTCTACATGTTGGCTATGTAGTCAAACTGCAGGGGGTCCAGGAGAGCATCCGGAAGATTATGAGTTGGGACAACACAAGGTGCTCATATGGCTAATTACCACAGGTCAGGGAGACGTGCCTGTAGACGTTATATCCTGTGGTGCTTGGCATTATGGGGGATGGTGTTTTTTGCAGTATGCTGGTTCCTTGCATGTCTCCAGTGAGATGATGAAGACGTCTGCGACAGCTAATGGGCAAAGTGCTTCGGGCGGTTGGAGAGACGAGTCTGAACTGGCTGCCCTGTGGGGGTTCTGTCTCTTGAAGAGTCTGTTAACGTCCCTCTCCACGTTGATGGGGGTCGTCATTGTGGTAGGGGAATTCAGGGCCACTGTCGTGGGCAGCTGTGAGATGTCCAGGCCCCTGCTGTGTCGGGGGGGGGCGGCTGGAGCCGGTGGGAGGTGTTACGGGGGATGGTGACAGGCCTGTTGTCTTTCAAAGCAACATTAAAAGTCATCGTTATGCATAGATGGAAACCGTTTATAAGAATTTCATAAAAAAGACACAGCTTCAGTTTCTAAAGTTATATCTGAATGAACCACGTAAGGGAACATATGGCGTGACCTGTAGAAAATTGTACATTAAAATCATTAAACAACATCTTTAACCGGCAAACAAATTGATGAGAGGGTAGTGAGTCAAGCTTTCTCAATTGCGATATGGGACACTGAATCATTTTGGAGAATTACTCATTAATAAGATTTTTCAAACAGAACATTCTTTAGCAAGTTACTGAATAGTGGACAAGGAAGTAAACATTTAACCAAGGCCTCTCTGCTGTTGCATTAATGGGAGGTTTGAAGAGTTCCATGATGCAAGACATACTTATTTTTGGCAGAGTAAGATGACAATCCTAGAGTGCAGGCGACATACAGGACAGGAACCACGAGCTGACTGAGGAAATCGGATGTAAGCGAGTTGTTGCTTGTTCGAGAGGATTATGGTCATATTTGATGTGACATTCTGAGTTTAAATTCCGAATTCTGACTTAAATCTCAGAATTCAGACTTTTTTCTCAGAACCCTCACTTCATTCTCAGAATCAGAACTTTATACACAGAATTCCGATTTTAAACTAAAAAGAATATCATATAACTTCCTAATCCTAATTCATCAACAAGCGAACGGTTTACTTTCACTTTCGGGCGGGCAAAAGTACCGTAGCCTACTTTAAATGGTGTTTGGCCCCCTCTGTAGGCCACGCCTTTGACCAAGTTGATGGAAAATTACCGATGGGCGAGCAGATTGTTTTTGCCCTTCTGGGGGTCCTCACCAGCGACCAGTTCAGGCCGATAAGAGTCCGCTTTAAGTACTTTAACAAGTTCTTTCTTCCAGTTTCACTACACAATGTCTTCATTTAATTTAGAGGCGCCTTTCAAGACACCCAAGGTCACCTTACAGAGCATATAGTCATCATACATTTTTTAAAAAGCAAGACATTGTGGAAAGACATTGTATGCCACGACGTGGCCCGTTATCACAAGCATGCCAGCTCCGTCTGGTACAGCATCCATCGTGCCTCCCATATTCTCGACAAGATGAGGAAACTATTAAACTAAAGCAATAAAGTGTATTTGCCACGTTTCTTTGCACGCTGGGTTAATATAGAGCTAGACAATATTGATTTTTTTTTAACGTTTGTCCCTTTTTATCGCTCAGAGACCTTTACAAAACAACTTATAACGTTTCGTATAAAGACGCATGTAAACCCCGCTCCCCATCGCTTTGGATGTACTCCTTCCACTCCTCCTGCCGGGTTCCTGTGCCTTCAGCAGAATCGCTGTCTGCGGGGCTCCACGCTGATAAAACGGGAGGAGGGATCTAGAGAGAATTACGTGCGGACCGTCGAGATTACAACCCCCCCCCCCCACACACACACACACACACACACACACACACACACAAGCACACCAACACACACACACACACACACACACACACACACACACACACACACACACACACACACACACACACACACACACACACCCCACCCCACTCTCTCTCAGTGGCCACGGCATGGAAAACACGCGAAATTTATAGATTGTGTGTTATTCCTATAATCTGCCCTGCAATTTACGGCGCCCATCTTTCGTCCGTCTTTATCTCCTCACAAGAGAAAGCAATAGTAACCCGTTCGGGATGTGGTGTGTTTGCAGGAGCTGAGCTGCTCGTCTGCTTCTCCCTGTCGATTAGCGGTAGCTTTCTATTATCATCTGATGTTCGGCTGATTCGGTCGCCCCTACGCCTGGCAGAATAAGGAACACAGCGAGGAGGAATATCGTGGAGGTCCAAAGGAATTGTTGGTGAGTGGAGATGAGTGTTAGAATAACGATCATACGCGGGACGATGTTAGCTTGGTGGAGTCTCGCCCAACACACTCAAACACACACTGTGCTCCCGACTCGTTCCTCACTAAACGATGCATTATAGTTTAGATGTTAGTGGCAAGCATTAAATAGCTTCGGGACCTTTCAGTTGATCACATAGAAAAGCTATCCGTGCATTTATACAAGTAGGCCGGTCAAGTTTTGTATGTTGTTCTCCATCCTCCTCCCGATTAAAAAGCGATTCAGTAATATTCTCACTCACGTTAGTAATTCATAAGGTAACGGTACGTTAACGTTACTTAAAATAGATATCCACTGAACGTTAAACATCCATTACGAAACAAACTTCACGTCGATCCTAAACCGTTGTTGTGCAATGTAACCGAAAGTATAAAAGCCACGTATTTTCCTTATCATAATTAAAGGGGTATTTAACCACGACACTTATCTGACGATCAGGTATTTATCGAGCTGATGTTATCCATTATTACACAGTATGCTACTAAAGCTAGCTGAGGTTGTGTATTTGTTTTTTTGCATTCATGCGTTATTTTGCCCCGTAGATATTTTCTATGCTGCGTCCACACAACCGCTAGTGGGAGACAGCACACCTATGCCACAACAACACGCGGACAATATTCATTGTAATCGGCACAAAAGTGCAAATGTGGTGTTTGAGCAGTGTGGGAGAAACTAGTTTATTCTTTTAAGGGTCACGGGCACTCGTTGTAGGCTACATGCAAGCTACGATGTTGTTAAGCTATGTTTATGGGTTCTCCAGTGAGCACATTTCATTGTTTACCCCCTCAAAGTGTGCTGCGTGCCGACAGAACACCAGACAGCCTTTATTTGGGATTCAAAATGTAAGTTTAACCATTTTCCTTAAACCTGGCCCGAGGACCACAGACTGATGTTAAAAAACTCACCCTGTAAGAAGATAGCTCCTCTGGATTGAGATTTATTATCATTATGGGGAAATTAATTGGTGATCAAATATGCTCAAAAGATAGATAATATTTGCAGAGCAAATATTAGTGTGTCCTAAGAAATAGTTAGTGAGCACTAAGAAATATAGCTTAGTGACTCAAATCGTCTGGGCATTTAATAATTCAACACCAAATTGTACCCAAATTGTAAAACTATTGCAAGTACAATATCTTCTGACTTTAAACAAGGGCAGGGGTTAAACCTGATAATCCAACAATATAAAAGAGTGTGGTGGGACATGAAGGCTTGCATGGTAGGTCAAACAAAAGGTTCTAAAGTAGACCTTGACCTTTATCTTTATCCCCAGCTTAAATTATTTATTTACACATGAGAGCCAGCTAAAGCAGCAGCGATCAATGCATTTGTGCAGTTGACTGCTTTTTTGCATTATACGAGTTCTGTGTCTCTTATACTTAAGATCACAGAGTCAAATGTGCATGTATTGCCTCTCCTCTGTGCAGACTGGACAAATACACTCATCAAATGGGTAAATGTTGGACTATAGGACAGGCTTACAAACAGAAATTGTTGGATTTAATGTCAATGCTTGATTGCTTAATTTGACCAAACAAATGAAAGTATTTTTTACTGTGGTAAAAGAAAATGAGAGGAGGAGTTAGGCAGGGTGTGAAATGTGGTATTACGTGATGATAAGCAACAAAGTGCTTTTTTAATCTTTAATGTTTGCTGTTCAGAGAATGTATGGTTGTTTTGCACACGAGTGAATTACCCCCACATGAGAGCAGTTTTTATTTAGCAGCAATGACCCTATTCCCGGTGGGTCCTATTACTTAAAACCACGTAACTTGACCTGCAATCTTTTCATTTTTATGATAGACACATTTTGAAATGAATACCCTTTTCAAGAACTTTTTATCTGGCCTGTCTCTGATACTAACCACTTTTTTCCAGATAGTGTATGTAATCTATTAACGTTAGACCAGTGTTATGCATGTCACGCATAAACAAACGCATTTTGTTAGAGTTGCAAGGTTGTGAACATAAGGACTATGATTGCTGGAGGATGAGCTAAGCCATGATATTGGTTATCCGATTGGAGCAAATGCCTAGTTTCTTTCTTGACATTTCGTGGCTATGCTTTTTTTTTTTTACTAAAGTGACAGGACTGAACTGAACTGAGGCTAATTGAGGTAAACGACAGCTACATTCCCTTCTTATCTTTGGGGGCAGGAGGTGACAGAGTAAAGAGCCCTGCACCCAGAGTGCCACTAGTACGGGACAGGAGCCTGTTGCTTGTGACAGCTGCCAGTGTCATTCCTTGTTTGCTACAGCTTGTGTTACTGTGTACTGTCCTTGTCCAGTAACCAGTGAGTCAGGGGGTATGTCAAAAGCCCAAAAATTAGGGAGTCAGGGAGGGACATGAACTTTTCTTAGAGGCCTCCTCTTTTGGCCTAGTCAAGAAATATTAAGAAATTCACAGACTCAAATAGAAACCATAGAACAGTTTGTTTCTTTTTTGGTTGAGGGTGCCTAACACATCCCTTTTTCTGTTTTTAGTGGTTGGGATTATGCAAAATAAGTTTGCAATAAAAAATAACGTACGGTAATGTGCCAACATTTAATGGGTTTTGATTTGTTTTGTTTATTAGCCATAATTTAATCAATATTTCATTGCTCTCCTTAATAACCACCATTTAAAATATGTTTAGACTGTATCACATTGGTTCAGCTTATTTTTTTTTAACCTAATAAACTCATTAAGCTTAACACTTTATCCAAAAACAATAACTAATCCATACAAAGTTGATAGCTCTTGAAGACATATGCTTACTTGAATTAATTTAATCAAATCCATTGATTTCACAGACCAACAAACACTTTAATTACAACACAACAGGTAATTGTTAGTTGGAGCAATTGTTGTTGTTGTTGTTGTTGCTGTTATTGTATAGTAAGTCATTCAATGTTATTAATCTAGCCCTTAGTCTCAAACTGCTTCGAGGCCTCATGCTGTGAAACCCCGCCCAGCCCCCCCGAAGAGGAAGGAAAAACTCTTAATTATCCGGGGCAAACACTTTGGGAAGGAAGGCAGGATGGTTAGGAGGGGAATGGGTGCAACAATGCCAGCTTATTGTTAGATTGTTGGATGGAAAGTAGAAAATGAGTGTCCATGGTGGTGTGGAGGTGTTGGTGACTAAGCCGGTAGCTGTCATTTGGGGTCATGGTCACGGCAAGTAAACCACAGCATTACATTAAACCTTTTCACATTTAGTTCAGCTATTTCTTAAACATCTTATACCTTGTTACACTTATATTCACCCTTGTTGTTAGTTCATTCAAACGTTCCACTTTGTTCAAACTTAGCTTTTTTTAAAGTCTTTTAAGTCTGATTTATTCAAACTATTTTTACATTTTTTAAATGGTTTGGAATTTTACATTGTCACGATAACTCTGTTCAGACTTAAAACTTTGGAACACTTTTTAAATCTTTTCACTAGGGTTCAGCAGCTATTCATCACTTCTATCGTCTAACGTCTCAAACGGTGTCGTTTTATTAAACACTGCAGAATTCCCAGCATCTTCTTTAGGGCATTTTCTAGTTGTATATAACATTGAAACGAAAGCAAAATTTAATGATATTAAACGCATACGCCGATGCAATAGTGTTTCATATGTGAAGGCAAACTCCTGGCTGACCGAGAGCACTAGTGGATATCTCACACAGTTTTAAAGGGCCCTTAAAAAGACCCTATTATACTACTTTTCTGGTTTTAGTTTCTTATTAATGACTCCTATAGCGCAACCTGATACAAATCAGAGCACAAAAACCGATATAGATTTTCGGGAAACTCTTCCTCTCATCTGGGCGCTTTCAGCATTCTCTGTCAACGCTCGGTTTCATCCTTCTCCGCCCCCTCGCCCCCCTCCTGCCAACCCCACTCCGTTATTATTGGTTACCTTCCGGAAGACCCCCGCGCGGGCAGATTTGACCAGGCATATGGGGGCGTGGCAGTGATGCCTCTACGTGGATGATTTCCCGGAAATGTGAACAAGTGAATCGCAAACGTTGTCCCGAGTGTTTAGCGCTCTGCACAACCACCCCAGACTGTCAGCAGGGAATACGTCGAAATGCATGTACGTCATTATTTGACACTTTAGTATGGTTAAACATGACTATCAATCATTATAACAACGTTTATAGGTCATAAAAGTCGAAAAAGCATAATAGGTCCCCTTTAAGGTGCTTGCACACCGCCGCGCGGCAACCGCCCTGATAACCGACTCGCTGGCGGAAGGTTCGGCGCGGCGGTGTGAAGGGCCAGGCGTTTTCAATAGCGTTTCAACACGGGGAAAGCTGAGCGGAAGCGCAAAATCTGTGCGCGTTTACTGGTCAGCAGCCACTTTTGTAACCGCCTCCCCTCTGCCGCCCTTCCCTCATTGAAATGAATGGAGGAGGCGAGTTGTCGCTCGGCGGTGTGAAACTGGCTTTATTGTTCCAACCGGCAAGAGTGTGATTAGCCATTACAAGCCGTTTAAAAGTCTGCCTTTTCCTGTGCCTTAGTGACGTCACAAGTGGAGGTTTCCACCTAGATGTATGCTGAATAGATCAGCACTAGCCTAACCGGTGGAATATTAATGTTTCTTATCTATCCATCATGCATCTAGGTTGAAACTCTCATTTATGATGGTATTAAGGCACAGGGAAGATTTTCTAATGGCTTGACATGGCTAATCACACTCATACCTGATGATATAATAGGGACCCTTTAAGACCAAAGCATTTCCTCCAGTATGGTCCATAATCTGTCTGATTCCAATATAAGCATATATATGTGTAACGCGTTTACGATACTAAAAGGAATGTTGTGTTTTCTCTATGGCTCGGGCTAATAGGCCATCTGCTGGCTGTGGCCCTGTTGTGACGTTCCTTCAGGTGATGGATCACTCTGCCTGGCTTGTGTCCATACAAACCTCAGTGCAGGTATTTGTCATGTTTAAATAAATGATAGGCTCCTTTAAGCTCCATGTCAGTCATTTTTGTATTCAAGTGTCAGTAGCCGCCCCCGCGATTGATTATTGGTTAACCGCAACGCATGGGAAATGTTGTTTTGGTTGAAAGGTCATTGTTCGGTCATCATCATGTGTTTTCTTAGTAGTTGTGGCACAGGGGGTAGCGTCGCTCATGGGTTCTCGAAAAGGTCATTCGCTTGAGAGTGTGTGAGTTTGTTAGTGTGACGTATTGTCTTTTCATTCATGTTCAAGGCTAATCATTGCAAAGGGAACAATCAGAAAATCAATAAACACATATGTGTAATCGTAAACATCCCGCTTCTTATTATATAGCATGGTTTATATGACCGTAAGAATAAAGGTTATGGATAGATTGAAGGCATTCTTTTGGTTCCTCTTATTGTGGTCTTGTCTAAGTTGAAATTGGCCATTCTCTGTACAACTGTAAGGAAGTTAATCTTTTTTAAGACCATGCTCACACTGTGTCTATTTCTGTTGCTGTGTTTTGGTGTATTGGCGTTGGCGTAGGACTATTTCTCTCCTTGAATAGTTGGTAGAGGTTTCTATGTACCCAATTTAAAATAGATCCGTACAACTACAGTGATTTTTTTTTAAATGAAGTTAAATTTTGTCTTGGCAACTAATGTACATATACTGCTGGACAACATTTGGATGAAATGGATTGCCTTATATTTGACCCACCTGAATTTGTTTTAAATTTATTATTTTATTTGATCACTTACAAACTGATACCAGGCATACATCCTACATAATGGGATTCATTTGTCATCACATTGTATCTTTATAGTATTTAAATCATTCTGATCAAACCATTTTTCAAAAATAAACAGAACCCTAAATAGCTACTCTTAACTTAACAGTCTCTTAACTTAATATAAACTTGGGTGCAGCACTGAGCCATATAGTCCTGTATATTACCACTAATTTCATCTGTCCACTAAGGCAATAATAGTCCAGCCATATACAAACTAGTTCCATTCCAGCCAATTGTTTTCAATGAGATTTGATCAGCCAGCTCCAAAGGAAACGTCTACCTTGTGTTTAAATATTCATGGTGTATACATGTGATCTCTTATTTACGTCTTCAGAGGGGAACTGCCTGAGGGAAGGTCCTGATTGGTTCCCGCAAGGGGGACGGGGGTATTCTGTTGTTGCCCTGCACATGGCTCTGTTACGTAACAGCATGGAGTGAGGGGAGGAGGGGGGGGGGGGGTTGAGGATTAATGGAAAATGTAGAAGCAGGAAGTCTCGAACTGTGGCACGACTGGCATCTTATCTTTTTTTGAATTACCTTTAAAAATACTACACTCTTAAAAAGAAACATGTTCACTCTGGTGCCTTTTATTGTTGTAGAAAAACATCATGTGACATACACGATCAAGATCATATTACAAAAAGATTTCATCATGAAGGATGAACAATCTTCTCGTTTCAACAATCTAGGAACCCTAGAACTCTGTTTTTTTGGCTTCACTTCAAGTCCTCTTTAAATGTATTTTATTGGGTCCTAAGTGTTCTCTATACTGGGATCGAGACAAGGAGTTATATTCAGAAAAATACGTTCCGTACGAGCCAGGGTAAAGACGATTTTCAGCATTTAACTTTGACAGTGATTTGTAGCGCCCCCTTTGGGGGAAGTTATATCAAACATTTTGGAGACCTGCTTACTGGGAATATTCCCAGTACCCTTTATTCCCCAAAGTCAACATAAATATGCCTACATCCCGTGATATATTATTTTGCGCAGAAGTATTGTCTGTATCTGGTAGATTAGTGCATGCCTTCCATGTTCAACCTCCCACAGAAACACATCCAAAGCATTACAACAAGAATCCATTGACTTTTTGAAATAGTGTGAATGTATAATTTGGCTTCATTAAGCAGCCCCCAAGGGACCACATTCATCTGCATTGGACAGCCATCCTCTAGTTAGCCTGAAGACATGTCTGGTCATGCCTATTCAGCGTTGTTCAGTGAGTGGGTGAGAACCCCTCATAAAAGCACAAATCTAGACGCTGTAACTTACTGTTTCAAGGCTCCCTACTAAAAAGTAGGAAGAGTTGAGCTGTTTAACAATTTATCTGATTACTGTGTGATTACCATCATCGCCCTATTATTATAATTTTTTGGGGTGCTTTATATTTATTTTCCGGATCATTCTTGGTGGGCTTAATCGCTCGCCTGAAGGTAGGCTAATTATATTCATGTACAACTTTTTCGTTTTTCATACTCTGGTGTGTGAAATCAAAGTCGTATTTTTTGCAATTTATTTGTCAATCAAACAAATAATTTCTCACCTTTCTCTTCTCTCCTCATCTCACTCTCCCGCCCTCTTCATAATCCTCTCCCTCATCCTCTGTCTCTCCCTCCATACAGACTATCCATGAGTACCGATTTCAAGCACCATACTTTCAGGATGCCAAACATAGGGTTCCAGAACCTTCCCCTCAATATTTACATTGTTGTGTTTGGGACGGCTATATTCGTCTTCATCCTCAGCCTGCTCTTCTGCTGCTACCTGATAAGGTAAGCTCGAGAAATGGCTCCACTGCCTTCTCTTCAAGCTCATTAAGACTGGAAAAGTTTGTTTTAGGTTTCTCGGCCAAAGAGTGACATGCCTTATTTTGTGTAAATGATTGTGTTGATTAAATGTGCTGAAATGAAGAACATGACCCTTCATTTATTATGAGCATTTTAATTGTCTTGTGCAGACAGCCATCCATGCATATATCCTGCATTCATATTGGGAACGCTAAATCATTTTGAAGTGCTTGCATGGATCCTTATTTAATGAATACTCCTCGGCTAAAATGTGTCGTCCACAGCAATTATTATTTCCTGAGTTTCCTTGAGGCCAACATCATTTTGAATAATTATACAAAATGTCAATATACATATTGACTATATGCCGTTCCATCTTGAGTTGGAATGGCATATAGTCTAAGATCACTTAAAATGTGAGAATTAAAATGTGCTTAGAATAGTTCTGGCTGCAAGCCAAGAGGCATGCTCATAAAATCAAGTTTATACCAGTATTTCAGGCTTTATATTTTCCCATAAACTGATTTGGTGTCTGTCATAGCTGGATGATATGCCTCTGAAACAATGCATTCCTCATTCAAAAGGCACCACAGCCGCCCTTTGATTCGGGTGACGAAGAAAAAACTCTCAAATGTCAACTTTGGAGAAAAGAGTTTCTGACCTAACCATCTTAAAGAAAAGAGAACAATAAAAGTACTGTTTAATTTGTCAAAGAAGCAAACTTGTTTTACTGAATATTGTTTAAAGTACACCACCACTACCATCGTATTTTGAGGTAGGTGCTAAAGTATAGGTAAATAATATTAATATTATTATTATCATCATAGATTAAATGATAATAGGGATAGATAGGGATAAATTAATTCACCCAGGTGAGGGTTTATTTTTTACTTCACATGTATTTAATGAATTTACCAAGTCTCTCAAAAAAGAGTAGCAGATCATCTCGATAAATATGTTATTAATTAAGTACCTTAACTGATACACATTAAAGAGCATTGTTGTCAAATGTCATACACAAGTAGTTTAATCTAATTTCTAACCGCTGGTATCTTAAATATAATTATACATTAATATTAATTTCAGACTGTAATATACGTGCTGTTTCAAGTGTTGCACTGACCGGAATAGAAGCTTTTGTGTAGCCAGATTTGTGTGAGTGATTTCTGTAGGTAGAATGATGTGAGTTGTGACTCACTATGGCACACTGCTATAATAGCCGTGAATATCAACGCAAAACCATGCTTCGCAGCATAAGTGTGTTGAGTATATTCCCATTCATTCAAAAGTAAACAAAGACAATAATGGAATATTACAAGCCTGACTCAGGATGAATAATCGTGCACTGTGTTGTCAACCATAAACCGAAAGGTCAAAGATATAACGTTCACACAGGAAGAAATAACATTCCTAAATGATATATGATTCACATGAATGTGAAAGTTAAACTGGTTAACATGAATGTGAAAGCAAACCACTTAAGCCTCAGGACACCTAAGGCTATGAGGTTGAAAGGAGACACCGGTACACATGACCCTGAACGCAATGTGCCCGGAAGGCATTTCATCCTACTTCGTCTTAAATTATATTATTTTATATGATATAATATTATATTATATTAAATGGATGGTGCTCAATTTCATAAAAATACATAGTTTCCAAGAACTGATTCATACATTAGTTATAGCATGGTCAAAGGGAAGCCCAACTGGTCTATATTAAAACTGTCCAATACCAAACAAATCAAGTCATGATCTCTCCCCCTTTGACCCCAACTGACCCATGACCCTATGCCACCATGTGCCCCATTACATGCTGGTCTCTTTCAGAATGTCAGTACCTCTGCTAGTGTGTGCTGCCTGTTTTGCAGATTCCTCTCACACTGCAGCGAGAGGTTAAGGTTACTTGTTATGGAGGTAAATCTCATATGACTACGAATCTCTTATCTCTCCTGCTCACACTGTGCTCCCCTTACAACCTTCCTTGCTCAAACATTTACGCCATCTTTTTTTCTCGCTCTGTGTCCAGACTCTTCCATTCTCTCACTTGTTTACTATTGTTATTTGTTGTGGTGGTTGTTGTTTGTTGTTGTCAATAGTTCTTGCCTGAGCGAAAGGTTCACAAGTGTACATTTCCCTTCGTGTGGCTCATAGATTTTCAGTTTACCAGCCTGTTCAGGTTGCATTAGTAACTAAAATTCATGTTTTTTGCCATGTTTTAATTGTGTGCTTTAATTGATCTATGTCCTTTTTCCGTGAATGGTGAGTTTAGATTCTGGTCAATAACGTTCAGAGAGTATGCCTTCTTCAATATTGGAACACCTCGTAGAGCATTTATTTGGACCTAGATTGGTGATCTGCCTTTAAACAGGTCCAAATCAATGCTCTACAAATCCAGCATTAACAACACGGTCAAATAGAACTTTCAAATCATGTTTCCTTGACAACACAAAAACCACACGCTTAATAATAATGCACTGCAGAAGATTTTTTAAGTTTGACTACTTAAGTAGAAAAAAAAACGTCAACAATGTTACAGATGAAAGTAACTAATTTGTAATCATTGTTGGTACCTGGGGTATATATGTGGTACGGTGTCCACTGCTAAAAAGTGTACGTTATTAATGACGCTTTTTAACTTAAAATCAATTACAAAATGTGAAATGGTTGCATATATGAGTTGAGGAACAAATGGTCAATCAAAAGTTACTCAAACAAACTGGATAAAATAGTAACTTATTGATAATATTGAATAATGTAGTTTTTCATTTGTTGCAGAATACTCTTACTCTAACAAACCAATGTAGTCTCAATGGCTACCATTGGCAATATTTTATTCATCAAAACCATTTCTGTCAGAGCAATCATAAATTGTTTCCTTAGTTGTTGATGGACCGCTCTGTGTTGATATATATGGCATAGGGAGTATTTCAAGAGATTCCTTAATCCATTAATTTTATCACTTCATATATAATTGTTATAATGTTAAAATAATGTAATGCATCAATTGAATATATGATGTATAGATAAACTGCATAACAGCTATAACAAATTTTCCTTGAAATATTGCAATCTATTAGATGTTCCTATATGCCCAGCCTAAATCTGTTTTCCAGCTTATTACAAATATTGAACAAATATGGTTTTTCCTGTACAAAATAATGTGATCCAAAATGACAAACTTGAAAAATGTAATAAAAAATGTATTAAATACAATTATTTTTGCTTAAACTGTATGATAAACTCAAGCTTTACATTTCAATTTCTAGCATCACGAGTGCAATAAATTGTGACTTTTAAGTCCTTCTTTCTGGATGTATCTGTCAGATAGGATCACGAGTTTTAGATCACTTACTAATCCAGGAGATCTTTTTCCCTTTCATTCTTTCTAGATTACGGCACCAGGCCCACAAAGAGTTGTACGCATACAAACAGGTAAGACACGCACGCACGCACGCACACGCACGCACGCACGCACGCACCTACGCACACACACACACAGAGCTGTTTCTTTGTCAATTGATGGATATAACGATCTATCTGCAAATAAAGCACAAACACACTCAAAGTATTTATCTCACTCTAGATCTCTTTGAAGCCGTTTAGTGTGTTGCAAATTTGAGGGCAATCTGTACAATGTTGGAACAAATTATATAGTACCATTTGAAATGTGATTATTTAAGTCCCTTATATGCAAATGTTATTGGGTTTTGTCTCCTTGCCAACGTATGGCATTGTTAAAACCAGTTTACATTCTCTGTTGCTTACATTCTCTGCTGAAGAATACATAGCGGCTACACAAACGTTCAAGTGCGGTAGCTGTTGTTATCTCTTCTATGTTGATCAGACTAAGGCCCCGTCCACACAGAGCCGATTTTTTGGTGAAACCGCATAAGTCCTTGTGCGTTTCGGCTGACCGTCCAGACGGAGCCGGCGAATCTGGTGCCCTTAACCACACATTTCTGAAACCACCCTCGGAGGGGGTTTCAAATCTATCCGGACCTATGCGATTTCGTGTTAGGATTCGTGTGGACCCCTGAAACGCAAACAATGACGACATTAGCCCCCCACCAGCTGGGGGACGTCAGAGTTGCGTTGAATTTATTTATTATTTTATTTTTATTCTTTTTGTAGCTTTAAATAAAGCCTTTTGATGAATTGAATTGCTAACTGTACATTAAAAAGTACTTCTGCTCAATTTAAAAGATTGATTCTCCTTGTGACTGAATGTTTGTATACAGCGCGCAGGCTGTATGCGCGCAGGCTTGATGCGCTCCACTATTTTCTGTGGAGAACCAGCGCCTTGAATATTTACTACAGCCTTTCTACAGCTCGATGCGGTTTCACAATGACTCCCTCTTTACGGAGATATTCCTGAACCGCATTAAATGAAACCGGATCGTTTTCGCCCGTTTCGGCTCCGTGTGGACGGGGCCTAGGTGAGATACAAGGGAAATTCTGAATTGAAAGTGTGAAAAGTCACACACCTTCCTGGGTACCTTCCGAAACCAAGTGGAAAAGACATTTTCCTTTTTGGGGTTTTCTCTACATTGCATACCTACTAAGATCTTGGAGGGTTGCTGAAGGAAATATCCAGGTAACAAGTTTTTGATCATTGACCATGTCTGCTCTTCCTTTGCAGGTTATACAGAAAGAAAAGGTCAAAGAGCTAAATTTGCATGAGGTAAGTCCTACCTACGAGTTAAGATTAGGATTTTCCTAAATCATATTCGCATAATGGTTGCTAATCATCTGACATTATTCATTAATACAGTAATACAGACAACTGCTGCCCCCCCCCCCATTCACAAAACATAGAGCATCTCAAATCAAAAGACCTAATTGAGCAAAAAGTTTCTCAAACAAACTAATTCATGTGATTTATACATACCCCTAATTAAGTATAGGGTGTGCCACGAAGACCATCTGCCTTTGGAACCACAATAAACCTCTATGCTTTACTCGTACGTCATAAGAATCTGGTTTGCAGGAAGATACATTTAGATGATATTGCATCATGGCACTGATGCCCTATTTTATGACCATTAGATTAGATCAAATTTAAAATATATAAAAAATATCCAAATATCATGACCAATTGCCTGATAAAACCGACATTCACAGCCTTCTCTAACGCCTATAATAGATAACACACCCGTCCTGGGGTCATTTGTAAAAGACGATGCTACTTAATCTCTTTTGACGACAACAATGGGAGGCTCTGGCTCTTTGTACTACACCAGCGTGTCCCTCTTTTCACCCATCCACCTTTCAACTCTGTTTTGAGTTAACTGCCCATGCCTCTGTCTAAGCAAATTTAGACTTTAGACCGCTCCTAGTTATCCCTGTTTTGTTTGTGGAAGCATCTTGCCTGTCAATCACAGGTGTATGAGTGCAACACCTCTAACTGGAGAAGAGGTGTAGGGAGAAGAGGAGCCGAGGAGAAGGTTTTTTGGTTGATTAGTTTCAATATCTCACTCTCCTCTGCTCTTCTCTGCTCTAGCTCTTAAGAACGCTCAAATCATACCTACAGCACCTTTTAGTAAATCAATAAGAAATTGTTATTATGGATTTACTACCGAAACAATAGAAGTAATCACTCTTCAACATTTTGTGGGTAGCAATTATTATCTTATTTTTCAAATTATAATCTAATAATACAAGCATTAAGAAGTAAAAGTGTGAGGTCATCAGTGTCAAAAGGAAACGGTATCATAGCATCGTATTGGATACACACTCTCTCCTACTCTACAGATATGTGCAGTGTGCCTGGAGGAGTTCAAACAGAGAGATGAGCTGGGCATCTGCCCATGCAAGCATGCCTTTCACAGAAAGTAAGTAGAACAGGTTTGGTCGGGCAACCAGGGACACGCACAATTGATTCATGCATGCATCAATCATCATTAAATTGGGTAAATATGGGCAGTCGTACAGAAAAACATACCTGCGACCTACCAAAGTATTTGGTAAAGTGTGGAGATACTTTCGGCACCGGAATATCAGTCAAATCAGCAATACATTCTCATGCACATTTAACAAACAGAGTTGATTAATGCCTCTCTTTTTAAATCGTATTTTTGTCCCACAAGAATAGTCAGTGACAAACAGTAAATGATTAAAGTGGCAACACACAGGCTGTTTCTGGTTATGCCTCTTGTAGCTGCCTATTGCTCCCAAGCCATCTGTCAGCATCACTACAAGTGACAGTCGTTCTCCTACATGTGTTCCTGGCCTGGATTTGCATTGGGGTTAGGGTTACCACAGCATACCAGCTCATTAACTCATTAGGGAGCAGAGCTCTAAACAGGAAGCTCAGGGAAAATGTGACAGGAGAATGACGTATGGCATATATAAACACACACACACACACACACACACACACACACACACACACACACACACACACACACACACACACACGTATAGATAACCTAGAGTTACAGATTCACCATTCTTGTTCTCCAACCTTGAACCTGATCCCTGTTCTTACTCTCCATACCCTCCTTCCTTGTGTGTGTGTGTGTGTGTGTGTGTGTGTGTGTGTGTGTGTGTGTGTGTGTGTGTGTGTGTGTGTGTGTGTGTGTGTGTGTGTGTGTGTGTGCGCCTCCATCCAGGTGCCTGATTAAGTGGCTGGAGGTGAGGAAGGTGTGCCCGCTGTGCAACACCCTGGTGCTGCAGCTGGCCCAGCAGGCCGGCACCCCCACCGACACCCCCACACAACAGCCCCTTCCTGGGGTGGAGAACCTGGTGTAGCCCACAGCCACCCTGCCCACCCACCAACACCATATCACCACACAAACTGAGCACACACACGTACAAGGACCCACACATTCACAGACACGCACAGGTACAGAGGCACACATATGCCTCCAAGATGTGCCTCCCAGATGCCGGCGCACATAATCGCACAAAGCGATGCAAACACACACACATCCACACACATGCATCCACACACATGCACTGCCAACTCAAATACACACAACCTGCCCTGACATCTGGATAGAGGAGCCGGACAATTGATCTGTATCCAAGAAGTAGTGAAGGAGAGGCTGGAGCTTTGGTGTAGAACTGTCTTGATCTGCCATTAATCTCTTTCAACGGCTGCTCACTTTGCCTTTCTTGATACCTGGATACCTTGGATGTCAGTGCCATCTCATAATGTACACTCTGTTGAGCTTGCCCTATTGTTGTTGTTGTTAAACGGACAGTGCAGAAGAAGATGATGTTTGCTTCTCAGCCAAGACTGTTTCACAACCAAAGCAATTTGATTGGGACACCAGCAGAATGCGAGTTCATGAAAAAACTGTTTTGTTTTTTTAATCTATTTTTTGTTTGTTTTTGACAAGCACTTTATGATGACTGAACCTTAATTGCTTGTGATGGAAGTAGCAAGGTAATATTTTATTATAATTTTTCGAAATTTGTTTCTTAATATGTGTGTTTTTATTTTATTTTTATTAGTTTAAGATTTTTATAAGGACAACGTTGATCTTAAAGGGACAACCGTATTTACAATATGTTGCGGAAAGTGAAGAATGATTTCAAAGTGGTGGATGCAAAAATATCTAACAAATCTGTCTTATAAAAATGTGAATTGAGGTCGAAGATTTGTATTTGTCGCAACCCAGAACGGATTTTCAGGTATACATCTGAAACAAAAACAAACACACATGCAAACACACAAACAGGCAACAAAATGTAATTATATATTAATATGACAGTTTTACACTTCAATTAATTTAACACTATTAAAAGTTTACAGTTATTTGTATTTGTTACAGTTTGGCAATTTTTTTTAAAATTATTAATCAGCTTGTCTTGCCTGTATTTCAATGGAGGAAAACCTTTGCATGCCACATTCATTGTCTTGGGACATTCACTGTAACACATTTATGGTATGAAGAACAAAATAACTGAATGTGAAAGTTTTATTTACATGTGATACCGAAGAACAAATTCTGATTGGCTACTAACTTGTATGTTTAAATACTGCCTTCTTCATGGCGATTATGGTGGATCATTTATGTGATTTGCTCAAATTTCAGCCATATAAAGTCACGGTTAACAGAACAGAAGTCCTTAGAGTTTAGTCAGGGGGCTGAGAACAAGCTGGCCCGTGCCACCTTTGCTGCATGCCGACACAATTCACTTTAACATGTTGTGTTAGTGCTGTGGCAAAGGCAACCCGCACACTTTGTTACTCACAGCGTGAACCAATCAGAGGGCTGTCAGAACAGCTGTGCTCAGCCGTTTCATTCAGAAAACAAGCCCAATGTTGCTGCTGATCAGAGCCCTGCAGTCTAGTGGTTTCTACTCCTGCTTCACCCACTTGTTGTTATTGTTGTTACTCGCTGCACGTGACATGCATAGTGTTCCATTACAAACATTATTGGGTCAAAGTGCTAAGTAGCTTACTTTGGACAGATAAAGGTTGTGTGCCACTCTAAGCGTTTGAAGAAGAGGCTATGGATAATTCGGCACTTTTTTGCAATTAATCTTGTAATATATTATTATTATGAAATTTCTGTCCCAACTTTTTCACAAACAGCTGAAAAAAAACTATTTAAGCTTGACCTGTGCAATCCATTAACAATTCTCAAGCATTGTTATTTTCTGTTTGTTTGACTATAATGATACATATAAAGAGCTGTTTTTCAAACTGGCATATCCTTATATTTGATATAAATAAAAAGAGTAATAAATTATTAGGGTAAAATTATCAAGAAATAGTAAACAAGAAGGAAAGTTATCTATTGCCTATTACTAAACACTTATGAGATTGTTCTTGAAAGTTCAGCCACTTGAAATTGGCCCTTATAAGCCTTCCCTTGTCGATAAATATTTTCTTCCTGGGCCTGTTCTACAGAGAACTAGCCAGATATGAAAGAAGGTGGCACCTTCTTTCTCATTGACACAGCCATCCCATACAAGCCCTTCAAAAGGCCATTTACTTGTATTTTTAAGTTTGATCATAAGTTAACAATTTGATATGGTTGATCATAACTGGAAAACCTGACAAAGCACATCCCTCTGTTGTGATCTTTTTATTTGTCGTTTTTAAGTGCAAGCTTGGAGATTGAAACACGATGATTGTAATATGTATGGTAAAGCGCTGGTGTTTGAGAAGTGTTGTTTTTTCCGTTTTTGTTGCATGTATTCATAATATTATTTGGTATTGTTACACAGAAAAAACTGGTAGTGAGACACTCAAACTGCCATCCAACAATCTGATGTGGTTTATTCCGTTCCAGCGTTTGTGGTATTTTTTTCAGTTGAAATTGCTGCCGCCCTATAAACATGAAATGTGGAGCATGTATTGTCGTAAAAATATGTATAATTGTTTTAGGAAGGGCTCCTCGAAGTGCAGAGCAGGCACATCTTCATAGTAAATGGAAAAGGCTATGAGAAGGTATTTTCACACTTGGACGACTGTTGTTCTAAGTTAAGTACCTGTAGATTATCATTGTGTCACGGAATTTAACAGTGTATACCCATTTATATGTCAACACATGGGTATGACCTCAGACTGAGGCATTTGGTGCTTTTTTTCTATCAACAGCGAACTGCACGTCATGAAATGTGGCTCAAGGAAAAGAGGCGTGGCTTGGTTTACTTTTGAAACTCCTGGCTCACTGAATTAAGTGCTCTCTCTCAGCAAACGTCTTATCATGTATCCAACAATATCTTCTTTCTATCTCTTCCTTTCAGCACCATTTTTTTTTTTAGAAGCAATAATTCTGTAAGGCAACTGATGCAGCAGAATTGTTAAAGTTCTATTTTTGTATATTTAATTGCTCAGTTTTGAAATTTTCAACACAGTTTTTTTGTTGCATGATATGCCATGAATTGTAAATAAAGTGTCCATGTTTTGGAAGTAATTTCTGGAGTGGAGTGGCCTCTGTGATGATAACTTGAAAACTAATGGTAGAATGGGGGAAACATTGGATAAAGAGGAGGTGTACCCAGTTTTGTAGAGCAGCACTGTCAGACAACAGCTACATTTTTATCTGCCTTTGAACAAATTAAATTCCATGTGAGGCTGAGAACAATCAAAACATAATCAAAACTGGAGTAACTAATTAATAAGTCTAAAAAAGGGAAAGAACTAAGGTGGCATAGGCCCTTCATTGAGACACATGAGTCAGTCTGGGGTTATTGTTGAATAGTCCAAAGAAACCATGCACGTCCTATGTTCTTTCCTTGACCTCAATGGAAACTGTCATGTGGTGAGGAAAGATTAAAAAAATATATACATATATATAACTTCATAACCAAGGTTGGAAGGGTAATATCTATTTTTATAAATGCGACCTGTCACAAAAATGAAGCTAAATGGTTGTCACATTGAGGATGGATGCTCAGGACATGAATCCCAATTAGTAGGATTGTAGGAAAATATTTGTTGCTTGTTTCCGTGAATGGCTAATCGCGCCTCCCAATAGCTGTAAAATAATAATTGGATAGCAAGATGATAGGATTAGACAGAGCTCAATAAACGGTGTATGGGAAATTGAGAAAGTTGATGCTGTATCAATCTTGAGGATCAGAAATTATAAAAAAATAAATGACAATTACAAAATCAATGTATTTTTTCTGTTGAATGACCTTAACTGTCTCCTGGTCATTTCCACCACACCACACACCTGAACCGGAGCTTCTGACTGCTTCACATGGTATCTGGGATCGTTACCGGCCTGAGTAGCCCAAGGCTGCGCCTTGGGCTAGCTATAAAAGAATGCCAAGCCATTCTTTTATAGCTGCAGAATGATTGCAGGACAATGACTTGGCCAGAACACCTCTCCATGTCCTCATTGAAAGTTTCATATCACAGAAAAAAATTGCAGTGAATAAAGGCACTGTTGAAAGATAAGCAAAAATGTTTGCCAGGTTTTCTATCATTCAAGAAAAGAGCTGCAATGTAAATTGGCTTCATCTAGTGGTAAGGAGGGGAATTACGAGGGGGATCCCCCCCCCCCACCCCCTGGTTTACTTTTATATATATTAAAATAATTACTGCTAATTAATTATCAATGCTCTCATTAGGTCTATATGTAATGCCTTTTAAATAGTTCTCTGGATCTTTCGAGCAATAGCAACATGATATAGCCTAATTTAGGCCTACATGAAAATCAATGCTGTTAGACAAACCTCTGCATACATATTGCACATGCATTCCATACAAAATGACGAGTGGAGGAACAAGTCAAGCCACTAGAGCATATGTGAAAGGATTTAACCCCACCTGTCATATTATGAAAACAATGAAGCAGCAACAGGAATATTGGGCAGGGTTCATATAGTAACACCATTCTGTTATGCCAGAGGATGAAAGAGTTGATTCTTAACATCTTCTAAACGACTTTCACTAGCCTTGTGCCTTTAGGATTGAAGTTTTTTCCAGATTCAAAGTGTCTTATTCTGCATTCTTTGGTAAGTATTTTTGTGACTAGGCCTAATTGCATTCTGTTTTATTGGGATAACTAGTTTATTCATTCTATTTTGTAGGATCGCAAAAGAATGTCATCTTTGTTTTGATATTACCTTCCTAAAACAGCTGGTAAGTGTGTGCAGCACACACCAATTATAAGTACATGGATAGGGGCCACAGATTAAATATAATCCATTATAACACTTGGCCCATGTTGTGGGATTAGAAAGGGATTTTATATAAAACAAAAGATAAAAAATTACGGCTAAATATTAATTTGTTTTTTATATAACAGGCAGTTATGTCAATAATGACAACATGGAAAGGATGAAAATGTAGGTGATAGCTAATGGTAAATTGTTAGTAAAATGTACATGATCACTGCTAAAAGACCATTTATAGCTTGATTATGTGGGTATGTGTTTGAAAAAGCAAGCTAAACGTTTGTTACAAGTTTCTTTTTTTAAACAATGCCAAAAGGTTGAGCATTTATCATTGTAGTTGTCGTTTACATTTGTAGTGCAAATGTAGTATACTTTTTTTTATTATTATTAAATATGGCATTGAATGGGGCAAAAGCACTCAAATCAACCACTCTTTACATGACATCTGGGAGTTTTAAATTTGGGCAGACATTTGGAAACTAGAATTAAGCAGTTCTTCAAAAAGTTTTGAGCTGCTTGGATAACAAGGGGTGCTATTATCGTCAAATTATTGTTTTAGTATATACTATACACCTGAACAAAATAACACTTTTTGCTGGGGATAATTTGTTTTTAATAGCAGTTTAATTGTATTTATTGGCGTGACGAGACGACCGTCACGCGCGCTAAACAATATATAGGATATTTCCCAATATCCCAAGATAACGAGCCAATCAAATTGCGCCATCCTAGGAGGTTCACTTGCAGAGTTTTTGAAATTCTTGAAAATCTGCTTCCCCTTCACCATTAACAAATTGAACAATTCCTTTTATAATTGAGCAAGATAAAGCTGAGTTATGCGCAAATTAAGAATATGCAAATTAGCCATGGACATTATTCAATCAATCACAAATCCGCTCAAGAGTGGCCAGACACTTGACAGGCCAGTGGAGGGCACCCGCCTGTGGTCATGTGACAAGTTTTGTGTTTATTGCTCAATCAATTATGTCACAATGTCAAATTCAACTTAGGCTATTTGTATCTAATTATGTTTGGTCATACTGACGTAGGCTCAAACGGGACTCAATAGTATAATCATACGAAAGGGGGATTCTGAATCTCAAATAATGTAGGTGAAGGTGCCCTTATTTGAGCGTATGCTCTAGCTAGCAAATGCTGTGCAGGCCATTGAAGGGGTACACTCACAATATTTTCAAAGTCTGCTGTTGTAGCGGTGGATTTTGTGTACCCTGTTCACCTTAAGCACGTTTTTCCACCGGCGGGTACGCTTCGGACCCAGCACACCTCAGCCCGGTATAGCCCAGCTCAGTTACGGCTCGCGTTTCCACCGCCGCCAGTATCCTTATGGTAGGGCGGGGTTTAAGCCGTAGGGCGATATCCGAGGCAGCTCTGTAAACAACGTGACCTCATAGCAGCCCCACACGGTGTATCCTGCTAATAAATCCAATGAAAAAGAAGAACGTGCACAATGAACAAAGAGCAACAATGTAGGACGTCCAAGAAGGACGGCAAACTTTTGCGCATCATTTTCTTCAATAAACAAAGCTTTCCCGTTGTCCAGAAATATCTTGCGGGTACCGTTTGTTGGTTATTATCCACCTGTCGCACGGAAGTGCGATTCCAACGACCAATCAGCGGACGGTGTGTATAGCTCGAACTGGCCGGCACCCTTTCAGGCGTCTCAGGGCCCCAACGGAGGAGTACTGCGAAACGAGTACGGCTCAATACGGCTAGTCTGCATCACGCCGACTTTTGGCGGTGGAAACCCGACCTGTACCGCACCTTTGCGAACTGAACCGACCCGCACCCTCTGGTGGAAATGCGCCACTACTTATATAATTGATAATAATTGTTTATATATTTAACCAAGGCAGATTCTGGATAATATTTATACATTTGCCTATTTGTTGCAATTGTGGAAGCCCTCCTGCCCCTTTTGACAGAAAGTTCTCAAACGTGGTATCAGGGCCTTATTTGACATGTAGAATAATAAGGCCTCAAGGACACGTCAGAATATATTTTTCTGTACCTTCAAAGTTTTGGAAAACATACAAGCATTTTCTTGTAAACTTTAAACCCAAATGACACACGTGTTTCTTGTTGAGGTAAAAATGGCACTTGTACACCTCAAAGTGGCCCAGGGATATTAATCTTGGCATGCCTAAAGGAAATTGCATGTAAAATCATCAGTCGTCATCACATTTTTACATTTTAAATATAATAATTTATATTCATATTTTGTGTATTTGAGTGTAATCTAATTTCACTATGTCAACAGGAAATGGTTCACATAGGCTAGAAAAAGATAAGGCTATACTGGTTAGGCAAATTGCTATGGATAGTCAAAGCAAAAGTAACACAACATGTACACAATTTCCCTTGCAGGCGTTCTAAATGTCATTTACATTTCGACAATCTGCAATAGGGCTTGTTCATAAACTCGGGTTCTGTTCCTTAAAGAAGGCTTCTAATCATTGTACATGAACTTTGACATAAGTAAGCATCATGGAAATCAGGCAGGATTGAGCTAATCCATGCAAGGCTAGCAGTAGCATCTTAAAATCCAATGTGGCAATTATTGGCAGCCAATGCAGAGAGGCGAGAATAGGAGTGATAAAATACAATATTCTTGTCTAGTCAATAATCTATCTGCAGTATTTTGTACAAAATCGGAGGGTTCTCGTGGTCGATTTAGGTAGACCAGAGAATAAAATAATTACAATAATCCAGTCTTGATGATATAAATGCATGAATGAGTGTCTCTGAATCTGCCGCAGATATCATTGTTCTGATTTTCACAATATTTCTCAGATGAAAGAATGCAATTCTAGCTATACTTTTAAGATGTTAGTCAAAACAGAGCAGAGGGTCAAACAGGACACCAAGATTCCTGACACACGCACTCTGCGGGATGATGCTTTGGGCTGATCATTTTCTGCTCTGTCTTCCTAGTATTAAGCTGAAGGATGTTCTGTGATACAGCTCTTTACTGCAGTCAGCCAGGACTCAACCTTCGGGATCTGGTCCGAGTCCTCTGATTCTACAGGAATATAGAGTTGGGTGTCATCCGCATAGAAATAGAAGCTAATTCCATAGCTGCGGATAAAGTCGCCCAAGAAAAACATATTGAATGCAAAAAGCAATGGACCAAGGACCGACCCTTGTGGAACACAATGCTTTGATTCTGAACCCTCATTGACACAAATTGTGAGGTAAGAATCAAGCCAGCGAACAGCAGAACCCCCGAACCCAACATAGTGGTCAAGACAGTGAAGAAGGATGCTGTGGTTGATCGTGTCGAACGCAGCACTGAGGTCGAGCAACACAAGCATCGAGCTTGGATTGGTATCTAAAGTAAGAAGGATATAATTTACCGCTCTTGTCACAGCAGTGTCAGTTGAATGGAAATCCCTGAACCCAGACTGAAAAGGTTTGAAAAGGTGGTTCGTCGTCAGATAGCCTACAATTAGCTTTGCCACATTCCTTTCCTGTATCTTGGACAGGAAGTGAAGGTTCTATATTGGCCAATTGTTCTGACTTATTCAGGATCCAGGCCACGCTTTCCTAGCAGTTTTGTCATTGCAGCCTTGAAACTAGAGGGGACAATTACTGTAGTCAGCAAAATATTGATCAAAGAGAGGATGGCAGGTCCCACAATAGGAAGGTCCATTTGGATTAATTTAGGGAAATAGATCTTGATTGCATTTTCTGTTTTATAGTTTCCAAAGAAATGGCAAAGAATAGGAACAGATGGAAGACAGCCTTTCTGCATGTTCTCAGTAAGTTACAGTAGCATTATGAAATAGTATATAACCAAACATTATGAATTACGATAACATAAGGAATACGTCATGGTGTTGATTGTAATTATAATGGCTAATGCAAAAACAAATTCTTATTCTTTATTAAATCAGAGCAAAATGATAGGAAACTTTTCGTATGAAAATTGACCATAATAACAACCTCAACAAATGTCAAATATGGATAAAAATGTAAAAAAAAATTGCATCCATTTTCTACAGTGTTATCCGTAATGGTACTAATGGAGAGCAATCAAGCTCTAACGACACTTGAACTAACAACAACAGCAGTTCCAATAACTACCAAGGAAAAGACAAATATTACAATGAGTCAAACGACAGTGAGTACAATGTCAACGACAATAGGCCAAACGACCACAGCTGCAGAAACAACAGCTAGAACTGCTGGCCCAAAAAACCCAAGAACAAGCCAAACAATTCCTGAAGCTTTCCTATTAACAAAAACAGCTGGTGCAAAAACTACAACAACAATAGGTCCAAAAACTACAACTGCCGAACCTGCGGGCCCTATAAATACCGCATCAAAGACAACAGCTGTCAAGACAACCACAACGACTGGTCCAACAACTACCACAGCAAGTCCCACAACAAAAAGATCAGTGCCAACAATTACAACGTCAGGAACAACAACTACTACATCTGGTCCAAAAACAACGACAACAGTTGCTCCATCAACCACAACTTCAGGTGCAACAATTACGACAAAAGACCCAATAACAAACACATTAGTTCTAACTACTATAACATCAAGTCCAACAACCACAACTTCTGGTCCAAAAACTACAAGCGATGCTCCAACCGCCAAGACTGGAGGTCTAACGACTACCACAGATGGTTCGACAACAACAACAGCAATTCGAACAACTACAACGTCAGGAAAAGCAACTACCAAGTCGGGACCCACAACGAAAACAGCTACTCCAACCACAACAACAGCAAGCTCAACCACCACAACAGGTTTTCCCTCAACAACAACAGCAGTTCCAAAAATTAAAAAGTCTGGTCCAACAACTACAAGGAAAAGTCCCCCAACAACAGCAGGTCTAACAACTACCAAAGCAGGTCCCACAAAAACAACAGCACCTCCCACAACTACAATGTCCGGTCAAACAACTAGTAAATCAGGTCGTACAACAACAGCTGCTCAAACCATCACAACTGCAGCTCCAACAACTACCACGGAGAGTCCGAAAACGACAAATGCTGCTCAAACCACCACAACTGCAGATCGAACAACTACCATGGCAGTTCCTTCCACAACTACAGCAGTTCCAACAACTACATCGTCTGGTTCAACAAGTACCACGGAGAGTACAACAACCACAACAGCTGCTCCAACAACCACAACTGCAGGTCCAACAACTACCACAGCAGTTCCAACAACTAGAACTTCAGGTCCAATAACTACCGCAGCAGGTCCAACATCTACCACAGCAAGTCCCACAACTACATCGTCTGGACCAACAAGTACCACAGAGATTCCAACAACCACAACAACTGCTCCCACAACCACAACTGCAGGTCCAACAACTACCACAGCAGTTCCAACAACTACAACTTCAAGTCCAACAACTAACACAGCAGGTCCCACAACGACAACAGCTCATCAAACCACCACAACTGCAGGTCCAACAACTACCACATACGGTCCTACAACAACAACAGCAGCTCAACCCACCACAACTGCAGGTCCAACAACTACCACAGCAGTTCCAACAACTACAACTTCAAGTCCAACAACTACCACAGCAGGTCCCACAACGACAACAGCTCCTGAAACAACCACAACTGAAGGTCCAACAACTACCACAGCAGGGCCCAAAACAACAACAGCATCTCCCACAACTACATCGTCTGGTCCAACAAGTACCACAGAGATTCCAACAGCCACAACAACTGCTCCAACAACCACATCTGCAGGTCCAACAACTACCACAGCAGTTCCAACAACTACAACTTCAAGTCCAACAACTACCTCAGCTGGTCCCACAACGACAACAGCTCCTGAAACAACCACAACTGAAGGTCCAAGAACTGCCGCAACAGGGCCCAAAACAACAACAGCAACTCCCACAACTACATCGCCTGGTCCAACAAGTACCACAGAGATTCCAACTGGTCCAACAACAACAACAGCTGCTCAACCCACAACAACTGCAAGTCCAACAACTACCACAGCAGTTCCAACGACGACAACAACTAGTCCAACAACTACCACAGCAGGTCCCACAACAACAACAGCAACTCCAACAACTACATCGTCTGGTCCAACAGTTACCACAGAGATTCCAACAACCACAACAACTGCTCCCACAACCACAACTGCAGGTCCAACAACTACCACAGCAGTTCCCACAACGACAACAGCTCCTGAAACAACCACAACTGAAGGTCCAACAACTACCACAGCAGGGCCCAAAACAACAACAGCAACTCCCACAACCACATCATCTGGTCCAACAAGTACCACGGAGAGTACAACAACCACAACAGCTGCTCCAACAACCATAACTGCAGGTCCAACAACTACCATAGCAGTTCCAACAACTACAACTTCAGGTCCATTAACTACCACAGCAGGTCCATCATCTACCACAGCAACACCCACAACTACATTGTCTAGTCCAACAAGTAGCACGGAGAGCCCAACAACCACAACAGCTGCTCCAACTACCAAAACTGCTGGTCCAACAACAACCACAGGAGGTCCAACAACAACAACAGCTGCTCAACCCACCACAACTGCAAGTCCAACAACTACCACAGCAGTTCCAACGACGACAACAACTAGTCCAACAACTACCACAGCAGGTCCCAAAACAACAACAGCAACTCCCACAACTACCACAGAGAGTACAACAATCACAACAGCAGCTCAACCCACCACAACTGCAAGTCCAACAACTACCACAGCAGGTCCCACAACAACAACAGCAACTCCCACAACTACATCGTCTGGTCCAACAAGTACCACAGAGATTCCAACAACCACAACAAATGCTCCCACAACCACAACTGCAGGTCCAACAACTACCACAGCAGTTCCAACGACTACAACTTCAAGTCCAACAACTACCACAGCTGGTCCCACAACGACAACAGCTCCTGAAACAACCACAACTGAAGGTCCAAGAACTGCCGCAGCAAGGCCCAAAACAACAACAGCAACTCCCACAACCACATCATCTGGTCCAACAAGTACCACGGAGAGTACAACAACCACAAAAGCTGCTCCAACAACCACAACTGCAGGTCCAACAACTACCATAGCAGTTCCAACAACTACAACTTCAGGTCCATTAACTACCACAGCAGGTCCATCATCTACCACAGCAATTCCCACAACTACATTGTCTAGTCCAACAAGTAGCACGGAGAGCCCAACAACCACAACAGCTGCTCCAACTACCAAAACTGCTGGTCCAACAACAACCACAGGAGGTCCAACAACAACAACAGCTGCTCAACCCACCACAACTGCAAGTCCAACAACTACCACAGCAGTTCCAACGACGACAACAACTAGTCCAACAACTACCACAGCAGGTCCCACAACAACAAAAGCAACTCCCACAACTACATCGTCTGGTCCAACAAGTACCACAGAGATTCCAACAACTACAACTTTAAGTCAAACAACTACCACAGGAGGTCCAACAAAAACAACAGCTGCTCAACCCACCACAACTGCAAGTCCAACAACTACCACAGCAGTTCCAACAACTACAACTTCAAGTCCAACAACTAGCACAACTGGTCCCACAACGACAACAGCTACCACAGCAGGGCCCAAAACAACAACAGCAACTCCCACAACCACATCGTCCGGTCCAACTACTACCACAGCAGTTCCAACAACTACAACTTTAAGTCAAACAACTACCATAGCAGGTCCCAGAACAACAGCAGCAACTCCCACAACTACATTGTCTGGTCCAACAAGTACCACAAAGATTCCAACAACCACAACAACTGCTCCCACAACCACAACTGCAGGTCCAACAACTACCACAGCAGTTCAAACAACTACAACTTCAAGTCCAACAACTACCACAGCAGGTCCCACAACAACAGCAGCAACTCCCACAACTACATCGTCTGGTCCAACAAGTACCACAGAGATTCCAACAACCACAACAACTGCTCCAACAACCACAACGGCAGGTCCAACAACTACCACAGCAGTTCCAACAACTACAACTTCAAGTCCAACAACTACCACAGCAGGTCCCACAACAACAACAGCAACTCCCACAACTACATCGTCTGGTCCACCAAGTACCACAGAGATTCCAACAACCACAACAGCTGCTCCAACTACCAAAACTGCTGGTCCAACAACTACCACAGACGGTTCTACAACAACAACAGCTGCTCAACCCACCACAACTGCAAGTCCAACAACTACCACAGCATTTCCAACGACGACAACAACTAGTCCAACAACTACCACAGCAGGTCCCACAACAACAACAGCAACTCCCACAACTACATCGTCTGGTCCAACAAGTACCACAGAGATTCCAACAACCACAACAACTGCTCCCACAACCACAACTGCAGGTCCAACAACTACCACAGCAGTTCCAACAACTACAACTTCAAGTCCAACAACTACCACAGCTGGTCCCACAACGACAACAGCTCCTGAAACAACCACAACTGAAGGTCCAACAACTACCACAGCAGGGCCCAAAACAACAACAGCAACTCCCACAACTACCACAGAGAGTACAACAATCACAACAGCAGCTCAACCCACCACAACTGCAAGTCCAACAACTACCACAGCAATTCCAACGACTACAACTTCAAGTCAAACAACTACCACAGCAGGTCCCACAACAACAACAGCAACTCCCACAACTACATCGTCTGGTACAACAAGTACCTCAGAAATTCCAACAACCACAACAACTGCTCCCACAACCACAACTGCAGGTCCAACAACTACCACAGCAGTTCCAACAACTACAACTTCAAGTCCAACAACTAGCACAACTGGTCCCACAACGACAACAGCTACCACAGCAGGGCCCAAAACAACAACAGCAACTCCCATAACCACATCGTCCGGTCCAACTACTACCACAGCAGTTCCAACAACTACACCTTTAAGTCAAACAACTACCACAGCAGGTCCCAGAACAACAGCAGCAACTCCCACAACTACATTGTCTGGTCCAACAAGTACCACAGAGATTCCAACAACCACAACAACTGCTCCCACAACCACAACTGCAGGTCCAACAACTACCACAGCAGTTCAAACAACTACAACTTCAAGTCCAACAACTACCACAGCAGGTCCCACAACAAGAACAGCAACTCCCACAACTACATCGTCTGGTCCAACAAGTACCACAGAGATTCCAACAACAACAACAACTGCTCCAACAACCACAACTGCAGGTCCAACAACTACCACAGCAGTTCCAACAACTACAACTTCAAGTCCAACAACTACCACAGCAGGTCCCACAACAACAACAGCAACTCCCACAACTACAACTGAAGGTCCAACAACTACCACAGCAGGGCCCAAAACAACAACAGCAACTCCCACAACAACATCGTCTGGTCCAACAAGTACCACAGAGAGAACAACAACCACAACAGCTGCTCCAACAACTACCACAGCAGTTCCAACAACTACAACTTCCGGTCCACTAACTACCACAGCAGGTCCATCATCTACCACAGCAACTCCCACAAGTACATCGTCTAGTCCAACAAGTAGCACGGAGAGTCCAACAACCACAACAGGTCCCACAACGACAACAACTCTTCAAATCACCACAACTACAGGTCCAACAACTACCACAGACGGTTCTACAACAACAACAGCTGCTCAACCCACCACAACGGCAAGTCCAACAACTACCACAGCAGTTCCAACAACTACAACTTCAAGTCCAACAACTACCACAGCAGGTCCCACAACAACAACAGCAACTCCCACAACTACATCGTCTGGTCCAACAAGTACAACGGAGAGTCCAACAACCACAACAGCTGCTCCAACAACCACAACAGCAGTTCCAACAACTACAACTTCAAGTCCAACAACTACCACAGCAGGTCCCACAACAACAACAGCAACTCCCACAACTATATCGTCTGGTTCAACAAGTACCACGGAGAGTCCAACAACCACAACAGCTTATCCAACAACCACAACTGCAGGTCCAACAAGTACCATAGCAGTTTCACCAACTACAACAGCTCTTCAAATCACCACAGCTACAGGTCCAACAACTACCACAGACGGTCCTACAACAACAACAGCTGCTTCAACAACCGCAACTGCAGGTCCAAAAACTACCACAGCAATTCCAACAACTACAACTTCAAGTCCAACAACTACCACAGCAGGGCCCAAGACAACAACAGCAACTCCCATAACTACATCGTTTGGTCCAACAAGTACCACAGAGAGAACAACAACCACAACAGCTGCTCCAACAACCACAACTGCTGGTCCAACAACAACCACAGCAGGTCCCACAGCGACAACAACTCTTCAAAATACCACAACTACAGGTCCAACAACTACCACAGACGGTCCAACAACTACAACGGCAGGTCCAACAACTACCACAGATGGTCCTACAACAACAACAGCTGCTCAACCCACCACAACTGCAAGTCCAACAACTACCACGGCAGTTCCAACAACTACAACTTCAAGTCCAACAACTACCACAGCTGGTCCCACAACGACAACAGCTGCTCAACCAACCACAACTGCAGGTCCAACAACCACAACAGCTGCTTCAACAACCACAACTGCGGGACCAACAACTACCAAAGCAGGTCCCACAACGACAACAGCTCTTCAAACTACCACAACTGCAGTTTCAACACCTACCACAAACGGTCCTACGAAAACAACAGCTGCTCAACCCAACACAGCTGCAGGTCCAACAACTACCACAGACGGTCCTACAACAACAACAGCAGCTCAACCCACCACAACTGCACGTCCAACAACTACCACAGCAGGTCCCACATCAACAACAGCAACTCCCACAACTACATCGTCTGGTCCAACAACTACAAAAGAGATTCCAACAACCACAACAACTGCTCCAACAACCACAACTGCAGATCCAACAACTACCACAGCAGTTCCAACAATTACAACTTCAAGTCCGACAACTACCACAGCAGGTCCCACAACAACAACAACACTAACTCCCACAACTACATTGTCTGGTCCTTCAAGTACCACGGAGGGTCCAACAACCACAACAGCTTCTCCAAAAACCACAACTGCAGGTCCAACAAGTACCATAGCAGTTCCACCAACGACAACTGAAGGTCCAACAACTACCACAGCAAGGCCCAAACCAACAACAGCAACTCCCACAACTACATCGTCTGGTCCAACAAGTACCACAGAGAGTACAACAACCACAACAGCTGCTCCAACAACCACAACTGCAGGTCCAACAACTCCCACAGCAGTTCCAACACCTACAACTTCAGGTCCATTAACTACCACAGCAGGTCCATCATCTACCACAGCAACTCCCACAACTACATCGTCTAGTCCAACAAGTAGCACGGAGAGTCCAACAAACACAGCAGGTCCCACAACGACAACAACTCTTCAAATCACCAAAACTACAGGTCCAAAAACTACCACAGACGGTCCTACAACAACAACAGCTGCTCAACCCACCACAACTGCAAGTCCAACAACTACCACAGCTGGTCCCACAACGACAACAGCTCCTGAAACAACCACAACTGAAGTTCCAACAACTACCACAGCAGGGCCGAAAACAACAACAGCAACTCCCACAACTACATCGTCTGGTCCAACAAGTACCACAGAGATTCCAACAACCACAACAACTGCTCCAACAACCACAACTTCAAGTCCATTAACTACCACAGCAGGTTCATCATCTACCATAGCAAACCCTGCAACAAAAAGATCAGTGCAAACAGCTACAACGTCAGGACCAACAACTACTACATCAGGTCCCACAACAACAACAGCAGTTCCAAAAACTACATCGTCTGGTTCAACAAGTACCACGGAGAGTCCAACAACCACAACAGCTGCTCCAACAACCACAACTGCAGGTCCAACAACTACCAGAGCAGTTCCAACAACTACAACTTCAAGTCCAACAACTACCACAGCTGGTCCCACAACGACAACAGCTCCTGAAAAAACCACAACTGAAGGTCCAACAACTACCAAAGCAGGTCCCATAACAACAACAGCAGCTCCAACAACTACATCGTCTGGTCCAATAAGTACCACGGAGAGTCCAACAACCACAACCGCTGCTTCAACAACCACAATTGCAGGTCCAACAACTACCACAGCAGTTCCAACAACTACAACTTTAGGTCCAACAACTACCACAGCAGGTCCCACAACGACAACAGCTGCTCAACCAACCACAACTGCAGGTCCAACAACAATCACAGCACTTCCCACAACTACAACTTCAAGTCCAACAACTACCACAGCAGGTCCCACAACAATAACACTAACTCCCACAAGTGCCACGGAGCGTCCAACAACCACAACAGCTACTTCAACAACCACAACTGAAGGTCCAACAGCTACCAAAGCAGGTCCCACAACGACAACAGCTCTTCAAACTACCACAACTGCAGTTCCAACACCTACCACAGACGGTCCTACGAAAACAACAGCTGCTCAACCCAACAAAGCTGCAGGTCCAACAACTACCACAGACGGTCCTACAACAACAACAGCAGCTCAACCCACCACAAATGCACGTCCAACAACTACCACAGCAGTTCCAACAACTACAACTTCAAGTCCAACAACTACCGCAGCAGGTCCCACAACAACAACAGCAACTCCCACAACTACATCGTCTGGTCCAACAACTACCAAAGAGATTCCAACAACCACAACAACTGCTCCCACAACTACAACGGCAGGTCCAACAACTACCACAGTAGTTCCAACAACTACCACAGCGGGTCCAACAATGACAACAGCTCCTGAAACAACCACAACTGAAGGTCCAACAACTACCATAGCAGGGCCCAAAACAACAACAGCAACTCCCACAACTACATCGTCTGCTGCAACAAGTACCACAGAGAGTACAACAACCACAACAGCTGCTCCAACAACCACAACTGCAGGTCCAACAACTACCACAGCAGTTCCAACAACTACCAGAGCAGGTCGCACAACAACAATACTAACTCCCACAACTACATCGTCTGGTCCTTCAAGTACCACGGAGGGTCAAACAACCAAAAGAGCTGCTTCAACAACCGCAACTGCAGGTCCAACAACTACCACAGCAGTTCCAACAACCACAACTTCAAGTCCAACAACTACCACAGCAGGTCCCACAACAACAACAGCAACTCCCAAAACTACATCGTCTGGTTCAACAAGTACCACGGAGAGTCCAACAACCACAACAGCTGCTCCAACCACCACAACTGCAGGTCCAACAAGTACCATAGCAGTTCCACCAACTACAACATCAGGTCCATTAACTACCACAGCTGGTCCATCATCTACCACAGCAAACCCTGCAACAAAAAGATCAGTGCAAACAGCTACAACGTCAGGACAAACAACTACTACATCAGGTCCCACAACGACAACAGCTCTTCAAACGACCACAACTGCAGGTCCAAAAACTACCACAGATGGTCCTACAACAACAACATCAGCTCAACCCACCACAACTGCAGGTCCAACAACTACCACAGCAGTTCCAACGACTACAATTTCAAGTCCAACAACTACCACAGCAGGTCCCACAACAACAACAACAGCAACTCCCACAACTACATCGTCTGGTCCAACAAGTACCACAGAAATTCCAACAACCACAACAACTGCTCCCACAACCACTACTGCAGGTCCAACAACTACCAAAGCAGTTCCAACAACTACAACTTCAAGTCCAACAACTACCACAACTGGTCCCACAACGACAACAGCAACTCCCACAACCACATCGTCCGGTCCAACTACTACCACAGCAGTTCCAACAACTACAACTTTAAGCCAAACAACTACCACAGCAGGTCCCACAACAACAACAGCAACTCCCACAACAACATCGTCTGGTCCAACAAGTACCACAGAGATTCCAACCACCACAACAACTGCTCCCACAACCACAACTGCAGGTCCAACAACTACCACAGCAGTTCCAACAACTACCACAGTAGGTCCCACAACGACAACAGCTCTTCAAACCACCACAACTGCAGGTCCAACAACTACCACAGCAGTTCCAAAAAGTACAACTTCAAGTCCAACAACTACCACAGCAAGTCCCACAACAACAACAGCAACTCCCATAACTACAACGTCTGGTCCACCAAGTACCACAGAGATTCCAACAATCACAACAACGGCTCCCACAACTGCAGGTCCATCAACTACCACAGCAGTTCCAACAGCTACAACTTCAAGTCCAAAAACTACCACAGCAGGACCCAAAACAACAACAGCAACTCCCACAACTACATCGTCTGGTCCAACAAGTACCACAGAGAGAACAACAACCACACCAGCTGCTCCAACAACCACAACTGCAGGTCCAACAACTACCACAGCAGTTCCAACAACTACAACTTCAGGTCCATTGACTACCACAGCAGGTCCATCATCTACCACAGCATCTCCCACAACTACATCGTCTAGTCCAACAAGTAGCACGGAGAGTCCAACAACCACAACAGCTGCTCCAACAACCACAACTGCTGGTCCAACAACAACCACAGCAGGTCCCACAGCGACAACAACTGTTCAGATCACCACAACTACAGGTCCAACAACTACCACAGACGGTCCTACAACAACAACACCTGCTTCAACAACCTCAACTGCAGGTCCAACAACTACCACAGCAGTTCCAACAACTACAACTTCAAGTCCATCAACTACCACAGCAGGGCCCAAAACAACAAAAGCAACTCCCACAACTACATCGTCTGGTCCAACAAGTACCACAGAGAGAATAACAACCACAACAGCTGCTCCAACAACCACAACTGCAGGTCCAACAACTACCACAGCAGTTCCAACAACTACAACTTCAGGTCCATTAACTACCACAGCAGGTCCATCATCTACCACAGCATCTCCCACAACTACATCGTCTAGTCCAACGAGTAGCACGGAGAGTCCAACAACCACAACAGCTGCTCCAACAACCACAACTACTGGTCCAACAACAACAACAGCAGGTCCCACAGCGACAACAACTGTTCAAATCACCACAACTACAGGTCCAACAACTACCACGGACGGTCCTACAACAACAACACCTGCTTCAACAACCGCAACTGCAGGTCCAACAACTACCACAGCAGTTCCAACAACTACAACTTCAAGTCCAACAACTACCACAGCAGGGCCCAAAACAACAACAGCAACTCCCACAACTACATCGTCTGGTCCAACAAGTACCACAGAGAGAACAACAACCACAACAGCTGCTCCAACAACCACAACTGCAGGTCCAACAACTACCACAGCAGTTCCAACAACTACAACTTCAGGTCCATTAACTACCACAGCAGGTCCATCATCTACCACAGCATCTCCCACAACAACATCGTCTAGTCCAACAAGTAGCACGGAGAGTCCAACAACCACAACAGCTGCTCCAACAACCACAACTACTGGTCCAACAACAACAACAGCAGGCCCCACAGCGACAACAACTGTTCAAATCACCACAACTACAGGTCCAACAACTACCACAGACGGTCCTACAACAACAACACCTGCTTCAACAACCGCAACTGCAGGTCCAACAACTACCACAGCAGTTCCAACAACTACAACTTCAAGTCCAACAACTACCACAGCTGGTCCCACAACGACAACAGCTCCTGAAACAACCACAACTGAAGGTACAACAACTACCACAGCAGGGCCCAAAACAACAACACCAACTCCCACAACTACCACAGCGAGAACAACAACCACAACAGCTGCTCCAACAACTACCACAGCAGTTCCAACAACTACAACTTCCGGTCCATTAACTACCACAGCAGGTCCAACATCTACCAAAGCAACTCCCACAACTACATCGTCTAGTCCAACAAGTAGCACGGAGAGTCCAACAACCACAACAGCTGCTCCAACAACCACAACTGCTGGTCCAACAACAACCACAGCAGGTCCCACAACGACAACAACTCTTCAAATCACCACAACTGCAGGTCCAACAACTACCACAGCAGTTCCAACAACTACAACTTCAAGTTCAACAACTACCACAGCAGGTCCCACAACAACAACAGCAACTCCCACAACTACATCGTCTTGTCCAACAAGTGCCACGGAGAGTCCAACAACCACAACAGCTTCTCCAACAACCACAACAGCAGTTCCAACAACCACAACTTCAAGTCCAACAACTACCACAGCAGGTCCATCATCTACCACAGCAAACCCTGCAACAAAAAGATCAATGCAAACAGCTACAACGTCAGGACCAACAACTACTACATCAGGTCCAAAAAGTACAACAACAGCTGCTCCAACAACCACATCTTCAGGTCCTACAACTACCACAGCAGGTCCCACAACGACAACAGCTCTTCAAACCACCACAACTACAGGTCCAACAACTACCACAGACGGTTCTACAACAACAGCTGCTCGACCCACCACAACAGCAAGTTCGACAACTACCACAGCAGTTCCAACAACTACCACAGCAGGTCCCACAACAACAACAGCAACTCCCACAACTACATCGTCTGGTCCAACAAGTACCACGGAGAGTCCAACAACCACAACAGCTGCTCCAACAACCACAACAGCAGTTCCAACAACTACAACTTCAAGTCCAACAACTACCACAGCAGGTCCCACAACAACAACAGCAACTCCCACAACTACGTTGTCTGGTCCAACAAGTACCACAGAGATTCCAACAACCACAACAACTGCTCCAACAACCACAACTACAGGTCCAACAACTACCACAGCAGTTCCAACAACTACAACAGCAGGTCCCACAACAACAACAGCAACTCCCACAACTACATCGTCTGGTCCAACAACTACTACAGCAGGTCCAAAAATAACAAAAACAGCTGCTCCGACAACCACAACTGCAGGTCCAACAACTACCACAGCAGGTCCCACAACAACAACAGCAACTCCCACGACTACGTTGTCTGGTCCAACAAGTACCACGGAGAGTCCAACAATTACCACAACGGGTACAACATCTACAACAGCAAGTCCCACAACAAAAAGATCAGTGCCAACAACTACAACGTCAGGATCAACAACTACTACGGCAGGTCCAAAAACAGCTGCGCCAACAACCACAACTGCAGGTCCAACAACTACCACAGCAGGTCCCACAACAACAACAGCAACTCCCACGACTACATCGTCTGGTCCAAGAAGTACCACGGAGAGTCCAACAACCACAACATCTTCTCCAACAACCACAACTGCAGGTCCAACAACTACCACAGCAGGTCCCACAACAACAACAGCAACTCCCACGACTACATCGTCTGGTCCAACAAGTACCACAGAGAGTACAACAATCACAACAGCAGCTCAACCCACCACAACTGCAAGTCCATCAACTACCACAGCAATTCCAACAACTACAACTTCAAGTCAAACAACTACCACAGCAGGTCCCACAACAACAACAGCAACTCCCAGAACTACATCGTCTGGTCCAACAAGTACCAAAGAAATTCCAACAACCACAACAACTGTTCCCACAACCACAACTGCAGGTCCAACAACTACCACAGCAGTTCCAACAACTACAACTTTAAGTCAAACAACTACTTCAGCAGGTCCCAGAACAACAGCAGCAACTCCCACAACTACATCGTCTGGACCAACAAGTACCACAGAGATTCCAACAACCACAACAACTGCTCCCACAACCACAACTGCAGGTCCAACAACTGCCACAGCAATTCAAACAACTACAACTTCAAGTCCAACAACTACCACAGCAGGTCCAACAACAACAACAGCAACTCCCACAACTATGTCGTCTGGTCCAACAAGTACCACAGAGATTCCAACAACCACAACAACTGCTCCAACAACCACAACTACAGGTCCAACAACTACCACAGCAGTTCCAACAACTACGACTTCAAGTCCAACAACTACCATAGCAGGTCCCACAACAACAACAGCAACTCCCACAACTACATCGTCTGGTCCACCAAGTACCACAGAGATTCCAACAACCACAACAACTGCTCCCACAACTGCAGGTCCAACAAGTACCATAGCAGTTCCACCAACTACAACTTCAGGTCCATTAACTACCACATCAGGTCCATCATCTACCACAGCAAACCCTGCAACAAAAAGATCAGTGCAAACGGCTACAACGTCAGGACCAACAACCAGTACATCAGGTCCAAAAAGTACAACAACAGCTGCTCCAACAACCACATCTTCAGGTCCTACAACTACCACAGCAGGTCCCACAACGACAAAAGCTCTTCAAACCACCAGAACTACAGGTCCAACAACTACCACAGACGGTTCTACAACAACAACAGCTGCTCGACCCACCACAACAGCAAGTTCGACAACTACCACAGCTGTTCCAACATCTACAACTTCAAGTTCAACAACTACCACAGCAGGTCCCACAACAACAACAGCAACTCCCACAACTACATCGTCTGGTCCAACAAGTACCACGGAGAGTCCAACAACCACAACAGCTGCTCCAACAACCACAACAGCAGTTCCAACAACTACAACTTCAAGTCCAACAACTACCACAGCAGGTCCCACAACAACAACAACAGCAACTCCCACAACTACGTCGTCTGGTCCAACAAGTACCACAGAGATTCAAACAACCACAACAACTGCTCCAACAACCACAACTACAGGTCCAACAACTACCACAGCAGTTCCAACAACTACAACAGCAGGTCCCACAACAACAACAGCAACTCCCACAACTACATCGTCTGGTCCAACAACTACTACAGCAGGTCCAAAAATAACAAAAACAGCTGCTCCAACAACCACAACTGCAGGTCCAACAACTACCACAGCAGGTCCCACAACAACAACAGCAACTCCCACGACTACGTTGTCTGGTCCAACAAGTACCACGGAGAGTCCAACAATTAGCACAACGGGTACAACATCTACAACAGCAAGTCCCACAACAAAAAGATCAGTGCCAACAACTACAACGTCAGGATCAACAACTACTACAGCAGGTCCAAAAACAGCTGCGCCAACAACCACAACTGCAGGTCCAACAACTACCACAGCAGGTCCCACAACAACAACAGCAACTCCCACAACTACATCGTCTGGTCCAACAAGTACCACGGAGAGTCCAACAACCACAACAGCTTCTCCAACAACCACAACTGCAGGTCCAACAACTACCACAGCAGGGCCCAAAACAACAACAGCAACTCCCAAAACTACATCGTCTGGTCCAACAAGTACCACAGAGAGTACAACAATCACAACAGCAGCTCAACCCACCACAACTGCAAGTCCATCAACTACCACAGCATTTCCAACGACTACAACTTCAAGTCAAACAACTACCACAGCAGGACCCACAACAACAACAGCAACTCCCAGAACTACATCGTCTGGTCCAACAAGTACCACAGAAATTCCAACAACCACAACAACTGCTCCCACAACCACAACTGCAGGTCCAACAACTACCACAGAGAGTACAACAACCACAACAGCAGCTCAACCCACCACAACTGCAGGTCCAACAACTACCACAGAAGTTCCAACAACTACAACTTCAAGTCCAACAACTAGCACAACTGGTCCCACAACGACAACAGCTCCTGAAAGAACCACAACTGAAGGTACAACAACTACCACAGCAGGGCCCAAAACAACAACAGCAACTCCCACAACCACATCGTCTGGTCCAACAAGTACCACAGAGATTCCAACAACCACAACAACTGCTCCCACAATCACAACTGCAGGTCCAACAACTACCACAGCAGTTCCAACAACTACAACTTCAAGTCCAACAACAACTTTAGCAACTCCCTCACCAACATCGTCTGGTCCAACAAGTACCACAGAGATTCCAACATCCACAACAACTGCTCCCACAACCACAACTGCAGTTCCAACAACTACAACTTCAAGTCCAACAACTACCACAGCAGGTCCCACAACAACAACAGCAACTCCCACAACTACATCGTCTGGTCCAACAAGTACCACAGAGATCCCAACAACTGTTCCCACAACCACAACTGCAGGTCCAACAACTACCACAGCAGTTCCAACAACTACAACTTCAAGTCCAACAACTACCACAGCAGGTCCCACTAGAACTTCAGCAACTCCCACAACTACATCGTCTGGTCCAACAAGTACCACAGAGATTCCAACAACCACAACAACTGTTCCCACAACCACAACTGCAGGTCCAACAACTACCACAGCAGTTCCAACAACTACAACTTCAAGTCCAACAACTACCACAGCAGGTCCCAAAACGACAACAGCTCTTCAAACCACCACAACTGCAGGTCCAACAACTACCACAGCAGGTCCTACAACAACAACAGCAGATCAACCCATCACAACTGCAGGTCCATCAACTACCACAGCAGTTCCAACAACTACAACTTTAAGTCAAACAACTACCACAGCAGGTCCCACAACAACAACAGCAACTACCACAACTACATTGTCTGGTCCAACAAGTACCACAGAGATTCCAACAACGACAACAACTGCTCCCACAACCACAACTGCAGGTCCAACAACTACCACAGCAGTTCCAACAACTACAACTTCAAGTCCAACAACTACCACAGCAGGTCCCACAACGACAACAGCTATTCAAACCACCACAACTGCAGGTCCAACAACTACCATAGACGGTCCTACAACAACAACAGCAGCTCAACCCACCACAACTGCAGGTCCATCAACTACCACAGCAGTTCCAACAACTACAACTTCAAGTCCAACAACTACCACAGATGGTCCTACAACAACAACAGCAGCAGCTCAACCCACCACAACTGCAGGTCCAACAACTACCACAGCAGTTCCAACAACTACAACCTCAAGTCCAACAACTACCACAGCAGGTCCCACCACAACAACAGCAACTCCCACAACTACATCGTCTGGTCCAACAAGAACCACAGAGATTCCAACAACCACAACAACTGCTCCCACAACCACAACTGCAGGTCCAACAACTACCACAGCAGTTCCAACAACTACAACTTCAAGTCCAACAACAACCACCTCAGGTCCCACAACAACAACAGCTCCTGGAACAACCACAACTGAAGGTCCAACAATTACCACAACAGGGCCCAAAACAACAACAGCAACTCCCACAACTACATCGTCTGGTCCAACAAGTACCACAGAGATTCCAACAACCACAACAACTGCTCCCACAACCACAACAGCAGGTCCAACAACTACCACAGCAGTGCCAACAGCTACAACTTCAAGTCCAACAACTACCACAGCAGGTCCCACAACGACAACAGCTCTTCAAACCACCACAACTGCAGGTCCAACAACTACCACAGCAGGTCCTACAACAACAACAGCAGCTCAACCCACCACAACTGCAAGTCCAACAACTACCACAGCAGTTCCAACGACTAAAACTTCAAGTCCAACAACTACCACAACAGGTCCCACAACAACAACAACAACAGCAACTCCATTAACTACCACAGCAGGTCCATCATCTACCACAGCAACTCCCACAACTACATCGTCTAGTCCAACAAGTAGCACGGAGAGTCCAACAACCACAACAGCTCTTCAAACCTCCACAACTGCAGGTCCAACAACTACCACAGCAGGTCCAACAACAACAGCAACTCCATTAACTACCACAGCAGGTCAATCATCTACCACAGCAACTCCAATAACTACATCGTCTAGTCCAACAACTACCACAGACGGTCCTGCAAGAACAACAGCTGCTCAACCCACCACAACTGCAAGTCCAACAACTACCACAGCAGTTCCAACAACTACAACTTCAAGTCCAACAACTACCACAGCAGGTCCCACAACGACAACAGCTCTTCAAACCACCACAACTGCAGGTCCAACAACTACCACAGACGGTCCTACAACAACGACAGCAGCTCAACCCACCACAACTGCAGGTCCAACAACTACCACAGCAGTTCCATCAACTACAACTTCAAGTCCAACAACAACCACAGCAGGTCTCACAACAACAACAGCAACTCCCACATCTACATCGTCTGGTCCAACAAGTACCACAGAGATTCCAACAACCACAACAACTGCTCCCACAACCACAACAGCAGGTCCAACAACTACCACAGCAGTGCCAACAGCTACAACTTCAAGTCCAACAACTACCACAGCAGGTCCCACAACGACAACAGCTCTTCAAACCACCACAACTGCAGGTCCAACAACTACCACAGCAGGTCCTACAACAACAACAGCAGCTCAACCAACCACAACTGCAGGTCCAACAACTACCACAGCAGTTCCAACAACTACAACTTCAAGTCCAACAACTACCACAGCAGGTCCCACAACAACAACAGCAACTCCCACAACTACATCGTCTGGTCCAACAAGTACCACAGAGATTCCAACAACCACAACAACTGCTCCCACAACCACAACTGCAGGTCCAACAACTACCACAGCAGTTCCAACAACTACAACTTCAACTCCAACAACTACCACAGCAGGTCCCACAACAACAACAGCTCCTGGAACAACCACAACTGAAGATCCAACAACTACCACAACAGGGCCCAAAACAACAACAGCAACTCCCACAACTACATCGTCTGGTCCAACAAGTTCCACAGAGAGTACAATAACCACAACAGCAGCTCAACCCACCACAACTGCAAGTCCAACAACTACCACAGCTGTTCCAACGACTACAACTTCAAGTCCAACAAATACCACAACAGGTCCAACAACAACAACAACAGCATCTCCATTAACTACCACAGCAGGTCCATCATCTACCACAGCAACTCCCACAACTACATCGTCTAGTCCAACAAGTAGCACGGAGAGTCCAACAAGCATAACAGCTCTTCAAACCACCACAACTGCAGGTCCAACAACTACCACAGCAGGTCCAACAACAACAACAGCAACTCCATTAACTACCACAGCAGGTCAATCATCAACCACAGCAACTCCCATAACTACATCGTCTAGTCCAACAACTACCACAGATGGTCCTACAAGAACAACAGCTGCTCAACCCACCACAACTGCAAGTCCAACAACTACCACAGCAGTTCCAACAACTACAACTTCAAGTCCAACAACTACCACAGCAGGTCCCACAACGACAACAGCTCTTCAAACCAGCACAACTGCAGGTCCAACAACTACCACAGCAGGTCCTACATCAACAACAGCAGCTCAACCAACCACAACTGCAGGTCCAACAACTACCACAGCAGTTCCAACAACTACAACTTTAAGTCAAACAACTACCAGAGCAGGTCCCACAACAACAACAGCAACTCCCACTACTACATCGTCTGTTCCAACAAGTACCACAGAGATTCCAACAACCACAACAACTGCTCCCACAACCACAACTGCAGGTCCAAAAACTACCATAGCAGTTCCAACAACTACAACTTCAAGTCCAACAACTTCCACAGCAGATCCCACAACGACAACAGCTCTTCAAACCACCACAACTGCAGGTCCAACAACTAAAACAGCAGTTCCAACAACAACAACTTCAAGTCCAACAACTACCACAGCAGTTCCCACAACAACAACAGCAACTCCCACAACTACATCGGCTGGTCCAACAAGAACCACAGAGATCCCAACAACTGCTCCCACAACCACAACTGCAGGTCCAACAACTACCACAGCAGGTCCCACAACGACAACAGCTCTTCAAACCACCACAACTGCAGGTCCAACAACTACCACAGCAGGTCCTACAACAACAACAGCAGCTCAACCAACCACAACTGCAGGTCCAACAACTACCACAGCAGTTCCAACAACTACAACTTTAAGTCAAACAACTACCAGAGCAGGTCCCACAACAACAACAGCAACTCCCACTACTACATCGTCTGGTCCAACAAGTACCACAGAGATTCCAACAACCACAACAACTGCTCCCACAACCACAACGGCAGGTCCAAAAACTACCATAGCAGTTCCAACAACTACAACTTCAAGTCCAACAACTTCCACAGCAGATCCCACAACGACAACAGCTCTTCAAACCACCACAACTGCAGGTCCAACAACTAAAACAGCAGTTCCAACAACTACAACTTCAAGTCCAACAACTACCACAGCAGTTCCCACAACAACAACAGCAACTCCCACAACTACATCGGCTGGTCCAACAAGAACCACAGAGATCCCAACAACTGCTCCCACAACCACAACTGCAGGTCCAACAACTACCACAGCAGTTCCAACAACTACAACTTCAAGTGCAGCAACTACCACAGCAGCTCCCACAACGACAACAGCTCTTCAACCCACCACAACTGCAGGTCCAACAACTACCACAACAGTTCCAACAACTACAACTTCAAGTCCAACAACTACCACAGCAGGTCCCACAACAACAACAGCAACTCCCACAACTACATCGTCTGGTCCAACAAGTACCACAGAGATTCCAACAACCACAACAACTGCTCCCACAACCACAACTGCAGGTCCAACAACTACAACTTCAAGTCCAACAACTACCACAGCAGGTCCCACAACAACAACAGCAACTCCATTAACTACCACAGCAGGTCCATCATCTACCACAGCAACTCCCACAACCACATCGTCTAGTCCAACAACTACCACAGACAGTCCTACAACAACAACAGCAGCAGCTCAACCCACCACAACTACAGGTCCAACAACTACCACAGCAGATCCAACAACTACAACTTCAAGTCCAACAACTACCACAGCAGGTCCCACAACGACAACAGCTCCTGAAACAACCACAACTGATGGTCCAACAACTACCACAGCAGGACCCAAAACAACAACAGCAACTCCCACAACTACATCGCCTGGTCCAACAAGTACCACAGAGAGTACAACAACCACAACAGCAGCTCAACCCACCACAACTGCAAGTCCAACAACTACCACAGCAGTTCAAACGACTACGACTTCAGGTCCATTAACTACCACAGCAGGTCTATCATCTACCACATCAAACCCTGCAACAAAAAGATCAGTGCCAACAGCTACAACGTCAGGACCAACAACTACTACATCAGGTCCAAAAAGTACAACAACAGCTGCTCCAACAACCACATCTTCAGGTCCAACAACTACCACAGCAGGTCCCACAACGACAACAGCTCTTCAAACCACCACAACTGCAGGTCCAACAACTACCACAGAGGGTCCTACAACAACAACAGCTGCTCAACCCACCACAACTGAAGGTCCAACAACTTCTACAGCAGGTCCCACAACAACAACAGCAACTCCCGTAACTACATCGTCTGGTCCAACAAGTACCACGGAAAGTCCAACAACCACAACAGCTGCTCCAACAACCACAACTGATGGTCCAACAACTACCACAGCAGGTCTCACAACAACAACAGCAACTCCATTAACTACCACAGCAGGTCCATCATCTACCACAGCAACTCCCACAACCACATCGTCTAGTCCAACAACTACCACAGACAGTCCTACAACAACAACAGCAGCAGCTCAACCCACCACAACTACAGGTCCAACAACTACCACAGCAGTTCCAACAACTACAACTTCAAGTCCAACAACTACCACAGCAGGTCCCACAACGACAACAGCTCCTGAAACAACCACAACTGAAGGTCCAACAACTACCACAGCAGGACCCAAAACAACAACAGCAACTCCCACAACTACATCGCCTGGTCCAACAAGTACCACAGAGAGTACAACAACCACAACAGCAGCTCAACCCACCACAACTGCAAGTCCAACAACTACCACAGCAGTTCAAACGACTACGACTTCAGGTCCATTAACTACCACAGCAGGTCTATCATCTACCACATCAAATCCTGCAACAAAAAGATCAGTGCCAACAGCTACAACGTCAGGACCAACAACTACTACATCAGGTCCAAAAAGTACAACAACAGCTGCTCCAACAACCACATCTTCAGGTTCAACAACTACCACAGCAGGTCCCACAACGACAACAGCTCTTCAAACCACCACAACTGCAGGTCCAACAACTACCACAGAGGGTCCTACAACAACAACAGCTGCTCAACCCACCACAACTGAAGGTCCAACAACTTCTACAGCAGGTCCCACAACAACAACAGCAACTCCCGTAACTACATCGTCTGGTCCAACAAGTACCACGGAAAGTCCAACAACCACAACAGCTGCTCCAACAACCACAACTGATGGTCCAACAACTACCACAGCAGGTCTCACAACAACAACAGCAACTTCCACGTCTACATCGTCTGGTTCAACAAGTACCACAGAAATTCCAACAACCACAACAACTGCTCCCACAACCACAACTGCAGGTCGAACAACTACCACAGAGATTCCAACAACTACAACAATTGCTCCCACAACCACAATTGCAGGTCCAACAACTACCACAGCAGTTCCAACAACTACAACTTCAAGTCCAACAACTACCACAGCAGCTCCCACGACGACAACAGCTCTTCAAACCACCACAACTGCAGGTCTAAAAACTACCACAGACGGTCCTACAACAACAACAGCAGCAGCAGCTCAACCCACCACAACTGCAGGTCCAACAACTACCACAGCAGTTCCAACAACTACAACTTCAAGTCCAACAATTACCACAGCAGGTCCCACAACGACAACAGCTCCTGAAACAACCACAACTGAAGGTCCAACAACTACCACAACAGGGCCCAAACCAACAACAGCAACTCCCACAACTACATCGTCTGGTCCAACAAGTACCACAGAGAGTACAACAACCACAACACCAGCTCAACCCACCACAACTGCAAGTCCAACAACTACCACAGCAGTTCCAACGACTACAACTTCAAGTCCAACAACTACCACAACAGGTCCCACAACAACAACAGCAACTCCATTAACTACCACAGCAGGTCGTTCATCAACCACAGCAACTCCCACAACTACATCGTCTAGTCCAACAAGTAGCACGGAGAGTCCAACAACCACAACAGCTGCTCTAACAACCACAACTGCTGGTCCAACAACAACCACAGCAGGTCCCACAAAGACAACAACTCTTCAAATCACCACAACTACAGGTCCAACAACTACCACAGCAGTTCCAACAACTACAACTTCAAGTCCAACAACTACCATAGCAGGTCCCACAACGAGAGCAACTTCCACAACTAAATCGTCTGGTCCAACAAGTACCACAGAGAGTACAACAACCACAACAGCAGCTCAACCCACCACAACTGCAAGTCCAACAACTACCACAGCAGCTCCCACGACGACAACAGCTCTTCAAACCACCACAACTGCAGGTCTAAAAACTACCACAGACGGTCCTACAACAACAACAGCAGCAGCAGCTCAACCCACCACAACTGCAGGTCCAACAACTACCACAGCAGTTCCAACAACTACAACTTCAAGTCCAACAATTACCACAGCAGGTCCCACAACGACAACAGCTCCTGAAACAACCACAACTGAAGGTCCAACAACTACCACAACAGGGCCCAAACCAACAACAGCAACTCCCACAACTACATCGTCTGGTCCAACAAGTACCACAGAGAGTACAACAACCACAACAGCAGCTCAACCCACCACAACTGCAAGTCCAACAACTACCACAGCAGTTCCAACGACTACAACTTCAAGTCCAACAACTACCACAACAGGTCCCACAACAACAACAGCAACTCCATTAACTACCACAGCAGGTCGTTCATCAACCACAGCAACTCCCACAACTACATCGTCTAGTCCAACAAGTAGCACGGAGAGTCCAACAACCACAACAGCTGCTCTAACAACCACAACTGCTGGTCCAACAACAACCACAGCAGGTCCCACAAAGACAACAACTCTTCAAATCACCACAACTACAGGTCCAACAACTACCACAGCAGTTCCAACAACTACAACTTCAAGTCCAACAACTACCATAGCAGGTCCCACAACGAGAGCAACTTCCACAACTAAATCGTCTGGTCCAACAAGTACCACAGAGAGTACAACAACCACAACAGCAGCTCAACCCACCACAACTGCAAGTCCAACAACTACCACAGCAGTTCAAACGACTACGACTTCAGGTCCATTAACTACCACAGCAGGTCTATCATCTACCACATCAAACCCTGCAACAAAAAGATCAGTGCCAACAGCTACAACGTCAGGACCAACAACTACTACATCAGGTCCAAAAAGTACAACAACAGCTGCTCCAACAACCACATCTTCAGGTCCAACAACTACCACAGCAGGTCCCACAACGACAACAGCTCTTCAAACCACCACAACTGCAGGTCCAACAACTACCACAGAGGGTCCTACAACAACAACAGCTGCTCAACCCACCACAACTGAAGGTCCAACAACTTCTACAGCAGGTCCCACAACAACAACAGCAACTCCCGTAACTACATCGTCTGGTCCAACAAGTACCACGGAAAGTCCAACAACCACAACAGCTGCTCCAACAACCACAACTGATGGTCCAACAACTACCACAGCAGGTCTCACAACAACAACAGCAACTTCCACGTCTACATCGTCTGGTTCAACAAGTACCACAGAAATTCCAACAACCACAACAACTGCTCCCACAACCACAACTGCAGGTCGAACAACTACCACAGAGATTCCAACAACCACAACAATTGCTCCCACAACCACAATTGCAGGTCCAACAACTACCACAGCAGTTCCAACAACTACAACTTCAAGTCCAACAACTACCACAGCAGCTCCCACAACGACAACAGCTCTTCACACCACCACAACTGCAGGTCTAAAAACTACCACAGACGGTCCTACAACAACAACAGCAGCAGCTCAACCCACCACAACTGCAGGTCCAACAACTACCACAGCAGTTCCAACAACTACAACTTCAAGTCCAACAATTACCACAGCAGGTCCCACAACGACAACAGCTCCTGAAACAACCACAACTGAAGGTCCAACAACTACCACAACAGGGCCCAAACCAACAACAGCAACTCCCACAACTACATCTTCTGGTCCAACAAGTACCACAGAGAGTACAACAACCACAACACCAGCTCAACCCACCACAACTGCAAGTCCAACAACTACCACAGCAGTTCCAACGACTACAAATTCAAGTCCAACAACTACCACAACAGGTCCCACAACAACAACAGCAACTCCATTAACTACCACAGCAGGTCGTTCATCAACCACAGCAACTCCCACAACTACATCGTCTAGTCCAACAAGTAGCACGGAGAGTCCAACAACCACAACAGCTGCTCTAACAACCACAACTGCTGGTCCAACAACAACCACAGCAGGTCCCACAAAGACAACAACTCTTCAAATCACCACAACTACAGGTCCAACAACTACCACAGCAGTTCCAACAACTACAACTTCAAGTCCAACAACTACCATAGCAGGTCCCACAACGAGAGCAACTTCCACAACTAAATCGTCTGGTCCAACAATTACCACGGAGAGTCCAACAACCACAACAGTGCAAACAACAACAACGTCAGGACCAACAACTACTACAGCAGGTCCAAAAAGTGCAACAACAGCTGCTCCAACAACCATAACTGTAGGTCCAACAACTACAACAGCTGCTCAACCCACCACAACTGCAGGTCCAACAACTACCACAGCAGTTCCAACAACTACAACTTCAAGTCCAACAACTACCACAGCAGGTCCCACAACGAGAACAGCAACTCCAACAACTACATCGTCTGGTCCAACAAGTACCACAGAAAGTCCAACAACTACCACAGCTGGTCCCACAACAACAACAGCAACTCCCCCTAGTACCACAGAGATTCCAACAACCACTCCCACAACCACATCTGCAGGTCCAACAACTACCACAGCAGTTCCAACAACTACAACCTCAAGTCCAACAACTACCACAGCTGGTCCTACAACGAACACAGCTCCTGAAACAACCACAACTGATGGTCCAACAACTATCACAGCCGGTCCCACAACAACAACTCAACCCACAACTACATCGTCTGGTCCAACAAGTACCACGGAGAGCTCAACAACCACAACAGCTGCTCCAACAACCACAACTTCAGGTCCAACAACTACCACAGCAGTTCCAACAACTACAAAAGTTGCTCAACCCACCAAAACTGCAGGTCCAATAACTACCACAGGAGTTCCAACAACTATAACTTCAAGTCCAACAACTACCACAGCAGGTCCCACAACGACAACAGCAACTCCCAGAACTACATCGTCTGGTCCAACAAGTACCACAGAGATTCCAACAACCAGAACAACTGCTCCCACAACCACAACTGCAGGTCCAACAACTACCACAGCTGTTCAAATAACTACAACTTCAAGTCCAACAACTACCACAGCTGGTCCCAGAACGATAACAGCTCCTGAAACAAACACAACTGAAGGTCCAACAACTACCACAGCAGGTCCCACAACAACAAAAGCAACTCCCACAACTACATCGTCTGGTCCAACAAGTACCACAGAGATTCCAACAACCACAACAACTGCTCCCACAACCACAACTGCAGGTCCAACAACTACCACAGCTGTTCAAATAACTACAACTTCAAGTCCAACAACTACCACAGCTGGTCCCAGAACGACAACAGCTCCTGAAACAAACACAACTGAAGGTCCAACAACTACCACAGCAGGTCCCTCAACAACAAAAGCAACCCCCAAAACTACATCGTCTGGTCCAACAAGTACCACGGAGGGTCCAACAACCTCAACAGCTGCTCCAACAACTACAACAGCTGCTCAATCCACCAAAACTGCAGGTCCAATAACTACCACAGCAGTTCCAACAACTACAACTTCAAGTCCAACATCTCCCACAGCAAGTCCCAGAACAACAACAGCAACTCCTACAACTACATCGTCTGGTCCAACAAGTACCACGGAAAGTCCAACAACCGCAACAGCTGCTCCAACAACCACAACTGCAGGTCCAACAACTACCACAGCAGTTCCAACAACTACAACTTCAGGTCCAACAACTACTACATCAGTTTCAACAACTATTACAGCAGATCCCGCAACAACAACTTTTGCTCCAGCCACCACAACTGTAGGTCCAACAACTACCAAAGCTGTTCTCTCAATAATAACAGCAGGTCAAACAACTACAACGGTAGGTCGTGCAACAACAACAGCTGCTCAAAACACCACAACTGCAGGTCCAACAACTACGACAGAAACTTATACAACAGCAGTTCCAACAACTACAACATCAGGTCCCACAACTACAACAGCTGCTCAAACCACGACAACCGCATTTCAAAAAACAACATCAAGACGAACAACGTCCACTGCAAGTCCCACAACGACAACTGCTAATCAAACCACAACAACAACAGCAGGTTCAAAAACCCCAACTGCTGTTCCTACAACCACAGCTACTCCAACCACCTCAATTGGAAGACCTACAACTTCAACTGTAGGCCCAACAACAACAATCGCAGGTACCACAATTACCATTGCGGGCCCCACAACAACAACAACAACAGTTGGTCTCACAACTACAACAGCAACTAAAGCAACTAAAGAAGTCACAGGCACTCCGACTAGTTCCCCGGAATCCACAACAGTATCAACTAACCCTCCAGAAGAAGATGAAGGCTACCTTCTACTGCAGTTTCGAATAATGCGTAAATGGATCCCAGCTTACATCAATCGTCAGTCTAAAGAATACAAAGCGATCAGTTTTAATATAACAACAGAGGTAATATACATTACTATTTGAAACATCTCTTTCCATAAATGTCCCATTTTAACAATTTTTATTGTAATATCTCATTCATAATAATTTAAATGTGTCGCTTCTCATCTTTAGTGCAATAGAGGATACCGCCATTCCTATCCGAACATTTTCCTTAGATCGCATCTAAGACATCTGTGGTCAGTAGGCTACTATTTATTTATTCTGAATTCATTGGCTAATATTACTTACTTTTACTTCAGAATATCAAATGACAACCGTTTGTATCTCTACAGGGAAGGCTCTGTGGGGACAGATCTTGATCTGATCTTTGTGAATCAATCAGTTGTGCCAAACATTACTAGTGTAGAAGAATCTCTGAAAACTGCACTAGATACATCGATTATATTCCTGAATATAATTCCAAGCAGTATCAAAGCAGGTCAGTTTTTTTCCACCCTATACTTTTAATGTAATGATCTAAATACTACTCATTGCTATTCATACAAAGTGTCATAACGTCTTACCATTTCCTAAAAACCATATTTCCATATTTACCTTTCCCATAGCCATGCCAAATATGACCGAAGATACCTCATCCACAACTGCTGCTGCAACATCAACAACAGCAACAACAACAAGACCACACAGACCCACCACTGTAGGGTCTTCAACAACATCAAGATTAACAACGCCAAATAATGCCGCAGCTACAGCCACAAGCACATCTGCAACCAGCAACCGAGCAGCTAGCAAAAATATTGATCTATTCGCTAGACTGTTCTTCACCTCACTGCTTCACGCCCTGTTTAACAATGTATAAACAATCATGGTTTCATAATCTTTCAGGGTTTCAAGTTTTCATAGAGGACTTGTCTATTAATGTAAAAAAAAATATATATGTAATATTTACTAATTAGTATTTTATTAATGAATTACTTATGATTTGTATGTGAATATTTACTAATATATTATCTGTTTAAAATCAAACAATGTATGTCAATCATTTTAAATAAAGGAAAAAATCTGGAAACATGTACAACTTACATATGGAACATATATGTACGTGGGTAGCAATTACAATAGTGTTATTACCTTTCACGATTTCATTTCTCTCTTAAAACAGTTCCTAAAGTAGAAAAAAACATTTGAAAGAAAAGGGATATGATGTTCCACGCTGTGGAATCAGCTCCCCCCCACACATCCACTGTGCCCCTTCCGTGGAGACTTTCAAAAAGTACACGAAAGCACACAATTCTCTGAGGCCTATGGCCTCTTACTCCCAACCCCACCCAGCGTCTTGCGCATTTTTCACTCTCACTCACTTGCCTACACATACACCCTCACCTCCCACTCTTGAGTATCCTGAAAGGCGCTATGTAAAATCTTTTTTTATTATTATTTTTATTATTATTATGTCAGCAGTAGTCTGCTAGGTAAAATCAAAAGTTCATGTCACTGACATTATGCGGATGACATTGTATTCATCAAGTGAAATAGCATCTGGACTGCATCTCAGAGTAAAAAACAACAACAAATATAACCGCAAGCGGTGATTAACGGGGTCCGAGCAAAATTAAAAGTCAAGAACACACTAATGGAAGATATACAAAAATAACATATAATTGTCATATTTAAGGAAAGATGTTCTACTTATAAACCTCAACTGCAGCCTCATTCACAAGGTCAAAATGTCTATTGATAAGCACACAGCATCCAGAAAACTCAAAGCACACATTTCTCAAGTGAATTAAGGGCTTTTTTCAAAACATATACCTGACAAATCTTTGAAATTCTGGGGAAATGAAACATTTGTAGTAAAGAACACTTGGCTACACAGAAATATAAATATGACAGAGTTAATTATGAAGGAAAAATGGTTAATGAAGAAGTTCCCCTTAATTCCATACTGTGTTTTGGCAGTCCGATTCTTGGAAACTAATGAGCCGGAATGTTGATTGCCTGATGAATTTCAGGTGCTGTTCAATGTTGTGTTTCTTAAATGAGTGGCAATGACAGAATGTCATGTTCAGCTTGTTCATAATGCTCTAATCAGAATAACTCTCAACCTAAGGATCACCAGTACACGGCATTATCCCGTTGAGCCACTGACATTCCTGAACTGCATGAAGCCTCATTCACATGATAAGCACACAACATCAAGAAAACTCCAAGCAAACATTTCCCAAGAGAATTAAGAGCTTTCTTAAAAGAGTACAGGGCCCAGTTTCCCGAAAGCATCGTTAGCCTAAATTGATTGTGAAGTGCGTCGTACGAGCATTGTATAGTTTTCACACCGTTTCCGAAAAGCATAGTTGGTAACGAACATCGTGAAAACGCTCGTAGCTAACGAGGACTCCAGGGGTACTCGTAGGATGCTAAGAGCATCGTTAGCCTACTATAGCCTCAGTGGCGTCAGCAGCGGACATTCCTAGTATTGGATGCGTTTTATTAAAACACATCCGACGGAATGCGCAGCTTGAGCCATTTCGCAACCAAAAACAGTGGTTTCCGCCGATATATTACTCATAGACTATTGTTAGATTTAAACAGCAAAGTTAGTCAACAACAACATAATTTATTGCAGCAATTAAAAATTCCAAAAATACATGCGAGAATGTACCGATCAAACGCCACGTCACAAGGCATATAATAAAATCAAATGATTCCATTGCTCTTGTGCGGGAGGTCGCTTTCGAGCTGCACTTGCTATCTGATTTTAATTCAACCATTGTGGTTAAATGTCCTCATATTGATCAATGACAGAAGACATAGGCTACTAAACATGCATCATGCTGAGACCAGCGGGTGTCAATTTCTGCAGGCGTTTTTTGTTGCAATTGTTTGCATTAAGCACTGTAGGCGCTACGGTGAGGCTGTGATGAAGTTCACTATTTATTGGACCCTGTCTAGACAGAACATCCCTGACCATAGTTAATCGCGTTTGTGGTCTACACTCAGACGTGAACTCATTATTGCATGCGGGTGTCTTCATTCATAAAGAAATGAAACATTCGGGAGTATGCAATAATACAAATTATTCTAAAGAGGTCAGAGACTTTGTGTGCAGCCCCGCCTTCCCCAGTGAACCAAGAAAGCCTGCGCCGTGACGAACGGGGGATTTGACCCCCTCGCTTTTACACAGGAAACTTGAGATAAGAAGATGAAATCGCCGGGCGTGCCAAGCTGCGACAGAACCGGCTCGGCAGTGTAAATAAACCTATAGCCAGGGTTCGAGTTAGGTGGGAGCCATAGAGAGAGGTCTGGCTCCCATGAAAGCAGCAAACTCAAATAACTGTGGGGGGTCTCTGAAAATACAGCAGAATAATATTGTAATTACAAATAAAGCTATTTTCCCCTCCACATTCAGAGTAATATTGACGTTAAGTGGGATAATAGAACGCCAGTCATCATCAGGAAAATAAGCCCAGACAGGGCGAACCGGACACCGGCGCGAAATGGAGGTGCTTCGACCTGAAGGGGCTTATTTTCGATAATGACTGGCTACTTGCCAAACGAAAAAATAACTTCGCAAGGTGGAAGTGGGAAGTGGGAAAAGTAAATTTTTTTAGAGCAGATGACACGGGTGAAAAAGATGCATCTGATTTTAGAGATTTACATGATGAAATAATTTGAGTCCAGTTCAATCTAGTAAGGAGAAATAAGGCTAGTTCATATTTTTCTTAAATAGCGCCACCTTTTGGTGCAGTACCACAATGTTTTTTTTATACAACAACTAAATATAAGAAAATTGGGATAACTGCTCCTAATTAATTGCCCAAGATTTCTCAAATGGAACTAAATAAAACAAATTCTGTTCGATGATTTTTGTGAGGCTTGGTCTAAAGATTTGATGTGGCGATTTTGGTGATTTTTTGATTATTTTTGTAGCCTGTTAGTCTTTTTATCATGTTTGGTTTATATATGAAATTGTGGGAAAAGTAAACATTTTTAGGGTTTTATAAATGCATCTGATTCTAGAGATTAATATTCTGAAAGAATTTTGTGTCCAGGTCAATCTGGTGAGGATAAACAAGACTAATTCATGTTTTCTTTTTACAATAGCACCACCTTTGGGTGCAGTACCACAAATGTAGGTCTATGTGTAGTGGGGGTTATTGGTAACCATACCTGAAAATTTCAAGAGTTTTTGATGCATGGTAAAGGCTGCAGGATGACTTTTACAGAATTTGAGGGGGAAAAAAACGTTACAGAAACAATAGAAGTACAATTATACAATTAAACCACAATTGAATGAAAAGGGGTAATAAAACAAAGTTTATAAACCCCATGTTTAGATGCCCAACTCAGCTATAGCTCTGCTAGTCTGCTAACCTTAACCAAACCCATTGCTCAGCCGGAAAGAAAAGTAACACGGTAACACAGATAACTATATGTTTTTCTGTCACAAACTTGACTCCCCTATGTTTGCTTATTTTTTCATTAATATTCCTTGGTTTGGATTATTGTTTTGACATGGGTCCGATTGTGCAGCATTTTGAGCGTATGGAAATGTTTTATAAAATTAACATTATTTTACATTATTCTGATTATTATTATTGTTCATAAACCAGTAGCTAGGTCTTTAGGAAAATTAAACAAATGTCGAATTTTTTGGTTATTATCTAAATTAATTCTTTAAATTATATTTTATCTAACAAGCAGCAGAGAAAATAATACAGCTTGTTTTCCTTCCTAAGTGTAAATATTTTCCCTCACCAATTTGTCTAAAAACAAATCAGATCATGATTGGGATCAGGCTTGGGAATCAATATGAAATCAGATTAAATGAGGCAGGAAGAATCCATAAACAATTAACATGAAATAACATTGGTTTTTGAAATGATTGATATTATTAATTGATCCTTAATAATTCAAACATAAACATGGTGGAACAATTGACTTAAACTTTGCGACAGAGCAACAACTGTAGACTAATCACAACATCTGACTTACCATGCCCCATTCTCCTACTTAATGAAAATACATTACATCATGTACACAAATTCTAATCGATTAACTTGTATTACAGTAATTCTATATATTTTAATGACATTAACTTAATTAAATTTAAAACTCATGAATCTGTTGTTTATGGAGGATATGGTATCTTTCTTAAAAAGGGAATCATACAAAACCTAGGTGTTTGGCAAATTGTTTAATCAAACCTAAAAATAGAACCCAGAAATCTTATATTATGTAGCTAAAGCATTAGTGATGCAAATCTATTAATACTGCAATATCAATATTTGAAAGACTTTTACAATCATTCACTATTCAATACTTTTAATGATTGTCAATCTTGATGAAGAATATCACGAAAAAAACCTTGACTGAAAAGTTAATTCATGTTTTATTCTCTCTTGATCGTAAGTGTATTCATATAAAAAATATAATAACAAATAACAATAGATATCCACAGATACTCAAAGAATAACTTATGATGACTTCAAAAAGTTACTTAAATCTTAACCTTTATAACTAATTGTCCAAATAATTAGATCCTGGCTTCTTTTTTAATAATATATATTATGGCTATTCTATATTCTACATTGATATTTTAACAGATCATAGCATAAAATGCTATGATTATTCAAATCATATTATGAAGTTGTAAAAAGAGTCCTTAAATTTGATCACAACTACATGGTTTATCTCGTGACTCTGAAGGCGTTTTAAGGGATAGCAACAACATTTCTTCTTAAAGTATTCCATAAACAAACAGCACACACATTCATTGTCACACAGTACACTCCTTTCACGAAGCAAGACAGCTAATTCATCTATAGTAGCAGTAAATATTGTCAAAGGCCCAAAGCTAAATACAGTTTTGAAGCACCACCTTTAGGTGACTTTCATGGAAGGTATGATCTTTTGTTTTCTTAAGATCAAGTCCACAGAAACCAGTATTTTACGTCAACGTGAATGCTATTGTTGACTTCATAAAAGTGGAGACATACTCAGAGTAGCTGATTGTAAAACTGAAATACACCTGAGAGCACTCCTTACAAGCTATTTGGGGAACATCCAGAGAACGTAAGTAAGTTAGATGCAGTGGTACTGGGTGCAATTATCCCAACATTGCATTGACATCTCATTCTTACTCTTGTAAATGCTTTCATTTAATTTTAATTTTTTTCCTCCTTCACATTTACAGAAATATGCCAGTGTTGAAAATGCTTCGGACCATTTCATTCTATCTTCTGATAGGCCTATGTCTAATTGGTGAGTTGACAAAAGAATGGCCTACTACGAAGTGAACAGCAGGTCTGAAATACAAGTCTAAGCCGTATTCTCTCTGCAATCTGCATTTATTTATGGTCAGCACATGGCACAGCCTCAGCTACAACCACTCCTGGTGCCACAAGCCCAGCTGCAACATCCATTCCTGGTGCCACAAGCCCAGCTGCAACATCCATTCCTGGTGCCACAAGCCCAGCTGCAACATCCATTCCTGGTGCCACAAGCCCAGCTGCAACATCCAGTCCTGGTGCCACAAGCCCAGCTGCAACATCCAGTCCTGGAGCTACAAGCCCAGCTATAACATCCAGTCCTGGTGCTACAAGTCAAGCTATGACATCCAGTCCTGGTGCTACAAGCCCAGCTATGACATCCACGGCTGGCATCCCGATAACCATGAACACTGCTGCTGCCACAAGCAACACTATGAACAACACAGCTGCCGTAACAACAGGAGTTGCTACAACAGCAAACACCACAAGCAGTGCCGCTACATCAATTGGAATATTCCACCAAATCAGCCTTCTACTCTGCATGGCTTTATTAACAGTAGGCATATAATCCTTGATATTAATTATTTTTAACACAACCTTAATAATTGGGGATTTTCTTGATTTTTGCATTCCCTTTAACATCTATGTAGGCCGATCATGGGGGATATGTTTGTGGAGCAAATAGGATCTATTTAACCTTGATAACATTATCTTATTGTAATATTATACAAGTCATTTTATGATGCAACGTGCTGTGGGCTTTAGAAAATGACATTCGAAAAACGTGTTTCACTAAATGTTTGCGAAACTCCAATATTTGTTTGTCCCTTAATTAAACAACTATTATAATGTCAATGTTTTGCAAGAGTTTATCTACAAAATAACAGTCTACCTGCAACATTTACCTTACTAGTTGAACCTTACTTTTACCACTTTAGGAGGCAGACCAGCGGTAAGATCATCCATTTAAAATCTTAGGACATAGGCCTACATTATATATATATATATGTAGGCATACTCACTTTAAAAAAGGACCATAAAATCACATCGTAAAATCATTAATTAACTAGGTGGTTAATCTTTTTATCATGTAATGTACGACCCTTTTCAAAACCAACACGTCGAATATCTCTTTAGCAGTTGTGTTTAATATCGGGTTAAGTTATACCCTAAATCAGCGATTGCAAAACGGGGGTAGCCTTTACCTGTGTGAGCAAAATCCTAATGTAAATTTAAATGTATGGATACAAAACACAAATACATCCTCACTAAATGTATCAAAATCCAATACAAATTCCTGTTAGCAAATGTATTTAATAAAAATAAATGATTTTTTTTTAATGCACGAAGTAGGCCTAGTCTGCCATTTACTGTCGCCTCTGTTCCTGAGGAAAACCAGCATGATCTGCTTGAGGTTCAGCAGCAGGTTATACAATCAGGATTGTTAATGATTCGTTATCAGCTTTGATGCTTAACGACATGTTGTATCTTTTTTCACCAATTAATTGTACATACATTTAATGATAATGAATACATTTGATAAAGAGTAAGAATTACTGCAGTTATGTTTGTTAGCAACCGGGTAATATAGCAGTCAAACTACTTTATCGCAGAACTTCATGAGTGGATCTTTGGCCGAAATCATAAAGCTTTGAACATTTCCCATTGATTTTCTTGGTTTACTTTTTTGGTAAAATAATTATAAAGTTTTTAGCCTGGGACCAAGCCAATCAACCACTGGGCTAGTTGTGACCATAAAACATATGATTCGGGGCAAAAAGGAATTTGGAAAACGGAAGAAAAGGCTAAGGTACAATGCTCTGTAAGGAACTACTCATCCCAAAAAACATTGCCAACTTTTACGCAATGGTTACAACCCAATAGTTTAGGGCTTTTCTTGCATCTTATAACATTTATTATATATTTTTTTATCAATTCAAGTGTCATATATTGTGTGCCTTTGTGTATGTAGCAACTTTAAGGCTTTTAATCATAACCTCTATGGAGAAAAATAAATAACAGGCCATCTGCCTTTAGATAGACTTTCACTTTGCTAGCAAACTCATTAAACTAGGCAGCTAGTTATAATTCACAAACCACAGTGCTGACGAGTGATAGGATTACGTGTAAATGAAAAAAATGGCTATAACATTGGCCGAATGCAGCCAAATTATCATATATTCGTTCAACATTGAGCTAGTATCTAGAATTGAGAAAACTAAAGTTAGGAAACTGACTTTTGCTAGCTAAATAAGCAAATGACTTCACAGAAAACCTTTAAAGTTAGTGTTCTAGTCACTAACCACATATTGTAACTAGCATTCCCCTCCATCCATCCCACTACACATTTCGTTCAGAATAGGAAGCCTCTAATGACGCTTAACAGAGCTGGACTTCAACCAAACCTAAAGGACTACATGAATCGTTCTTTCAAAAGTACGCAAATATCTTCTTATTTACAATGATACAAACACACACCCAAACAATTGTCAGTTGTGTAGGTATACGTCAAGAGTTCCAAGCCCACTATTTATCTTTGAGATGTATGGAGCATTTCCATTAAGTCGCAAAACCACATTTCTTATTGAGCATTTTTTTAATGTATTTAGATAAATGCACTGAAATATAAGCTTCATTTTATCAAAAAAGAACAGCATCAATGGAATAGAAGTTACTGACGGAGCACAGATTTTTGGCTACCGCATTATTTATCAACAACTTTTTCTTTCCGGCTACGCTGACCCTTTGCCTTCTCATTTTGGGTCTTCTGCAGTATGGCCAATGTATCCCTCTTCTCAACTTTCCTCAGCTGTTTCTTCTTCATCCTCTTTATCTTTGATGTATTCCGGATCTGTGTGATTAAAAAGAAATTGGTTGAAACAAAGGGCCCAAAAACAATGTTGAGTGTTTATAATTTCTATAATAATGCAGTTTTTTTTCTCCCCTAGTAAACAAGTCTCATTCATTTAAGAAGAATTTCCTTTGGATAATGATCTCCCCAAATCCATCAGGTCAGGAAAATATATTGTTGTCAATATGTCTCACAGATTTCAATTGCTCAGTGACTGCCGAGTCGATTTTCTTTCTTTTCTTTCTTTCAGTTTCGGAAGGTACTGCCCCTCAAAAATATAAACCAAATCTAGCCCACCATGTTCCCCTTATGAACACGTGTAGACAAAAATAGCTTTGGAGTCCCAAGTGTCACCAGCCCGGATGGCTGGGGATCAAATACACTGGGGTCTTATTTATAACCGTTGCGTACGCACAAAACGGGGCTGAAAGTGGCGTACCTGACTTTCCACGCCAAGGTTGTGAACTATAAAAAACTAACTTGACGGGAGAATGTGCGCAGCCCTAAGAAAACTCTGACCCATACGTACGCATGGTTTGGAGGAAAAGGAGAATTGGCGACACAGACAGTGTGGTGGTGAACTGAAGTCAGACTGAAGAAATGTAGAGTGAGAAGAACAATTATGTTTTATTATCGCCCTTCATAAGTTAAATTTCAACCCGTTTCATGCGTTAAATCTATGCAATCAGAATAATTATAGTCAACTGCGTTATTTCTCAGTTATACTCGAGAAACATCTCCTTAGAATCTCTATATTTAATCCCGTCACTCCCTACTTTCCACTGACGGCGCGACTGCATGGAATAAAGCATCTGTCCAACATGTTTCAATAACATAATATTTTTATGTGACACTGTAAACACATAATCAAATGTCAATTAAATCCCATGTGTGGAAAACCAAGCCACATCCTCATCACAATCGTTATATTGTCATGACAAATCAGGCATTAGAAAGGGGTTATATTCAAGAACATTTTGAGTGATTACAAACTGATTATCCAAGGTGTTCTCCGTCAGTCTTATTACCGGAACCCTATGAATACAGCGGTGAGCCCCGTGCGTAATGCTGCACCATGGCACTGCTTGAGGACCATGCAAATGGCAGGATTCGGAGGGAGATGGTCTTCAGGGACCATAATAATTTATTGGTACATAAAAATATGTACCTTTATGTCAGACCACCTCTTTTTTAATTCTGGGACTGTGCGCTCCGTGCCACTGACAGAGTTCACTGCGGCAGCAACATGTTGCCACTCACTCTGCTTTTTGTTTTTAGTGATCCCAATCCCGTGACCTCCAAACAAAACTACATTTCGGGCATCCACCTCACCCACACGTGTCTCCACTTCAACCTCCGTGAAATGTTGCTTTTTTTGATTTTCTCAGTCCTTCTGCCATCGTTTCCGACAAGACATAATACTTGAATCTGAGTGTTTTATATGCAGATCGCATTCATGAGGTCGTTTGCATTGACCATTTATGGTTAAAAAGGGGCGTGTACAGGGCGGAACGTGAAGTTGATTCAGCTGTGCACACTTGTAGGCACTCTGTGATTTATAAAGCAAAGATTGCTTAGAGGTGTGCGTACGCAGGGTTTTATAAGTCTGAATATTTTTTGGCGCACGCAAAACTTGGCTTTTGGGCGTACGTACACTTTTAGTAATGATCCCACGCACAGTTTTATAAATGAGACCCCTGGTCATTTCAAAAATCCCTTTCCAGTGTGGAACCGGTTTCTTGGAAGTACCCGAAGTACTCCCGTATGTACCGCAAAATAACTTTGTTGATTTTAAAAAATATAGCCCTGGATGTTAAGACACAGGGTTTGAGTGCAGTACTCCAACATGGTCTCCCTCTGGATTTATTGGTTCAAAAAGAGAATTACTTGTATGTTTCCAACTAAATATTCCGGCTTCTGTCATGTCAAAAAACCGATTCCACCATGAGAGGATAGAGGTTAAAAAGACGTGTAGTTTCATCCCCAGTCATCCATGGTTGCAACAGTATGGCGCAATAGCAGCAAACGGAGCTTCAAACACTCACAATGGGCTTGAGACCCAATTAAAAACATGTATTGCTTGGGGTATGGATTTGATGATATGATACTGGAGAAATGGCTGTAGAAAATCATTAGTTTTAGTATGATAAATACAATTGGTTTCAGACTTTTCCGGTTTTCTGACATTGTAAATGTGAATTAGTCTGGAACCTCTGAGTAATTATTTGGGATTTCCAAGGGGCAATATCAATGGGAGCAGACCAAAACACATATGGATGCACTTGGATTCATACACAATCAATCAGAACCACGTTGTGTGGGACACATCTGCAGCATCCATCTTTGTTGTTTATGTTGCCTCAATCAGTGCGTTTACATGACCCTCAAGAAAATCGAATTATTGGCTTAGTCCAACTATGATTGGACTATTAAAATGCATGTATAGGGTTAGAAAATGCATGACTAAGGTTACACCTTAGTCAAACTATAATCGAATCGAGTTACTCATAGTCGAATTAAGACACCTAGATTATTCGATTGTTAGTTGAATTAAGTGTGCATGTATCAGGTCGGATCGGATTTTGTGTTCTGCGCATGCTCGAGACTTCTCCCGGGGGGCGTGATCCGGAAGTATAAGGAGACGATAGTCATGTTGTTGTAGCCGTCGGAAAACGAGAGACGGCAATTTATTTAAAAAGTAGGCGAATACGATGGAGGAAGCCGGTCTCGTGCAAATGTAGTTACCCCCTATAAGAAGTGAATCATCATCAACATGCATTCTTCAGTACAAACTATGCTTCTGTTACGAGAGTAGCATATGTGTGTGCGCGAGAATGGCAGTGTGTGTGAGTGACTTCAGCGAGTGAGTGGACGAGCGAGGAGAGCGAAAGGTTGCGCGGGTCAGTTTAGTGAATGAACTAGTCCGGTTGCGTCTTTGCAAAAGACGCATACTGTTAAGTTAGTGGAAATACGAATAAAGTACGCAGCCTGTCAATAATCGGTGGCCGCTTCATTCCGACCTATTAGCAGACCCACTGCCGGTCAAATTGAAGGGTGTTACCCCCGAGAGAACACCGGCCCTGGAGGGAACGTCTCTCCTGTGCTTCTCGACTACGGTCTGGAAGCCGACAGCAGGAAACGTGTAACACTTCGATTTCACCCAAGGCTGAATTAAAAGTAGGCCTACATGTCTTTCCAAATGTTGGTCATCAACGAGGTTGTAAAGTAGTTATGGATGGGCGACGATCGTCGAATAGTCGGAGACACGTAGAATATCGAATAAAGAACGTGACTATCGTTATTCATTACGGCTCTTCTCAATGCTGTTGAACGCTCCGTTGACTTGCATGGGCCTTTACAACTTCCGGTGGTTAATAGCGTCCTCGGTTGCTAAGCGACGTCAACGTCTTTGGCGGACTATTTCTCTGCTGTTCAACACTACGAATGCTGGTAACGAATAAATTGTAAAAAGACACACCGTGTGAAGTTATATTTTTGACGCGTCTAGTTCACCGTCATGGAGGCTGTGTTCAGTAAAATAAATAATAGCGATCTGTTTTTTCGGCGCATGTAGGTCCATCTGCCTAAGCCCACGTTGAAATAATTTTGATGTTTAATGTTGATGGCGCAGTTGTTGAAATAAACAGATTGATTGCAAGCAAATCATAAAAGCCTCTCCCTGTGTCATTGTGTGTGGGTGTATCCGAGGTGCGTGCATACGTGGGGGGGTTCTTGATCGACCGATTTTCGAATATTATTCGAATACTTCTCAGCGAATATCGAGTAGTATTTTTGCCAGAAATGCACAACCCTAAAAGTAGTAACTTCGGGCACATCTGTCAAAATAAATGTATTTTTACGATCTTTATTCATTCATTCATTGCGCCGCGGCCGAACTGACAGGGATATTCTCTGAAATTATGAATCTTAAAGACGGCGTCAGGTTCTCCGACTCTCTGGTACTTCAGCAACACGTAAAGACTCGTTGTGAGGGTTATCTCGGCTATGGTGGAGAAGGAATTGGGGTAAAGGAACTTTGGCTTTGACTATGAAGTCCATATTGAAACACGACATAGAGGAGAAAGGGATGGTTGCTGTATGCGGGACAGCTGTCAGTTCACTTCGGGTCCATTTCTCCGACCTCCATTGTTCCGTCCTCTCGGTCGTATGCGGACTCCTCCGGCTGGACTCCTCCGCCTCCGGAGGAGTCCGCACACGACAGAGAGGTCGGAACAATGGAGCGTCTGAGAAATTACATGGACCCGAAGTGAACTGACAGCTGTCTACTGAAAACATCTTTCTCGAATGCTGCGGCGGCCTGAGTTTGTTGTTGCTTGTGACGTAAAGAGGTCAACCGGGGGCTCTATTACCACTAGTTGAAATGGGCACAGCGCCACCTATCGTGCCGGGGAAAGAAATGCTTCGGCCAATGAATCGATTTTCTCACCGCCATGTATACTCAGACAATTGCAGTTGTCCGATTGAGGAGCATAATCGAACTATGGCCTTAATCTGTTAAACTGTGCATGTAAACGTACTGAGTGACGGCCACAAAAGACTCTTCTCTGTACAGTAATCGAATTAAACCTGCACGTTTTTGATTGGTCCGACCAAAGTCGAGTCTTCTGAAGATCTGACAGGACAGGAAGGGGGCCAGGCATATGCCGGAGCCAATTAAACACGAGCTCACCGATTAGTCTGTTCCACGGCTATTGCCCCCGAAAGTGACACATAATAATTTGCCTATTTCACTCTTTGTCTGTGCACAAGAACAATCAACTTACCACTTGAACAATCTCTGACTTGCGCTCATTCTCAGCACGTCGTTTCAATGTTTCCTCCGTCCGTTTCCTCTTGTCCTATTAGGGAAATGATTGTAATAAATGAGTGATGATCGTTTTCCTCCATAGCAAGGATTTCATTTAATTTGGCGAATGCCTACCTCTTTCTCTTTGGCTTTGTCTTGTTTAAGTTGAAGGGAGAACTTTTTGACCAACTGCTGCTCTTGTTTGGCTGCCATCTTTTTTCCCCAAGAAGTACGCAGGGGCTTATCCCTGACCACTGCAGAGAACCTGTACAAATGATAAATGGTCAAAACAAAGACCCGGTTTGGAGACAACGCTTGATGACATATGCATGGTTCACAGGGTGTTATCGACGGTAAAGCGAAAACCAACCTTTGTTTATTCCGGTCCTTCCATACTCGACCCGATTTCGGTTTTCCCAGAGGTATCTGTGATGCCGTGGTCTGTTTCGTTCCCGGGACAAATAGAGCCGCCTCCTGGGGCTTTTCACCGGGGTGTACGGGGGCCGTTTCCATCGTACTAGGGACCGTTTCTATACGTCCTTCTGATTTATTGGACTCGTTTTCAAGCATTATGGGGGAATCTGTAGACTCTCCTACGGGCGCCTCTGATATACTCGTCATGGTGTGTCCTTCCTCCGAATTTCCTTTATCCAAAGAAATAACAGATTTCCTCGTCCTGCGTGTGGAGGGCTTTGCTGGACTAGGGACCTGAGAGTCGGCCAAGAGGGCTGGCGTGCGGACCCTGCGTCCGCTACGAGTCCGTGTAACTTTATCCACGTCCTGCGTGCTTTCGGGCTCTTCTGTTAACTCGGGCTCTGATATTTCAGTCGTAACACACTCTCCCGGGGTTTTCATGTTGACCCGAAAACTTCGTGCACTGCCTCAGCGTGCTATTTATATAAAGAAAGATAAATTACAAACTGTTACAAGTACACTCGACTCTGTTTCCACACCACGGACGTAGACACACGTGTGAGGAGCGTGTTTCCGGTTCCTGCATCCGTCTTCTTCTTCTTCTTCTTGGGGTTTTACGGCGGTGGGCATCCACAACTTGTTGCATTACCGCCCTCTTCTGATCCAGTTAATGAATCAAAACAAAAATATCCAAACACTCACTCATTCACACCTTCTTTCTACTCTATATCCTATCATATAACCCTGTTTCTCTCAAAAAGCCAAACAATACTTTTATACAATTCCTCTTCATTAATCTTAAAATATTTTCCAAAGTATACTCCTGCATACCCAATTCTCTCAATTGATTTTTCATACTTTCCCTCTCCATCCCATAACCACTACGGTTCATTAAAACATGTTCCACTGCCTCCTCTACCTGGCACCCCTCACATAATCCTGTGGGGTGTTTTCCTATCAAATTCATTGTTTTATTTAGTGCACTGTGCCCCAACCTTAACCTTATCAAAATGTGTTCATCCTTCCTCTGACCACTATACCTTATTTTAACATTAACACTTTTTTGAATATTATATAAATATCTCCCTTTCTCCTCACTGTCCCATTTGTCTTGCCACATTTTGTTAACTTTTCCCCATATCAGGCTTTTAACTTCTGCCTTACTTAAACTGATATTCATTTATACTTTTTCCTTCTCCAATGCCTTCTTCGCCATCTTATCGGCTTTCTCATTTCCCTTCACCCCTACATGAGCTGGAACCCATAAAAAATGTATTTGCCTCCCCTGCTGAATGATTCTCGTAGTTGACTGTAGAACTTCATATAACAAACCTTAGTGACTACTTGAATAAAAAGACCTCATACTTGCCAAAACTGATGCTGAATATGTACAGATCACAATTTTTTCAACTGTACTTGATTCCACCCATTTTAATGCGACCAGCACCCCCAACATCTCCACTGTATAAACGCTTAAATTATCTGATGTTCTTCTATTAAACTCTATTCTTTTTGATGGACCAACTACTCCAAACCCTGTCACTCCTGTCTCAGGTTGTTTGGCACCATCTGTAAAAACATGAACATACTCACTGTACTCTATAAGAAGATGAATATTAAAAACACTAGCCAGGTCTATCTGTTCTCTCTCTCTCTCTTCTTTATCTCCAACACAAACCAGTCCACCTCTGGCCACACCATCCTCCATGGCGGCATTAATGGATATACCACTGTTGGACTAAGCTTCAATTCACCCACACCAAAATCTTTCGCTATATCATTCCCCACCCGACCAAAATGATTCCTCTCACACTTCCCATAAACCCAGCACTCTTTCAACACTCCTTTTGTGGGGTGAGACTCACTGTGCCCTCGCAGATTAGCCCAATAGTTCCCCATCAATTGTTTCCTTCTCAACTCCAGTGGCATTTCCCCCATTTCTACCTGCAGAGCAGGCACTGGTGAGGATTTAAAAGCCCCACTGCATACCCTTAATGCCTTAGCCTGAATCACGTCCAGCTTTCTCAAGAGAGACACTGCGGCTGACCCATACACTATACACCCATAATCAAACACAGATCTAATCATAGCTACATAATATATAGTCTTTAAAGCTGAACAGCTCGCTCCCCAATCCCTACCAGTCAAACATCTCATCACATTTATTACCTTTTTGCATTTATCCTCTATCTTCCTAATATGGTCTGCTCATGTTACCCTAGAATCAAAAATAACTCCCAAATATTTAAATGAGCCAACTCTTTCCAACTCTTTCTCATACATCCTCAATTTCATCCCATCCTCAATTCTTTTCCTAGTGAAAAATACAGTTTGAGTTTTCTCTACCGAAAATCTGCACCCCCAGTCAAATCCCCACTCTGTCACCCCATCAATTGCAGACTGGACTTCACTAATAATATGCATCACATTTCTTTCCCTTTTCCACAAAGCCCCATCGTCTGCAAACAGAGAACTTCCTATATCCTCTGGTACCTTTGAAAAAACATCATTTATCATGATTATAAACAATAAAGGACTAATTACACTTCCTTGGGGAGTGCCATTCCCCACCATATACTTATTTGACAATTCAGACCCAATCCGGACTTGTATTTTTCTGTCAAACAAAAAATTCTTTATCCAGTTAAAAACCCTTCCACCTACCCCCATCTTGTACAACTTAATTAACAAACCTTCCTTCCACATCATGTCATATGCTTTTTCGATATCAAAAAACACTACCACCACTGACTCTTTGTTTGCCTGTGCTTTCCGTATCTCATTTTCAAGCCTTACCACTGCATCCATTGTATGTCTCCCTTTTCTGAAACCACTTTGACCACTTGTCAACAACCCTTTCTTCTCAAGCTCATACGTTAACCTTTCGGTCACCAATCTCTCCATTATTTTACATATGTTAGACGTTAATGCTATTGGCCTATAACTAGAAGGTTTACCTGGATCTTTCCCTGGTTTCCTAATCGGAATCACCACCGCTTCCTTCCATACACTTGGTAACTTTCCCTCCACCCCTACTCTATTATATAGTTCTAACAATTTTTCCATTCCTCTTTCTCCTAGATGTTTTAACATTACATAGCTCACCTGATCTCCCCCTGGAGCTGAGGGCTTTGCTTTTTTAATTGCTCTCACAAGCTCTGCCATTGTAAATCCATCATCTATTTTCTCCCTAGAATCTACTCTCCTAACTAGCACATCAGGAGAATTACTCGAAGTAACTTCTCTTCTCCCTTCCACTGTCAACTGATCAACACTATGCACCTTAGCAAAAGATTTGGCCATCAAATCAGCCTTATCTTTATCACATATTGCAGTTTTCTCCTCTAACGTAATCACTGGGTACTCCCACTCCCTTCTTTCTCCTCCCATCTTCCTTATCATTCCCCACACTTCTCCTATTGGTGTTGTTCTTCCTATCTTACCACAAAACTGTCTCCAGCTTACCCTCTGTGTTCTCTTTGTAACTCTCTTTACCAGTGCCTGTGCCCTCTGATACTCCACCAGACTTTGTGTATTATGCTCTCTTTTGACTTAAATGCTTTGTTTCGGGCTTTAACTGCCTTGGAACACTCCTCTGTTCACCAAGGAACTAACTTCCTATCCCTTCTATTTTTACTTCTTGGAATAGATTTGCTTGCTGCAGCAATAATTGCTGATGTAACACTGTTATTTACTGTATCTATATCTCCACTAGTAACAACTGAAACAATAACTTCTTCACTGACCAACTTAAATGTACCCCATTCTGCTTTACTATACACCCATTTCTGAATTCCATTTCCAACATTCACTTCTCCTCCTACTGAACAAACTAACACATAGTGGTCACTACCTAAAGATTTACCTGTCAAAACCTCCCAGTTACTGATCCCTGCCAAACGTACTGACACCAACGTCAGATCCAACCAGACTCATTACTTGTTCTTATATCCATCCTTGTCTCCCTCCCATCATTCAAACAAACAAGATTATTGTCCTCCATTAACTCTTCAATCACTTTCCCATTCGTGTCTGTATGATTCCCTCCCCACATTGTGTTATGAGCATCGAAGTCTGCACACCATATTATCCTGTGTCTTTCTATACCTTTAATCCTAACTAGTTTATCATTCTCTAACCTTTGGCATGGATTATAGTAATTAACAACAACAAACTCATCTCCCCCCTCCCATACCTCCACCACTATACTCTTGTTCCGTTCCAATATCCAATACCCTGTATGATATACCTTGCTTGATAAATGTTACACACCCTCCACCAGCCCCTTCACCTTCACTCCTGTCTCTTCTTATACATACATATCCATATATAACAAAATCTAACACTGGTTTCAAAAACGTTTCTTGAATGCATATTACTTGTGGTTTTCCTTTCATTTGACTTAAAAAATATTTAAACTCCCGGCCATTGCCACCAAGCTCCTAGCATTCCACTGTAGAATTTTCACCATGGTTATGATGTTTTCTCACCGGCTCCCGACTACTCTTGTGTATTTATTTCGGCTACCAAAGGTCCCATTTTAACCCTTCCATCCCCAAATAATCCTTGGCTGCCTTAGCTATTATCTGTATGCTCGTTGTCTTTGATGTGGAGTCTCTAGTGGAGTTTATCACTGCTGCAACAAAAATCACCACCTGCTTCTTATCTACCCACACTTTATTCCTATCTTGCTTCTCTCCCACCGACTCCCTTGTCACTTACCTTCCGCCTCCCCAGGCTGCTACCAACCCCTGACTCTTAGCACCGTGCCTCTGTTTTACCACTTTCACTGCCTCTGCATAGGTCACTTTGTCCATCACTTTTACCTTCTGAACTGCAACTTCCTCTTTCATTAATTCACAGCCTCCAAAATTGACGACATGTTCACCCCCACAACTACAACATTTTAACTTGGCCCCCTCACACTTCCCATACTCATGATCCCCTGAGCATTTCGCACACCTCTTTTCCTTACAGATTTTAGCGATGTGCCCAAATCTTTGACACTGAAAGCACCTCATTGGCTTAGGTATGTAAGCCCTCACATAGAAACACAGGAACCCTAGAAATACTCTATCTGGTAATACTTCTCCTTTAAGCTCCACCAATACAGATTCACTCATTTCCTTTTCAGGGCCCCTTGCCATCCTCTTAATACTAATCACTTCTATGCCTTTGGCCATCAAGTTCTCTTTAATCTCCTGCTCCTCAATATCCAGAGAGATTCCTGTTATCACCCCTTTGCAACGTTTCTCTCTCTGCAATCCAACCTGCACCACTTTGTTAACACCAACCATTGTTAGATTATTTGTCAGAACTACCTGAAGCTCATCCGAGCAACCAATCAACAGATTTCCATCTCCTAAAACCCTAGCAAACTTTATATCACCGCACTTTCCTGTCAACTCCTTTGTTAGCTTTAACGGGTTCATTTTTCCTATACCTCCCTCCTCAGCAAACCGGACTATCATTTTGACATCTACCTTTTTCTCAACTCCCTCCTCCTCACTTGAGTCACTCGCCATCTCCGTTTCGATACCATCTCTACACTATCAAATGTTCTTGCTCTTTTTACATCGTTTCCTTCTCTTCCCTGAATCTCCTCTTCTCTTCCTTCCTCGCTAGTCGCTACTACTACTGCCTCTCCCCTACACTGCCCCTTTTCTCCTACCTCCCTTTCCTCCCTCCCCCTACCTTTACTCCCTTTAGTCATCCCCTTCCGGTAGGGCTCATGGGACCTATGAGATCGAAAAATATGAATGGGCGTAAATGGAGAGAAAATAATTATTTTCTGGTCCCGGTCTTTATATGCCCTGGATTACACATATGTTGTTTGTGGATTTAAAGGATAATTTTTCATGCAAAGAGTTCGACCGTTTATTGTGCAATTGTTCAGATAAAGGCTGTAGAGAAAACACAACGAGAAAGACTACACGGCTCGTATGTGACGTCACGCTCCCTGCGACTGGCTTGGAGAAGACCGACAATCTTCCCATCGGCATAACTGAAACTCTGCCCGTGCCCTGACTTATAATGGTTTTCACCTCTTTCGATGCTTTTATCCTCCCCTTGGAAAAAGCGGTGAAGTGGGGCAGAGAGATCGCCATCTCTGTGCCGAGTTCCAAGGGCGGGTGTGGTGACGTGTATCATATGCGTCGAGAGCAGCGAAGAGCTGTAGTTCACAAAGCGGCCTTGCATAAAACCTAAAATTATCAAACTTCTTCACGAACATTTTTTAGTTTTCTTTGCATGAAAAATTATCATTTAAATCCACAAACAACATATGTGTAATCCAGGGCATATAAAGACTGGGACCAGAAAATAATTATTTTCTCTCCATTGACACCCATTCATATTTTTCGATCTCATAGGTCCCATGAGCCCTACCGGAAGGGGCGTGACTTCGCCACTCTATACGCACTTGATAGAAAAGACGGGAAAATGTATAAAAGAGAAAGAAAAGAAACGGGCACCTTTCCGGACCTATACAGGTCGTCGGTCGGAACCCGCCTCTAGAACACCACCTAACTCTAACCCCCACCAAGTGATACCCTTTTCCTTTATTTCCTATGAACCACAATCACACAAGTGCAACAAAAAAGCTCAAAAAAGTTTGTCTCTACAACCGGAGCAGCAGCTTCTCGAGCAGCGACCGACCGCGTTCCCTCGCACACCTCCACCTATACTGCCCTCTATCGAACAATACTCGATTTATCACAACAACCACGTCACATGATAACTAGTCCGCAACTCATTCAGTCTTTGTCGGACTCACAGGGGACCGGCGACTCTGTCCATCTAAAACACCGCTATCGTAAGAGTCAGTTAAAACGAAGTAAAACATGATACTGTCTTCTTTCCTTCGTATCGGCGCCGTTGTACTGGTGCTCCTGGGAAATTCAGTAAGTAGCAATTGATCGTCCTTAGCTTCCTCGATTTTGCAGTTTCGGTTTTGCAAAAGGCAATGACAATTAATGCAATCAAAAATGTTGACTAGGAGATCATTCCATGTAATATAAGGTGTGTGCGTGTTGTCAAGAAATGGAGACACAGGCCGAGCATCTGTTCACATATTAAGCTTTGTTTTATTCATATTGCATCATCAGTTATTTCCTTGTAATGAGGCCCAATCGTCACCAGGATTTCACCTAGGCTTTATTAAAAATATATATTTCTACTGTTAGATATAAATATTATCACTGACAATATAACGGTGACTGCTGTAGTACATTATGCAACCATTCTACATTGCCTGGTACCTATACCAGTATATTGGCAAATCATTGGTGTCACATGAGATGCCATCCTTTTCACGACGCTGAAGTTGGCATCCGATTCGCAGCATCCGATTCAGCAGCTGGTCCACTTTAAATCGGTCCTGATTGAAAACCACTACACCTAGACTCTTCCAATCTGGACTAAATTATCACAGTGAGGCTATACATTATAATAAACATAGTTACAGATTTGTGAAACCTTTTTTCTATTTGTGAAAATGCAATACAGGCACATTTTAATGCTTTTTAGGGGTCCAGACTGCATTAGAACGGGTCCTGATTGAAAACCACTACACCTAGACTCTTCAAATCTGGACTAAATTATCACAGTGAGGCTATACATTATGTAAAACATAGTTTCAGATTTGTGAAACCTTTATCCTATTTGTGAAAATGCAATAAAGGCACATTTTAATGCTTTTTAGGGGTCCAGACCGCATTAGAACTGATCCTGATTAAAAACCACTACACCTAGACTCTTCAAATCTGGACTAAATTATCACAGTGAGGCTATACATTATGTAAAACATACGATTTGTGAAACCTTTAACCTATTTGTGAAAATGCAATGCGGTCTGGACCCCTAAAAAGCATTCAAATAAGCCTGTATTGCATTTTCACAAATAGGGTAAAGGTTTCACAAATCTGAAACTATGTTTTACATAATGTATAGCCTCACTGTGATAATGTAGTCCAAATTTGAAGAGTCTAGGTGTAGTGGTTTTCAATCAGGACCGATTTGAAGATTCTAAGTGGTTTTCAAGCCGAATCGGATGCTGCGAATCGGATGCCAACTTCAGCGTCGTATCCTTTTCCCTTAAAACTTACGCAATAAAAATGTGATATGCAACGAATACGGTACATGTACCGTATTCGTTGCATATCACATTCGTTGCATGTCAAATGTATGTATACATTTGACAGGCGCTGTGTAATTAGGAGACAGACTTATCATTCTTCACTTGATGCATTCCTCCTTTTTTTTCTTTATTCTTATCTCAAGCTTAGCTATACACCTTCGTTGATTAATATCATGGTCATCTTTTGTCACACAGAAGATAAACAGAGAGAACACTGAAATCGACCCGATATGTTGCACGTGCTTCCTGATTCAGATAATGGTCCAAAATTGTTATATTTACTAATTATTTTTAAAGGATTTCCGATGAAGTGCTTTCCATTTCTGTCCCATCAGCTTGGGGCACTGCGGTCATTTAGCATAGACTACAAAAACGACTGCTTTCGCAAGGATGGCGAGGAATTCCGCTACATATCTGGGAGCATCCACTACAGCCGGATACCCAGAGTGTACTGGAAGGACCGCCTGCTGAAGATGTACATGGCTGGACTAAATACCATTCAGACGTACGTGTACCTCATTATTCATTGGCGGGAATGTGACCGATTAGGCTCATCAATGTACAAGTTGACTGTGCTTCCAACTTCCTAGATCAAGATAACATGTACTTATGGGGAGATTAGGGACATTTGTTTGTGGCCGAAAAGTGCTTTGTCCCCCCGGGTTTTTAAAGATCTTGCTTCAAATGTTATTGTGATGAATAGCAGGCAACCTGAGTGTCCAACCTCCAATCCTTATATTTTGAAAGCCTAATGTGAACAATACTGACACTCTTCATTCTCCTAAAAGATATGTTCCCTGGAACTTCCACGAGCCGTCTCCAAGTCAGTACATTTTCAATGGAGACAGAGACCTGGAGCACTTTCTTCAGCTGGCCCAAGACATCGGTTTACTGGTTATTCTGCGGCCTGGGCCCTACGTATGCGCAGAGTGGGATATGGTGAAATACTTTTCTCCTTAATGTCATCGCCACACCCACCCACACCCAGATACACAACAAAGGAAATGCCTGAGTTATTACGTTTGTTTTTATTTAATACATACTGATGTCTTGTAGGGTGGCTTGCCTGCCTGGCTTCTCATGAAGAAAGACATAGTGCTGCGCTCTTTAGACCCGGGTAGGTAGAAAGAGTAACTATTAAAAGACATAAAAGGACTGACGTATTCCTTGGGTTACATTCTGTAATGCATGTTGCATAATTCCTCTACAGATTACATTGCAGCGGTGGACACATGGATGGGAAAGTTGCTACCGATGATGAAACCTTTCCTATATCAGAACGGAGGGCCGATTATATCCGTCCAGGCAAGTCCCATGAACAGACAATTGTAACCCTTCAGCTTTTTATACTTTATTTCAAAACCGTTTTAAGATTTGTTGGCCGAGTAGTCCACTGCAAAACACTGGCTGCGGAATTTACCTCTAGCAATGTTCCCTTTCGGTCAAGGTTGAAAACGAATATGGCAGCTACTTCACATGTGACTACAACTACATGCGTCACCTGTCCAAGTTATTCCGGGGACACCTGGGGGAGGAGGCGGTGCTGTTCACCACTGACGGCGCGGGTCTTGGGTACCTCAAGTGCGGCTCCATACAGGGTCTTTATGCGACTGTGGACTTTGGTCCAGGTAACCACATGACATTACACAGAAACCCTCTGGTCCACCTCTATGTTGACTCGTCATTTGGTTACAGCCAGAGGATCGAAGCTCTGGTCCCTCACATGACGTCTCGGTGTGAGGTGAGGGAATCAGTCGTGGCCTGTGTTGTGTTTGTTTTCCCAAGGCGGTAACGTCAGTGCTGCATTCGCTGCCCAGAGACATGTGGAACCCCGTGGACCGCTGGTGAATATCTCCCACCATTGTTTCACTCCCTTTAGAATCGCCGGGGCAACATCCAACCAGACTGGTCTCCTGTGTTACAGGTGAACTCAGAGTTTTACGCTGGGTGGCTGGACCACTGGGGGAGCCACCACTCCACCGTTTCAACAGCCGTTTTGGCCAAGTCTCTCAATGAGATCTTGGCCCTCAGCGCCAATGTTAACTTGTGAGTTTCTCTGACTTCTGGGGGGGCGGGCAGCCAATGCATACAAATGTAAGTCTGTGGAATAGCCAGTGATGTGGTTGTCGTGGTTATACTTCCAGATACATGTTTATCGGGGGGACTAATTTTGGATACTGGAACGGTAAGTGGCTTCTTTTTGCTGGATGGTTTTGTAGGGGACGGATGTTTTCTCGGTTTATTTGTGAAACGTGTTGCTTGTATGTGTAGGTGCGAATAACCCGTACGCCCCACAGCCCACCAGCTATGACTACGATGCCCCGCTCACAGAGGCCGGTGACCTCACTGACAAGTACTTTGCCATTAGAGAAGTTATTAAAATGGTAGGAAAATGAACCCGTCAGTTCAAATAATAAAACATTAGGGTCACCGTATCTGTTAAGAGGCAGCCATTATAAAATACGTGTTTATCTGGTTAACCTGTTTGGATCCTCCCCTAAACAGTATCGGAAGATACCAGATGGGCCAATCCCTCCATCCACTCCAAAATACGCTTATGGGGCTGTTAAGATGACAAAGGTTGTACTGGGTTCACTTTAAACCAATTACATATGATCTATTACTACTGGTGAGAGGTATTCTTTAGACTGAATTTAGAGTTTATAAAAAAGAACTGCAAAAACAAAATGTATACTCCCTCAGGTCCAGACAGTCATGAGTGCCTTGGAAATACTGTCATTCTCGGGACCGGTGAAAAGCATACATCCAATGAGCTTCATTGAATTAAATCAGGTACCGCTCGTCTATAATTCACCTTTGAATAATTAGGACCATCTGCATTTTCATGTCCAATACCTTTTTATTTTAAAAGGTCCAGTGTGTAGAATTTAGTGGAATATAGAGAAACAGACTTGGCAGAAATGTTGTATAATATGTTATCCACAAATTTAAAGTGTATAATCCCAGATCGATGTTTTTGAGGTAGTTTCCCTTTTTGAAAACTTAAGGTAGGTCATTTCTCTTTTGGAGAAACTGTGTATCCAAAACTGTTTGTTGCAATCAGCAACCCAATTGCTGCATAATTCTATACACCTACTACTTTTACTTCAAAGAATGAAATATACATTTCATCATCACAGAATTTTGTTAACCTCTGTGTCCATGTTTGATTCCCCGGCCACAGGCCTTTGGGTTTGTCCTCTACAGGACCAAGCTCCCGGTTAACTGCAGCTCACCAACTCCCCTTTCCTCCCCACTGAATGGAGTTCACGATCGGGCGTACGTGTCAGTCGATGGGGTGAGTTTCTTGGCGTAATTAAAAAAAAAAAAAAAAGGTTATAGGATGCTGTGGTGCATTAGCAAGTAATGGCAAAGTCCTTTGTGGTGGAATTTTAGATTTGCTAAGGTTCTGGCTTCCTCTCAGGTGCCAATGGGAGTCCTGGAGAGGGACAAAGTGTTGACTATCAACATAACAGGAAGCTCTGGAGGTCAGGTTGACTTGTTGGTCGAGAACATGGGCCGCATCAACTATGGAAGGGGCATGAACGACTTCAAGGTTGGTCTCTTGAGGTATCATGGTTGCAACGGACAATCAGGGGATGCCAAAATGTGGCGGTACAGTGGGCGGGAGAACTTGGTCAGCAGGTCACAAGTTTACAGGCTAAGCAAAAGCAAATGAAAGGCCCCGATAACATAGAACTCATATCAGTGAAACCAGGTTCAACCTACTGAAATAAATGTGTTGCATCCATCTTGTTTGGGTTCAATTGAGCCAATGAGTAAATGACATTCCCACAAGGGTTATTCTGATATTTAAGTGTGTAATACTCAGATGTGAAAACGCAAAATACATCAATATATGATTGAGGTAAACATTAATAAGGAGATACCCAAACATAATGTAATGTGCCATTTATGTATAAATAAGAAAAGGTTAGCGTCCTATGCTGGGAGAGCAGCTTACTGTTTTCAGTCCGCAGAGCAAGGAGTGTTTCAGAGTAGACTGGGGGGCGTTAGCAATGCCAGTAGCAATCATTTTGCCCTGTTGCAACATGAGCCAGTGAGACACTGGCAATAAAGGAACTTTACATTTTTATACATTTCATGAGGCTTACTTTTCCAGAATTTATTCCCCAGCCTTTGATTAATTTCATAATGTATCTGTTTAATATTGACTCAAATGACATTCCATACCGTTCAGATTGACCCAGAACAATAACCAACTTTCTCAGCAAAACTAGAAGCTTTCCCATTTCAAAATCTTGCCTATATTTAGTTATTATTATAAACAGAGAAATTACCGAGGACAGCTCCAGCTGGGGACAGGACATCAAAACGGGGACCATCCCCGGGACACAGGGGGGTCTGTCACCCTGAGCGGTTTTTATACGTCACAGCTAGTAGGCTCAACTCAACAAGAAACACGTACATTAACTGAAATCAAGTTAATGTCGTAGGCTACAATTGTACAAAGTTTCTTTAATTTCCAGCTTCATGTTGAGATTTATTTCAAGTAAAACTGCTTAAATTGTATTTCTCACTTTCCAGCCAAATCCACAATGATTGATGGTGCCTCAGCACCGTAGCTTAAGTTTCTTATTTCTCTAATTAGGAGGGCTGAATAATCTTAAAACTCTTCTTATATGGGTTTCAAACAAAGGTGTTCTAACGTTTTTTCTTTGCTCTCCACCAAAAGGACTTCCCCCCGTCTCAGCTGCAGCTCATTACTCTTGATTACTCACTATCTTTGCTCCGCCACAGGCAGAGGGACTTGGGCGGGGCTAAAGCGGTCAAAAATAGTGGAAGGCATCAAAATATGATGTTGGAAACAAATGTGAACTTCAAGGCCCATCAATATAAAATACAAAAGTAAAAGTATACATATAGATTAATAAAGGTCAGCGGAAACTACTTTCCTCCCTCCAAATGTAACGTCTTTCTTACCTGTGCTCAAATAGTCTGCTTGGAAATAATATGATTAGAGAGAGAGAGAGAGAGAGAGAGAGAGAGAGAGAGAGAGAGAGAGAGAGAGAGAGAGAGAGAGAGAGAGAGAGAGAGAGAGAGAGAGAGAGAGAGAGAGAGAGAGAGAGAGAGAGAGAGAGAGAGAGAGAGAGAGAGAGAGAGAGAGAGAGAGAGAGAGAGAGAGAGAGAGAGAGAGAGAGAGAGAGAGAGAGAGAGAGAGAGATGATGTTGTAATTTGGGTTTAATGGATTTTGTGTTCTCAACAAAATAAACGATACAGGGCTTGGTGTCCAACTTGACATTAGGCAAAGATGTGCTGAGTGGCTGGACCATGTACAGTCTGAATATCGATGAGGCAGTCAGCAAGGGGCTCATACAACAGACCAAGGTGCCAGGCTCCAGCCAGCCAACCAGCTTCTCCCTGCCAGCCTTCTACAGGGGAAGCTTCCTGATACCTGATGGCATCCCAAACCTGCCCCAGGACACCTACGTTCAGTTCCCGGGCTGGATTAAGGCACGTGGCATTGTAAAACGGTTTATTAATATGGCCTAGACAAAGTAAGTTTGAGAAGGAACAGAATGTTTGTTTCCTTTCCTGGATGTTACAAAACAATAAAATATATATACAATTCAAAATCAGAAATGCAGAACACACACCGATCGCTTTCCCCTCAATGTAGCGAGTTATGTAATTCCAAACCAAAACAATGGCCCAATATTTGACTCTTGTTTTGGTGTCTTGTCATTTTAGGGCCAGGTTTGGATTAACGGCGTCAACCTGGGGCGCTACTGGCCCTCCCGGGGACCCCAGGTGACCCTCTTTGTGCCGGCCAGCGTCCTCAGCACGGCGGACCCAAACAACGTTACGGTCCTGGAGCTGGAGGCGTCCCCCTGTACCACGGGACCCTGCGTGGTGGAGTTCACCAAGACCCCCATCCTGAACGCCACTGTCTCCTCGGCCCACTGCCAGAGGTTGTTCCTCAGAGGCGGCTAGTTGTCCGGAGCTGTGCTCATCTCTGATTGGATGCCCAGAGGAATCAATTTGCACTGTTGATTTATATACAATGGCACAGAGGCAGACGTTGAGCGTTAAAGAATAACACGTCTGACTTTTATGACTTTTTTTTTGATCAATCTATGTTGGTGGCTCTACCTCAATGATTCTGGATGGACCTCGGGTCTTTATCTTCAACGGAAGTTAATATTTGAAATCATTCACTTGTATGAAATTCTGTGAATTTAATTCTGTACAATCTTTTTTATGACAGTATATTCTAAATTAATTTCAGCTGGTATCTATTTAAAATGGGAAACACTATATGACTGTTCTTTTATACGTCAATAAAAAAAATATCCTTGCATAATGTTTCAAACTTAATGTTTGCTTGTTACATTACATCAGCTGAGGTTTTTGTCCAAAGCGACTTACAAATTGTTGCGATAGTAACTGTTTTTAGCAAAGAAGTCTGTTGCAGTTCCACACAGAAAGTGGATGGAAACTACACGCCCTAGTAATGTTGTAGGGCTAAACATCTTTTTACCACTAGATGTCATTAATCGACCATAAGGCAATAAAGAATCAGTCTTAGAATCACTGTTTACCAAACCAGAATGTCGGAAACAGATACTTACCTAGTTGCTGGGGGGGATTTTCATGTAGGGAAAAAAACAAAAAAATGGGTTAAATTCTGAGGAATGTTTACTTTTCTTGTAGGCTCCTTGACGGTTATGTATACAAACTCATGCAACATAGTTAAGCATATCACAAAATAGCAATTCATGTTGTAGGGCACACTATATCTGGTGAACGCATTAACTCCCCAAATTCTACAGAATCATACATTCAGAAAGCAACAGTTTGGTCAAGCGCCATTTCTGATACATAGCCCTCATAAAACTGCACAAGTAAGACTTACAGGAGTCAAAAGCATACTCCCTTTCTCATCTTTTGGAATAATAAAGTGCATTTGTGAAAGGTGTATATAAAAATATATTATACCAACTAAAAAACCTTAACATAGACAGGACAAAGGAAAACACAGATGAAACATAATCTAAAATATAGTTTGTTGGTGGTTTGTTTAAATCAACAATTTCCTCTTCCTAATTACAGGATGTGAACTATAATGTAGGAAAACCAAGAGACATTCACCCTACTTAACGTAAATCCATCGTAACAGAGCATACAAATATTAAACCTATGATACAAGACCGGCTGCTCATGATTTATCATTGCAACTAAACAAACATTTGCCATTGGAACTGTGAGGTCAGAAATGATAATCCACATCATTTGTTGACAATAGAGCTCAAGATAAAGGCAACAAGATGTTTTCCAGATGATTATATTGATGCCATGCAGCAGTGAATTTTTCCTCTTACAAACACAATTCCTTCAAAAACTGTTGTCGTAGTATTAGTCGTCCTAGTCTCCTGAATGCTGTGATTTGAGAAAATGAAAGTGTTCTTTTTAATCTTAATTCAACAAGCAATCTGACCAAATTGTTAATCTTGTAGAAATTAGACCTGTACAAAGACAACTGTATCTGGAATTAAAATGTAGTGGCTGGGTCGAATCCCCGATGTGTGTTGGGTTGGATGGGCGCCCGTGAGCAGGATTCCAAAATTCTACCTGCTCCTTAGGAAAATCTACTTTTGGAGACTTGGATGAATTTCGTTTAGGATGGAAGTGTCCGATAAATGAGTACAGTCATACTGTTTCTATCCTGACATAATGGAGCACGTAGTCCACCAATAACCAATGCCTTTTTAAAAGACAGCAAGTCTCCTGGTAATATCTCCCAGGGGGTTTCATAAGTAACTTAATATCAAATGTGTTTAGATATAGGATTTTCCTTATCTTACATTAATGGGTTGATGAGTATTATAATTAAGGTAATGATAAATCCGAATGTCTTTTTAACCTGAAACTCATCTGATGTAGAAATCTTCCAAAATTCACCCAGTAAATGCAAAAGGTGGGCTTTTGTAAACAGTAGTAACTTTCTTACAAAAATAAACTTTGCATAACAAAATATACACAATTTTTATGCCATAGATTGAACATATTATGTTGAATTCAGACACACAGACAAGACAACTGTAATGTAGACATCCTAGTGGTTATCTCTCTATGAGATTGTTAACAGTCATGTTAATAATAACCTACATGTTTGGCACATATACCGTTTCAATATGCTACAGTGAGCACCCAAACAGCCCATAGCCATTCGATGTGTGGCTTTTCTTGGTAAACCAGCCACAGTAAGACAACGGGCAGTTAGGGACCTCCTTTTTACAAATGCACTAGAGGGACTAGTCATGATTGTCAACCGGTGAGGACAGCTTGACTTATCCGTCATTCACACCACACTTCATAGGGTTTCAGAAAGCAAAGGACAAATGGATAAAAAAATTCAATAGGTGCAGTTCGACTGATAAAAACATAAGACCCAATGACAGGAGGTACAAATGTGCTATATACAGTCCTATTTATCATAAAATGTGCATACATTATAAAAATAAAAGTTGAGTGAGAAGCGTGTTCCTATAGTAATTTGCTAGGCAAATATAAACACCAACTTCCGCTCTTAGTTTAACATTTCGTTGGCTATCGAACTACGTTTATACGTGTACATACACCTGACATAACGGCGTAAACAGCGAAAAATATTGGACCTATCATTTTGTTTGAGGTAAACAAAAATTTGAACAAACTCTACAAACATGCTGGTTATTTAAACGTTATCCCTAAGGGCATTTTAAAAGGATTTCACTGGTAGGAGAACATACCAGACACTTTGACACATGTTCAACGCTGTTGTGATGTACCCTATGAATGCATGTCATATAGAGAATCCATTCTGAAATGTGATTGCAGTAAAAAACGATTCACATAAGGCACATATAATGCAGAAAAAAAACCACAACGTAAACAACAAAAAGGGACAACTGAAACGTATTGGAATAAGCAAGCCCTCCCCCAAACATCTGATGTCCATTAAAACTCTTAAGGCCCGTCCCATCAACAGTAGGGAGGAGGGGGGAGGTGGTTGGCCCATCAACAGACACAATACAATAACAGAGGGACAGTCCTCCCTCTCTTCTCCACATCTGTTGACTGTGACATCAGTCATCACAAGGGCCAGCAGCGGTGTGTTCGTCCACAACAAAGAAGAAAAACAGAAAGTAACACGCGGGTCGTCTGTTCTCCTCGGTCACCAACGTCCAAACTATCAATGGGATCCCTTTAATCCGGTGACACAGAGTGGCAATCCACCAAAGAGTTCTGCCCCAGCGGTTGGGGCTCCGCAGGCTGCTCCTCGTCCCCCACGCGGGCCCCCATTCTGGGGGGGTCCGGGCCGCTGCTCAGTGGGGGGGGGTCTGAGGGAGAGGGAGGATATGGTGAAGATGCAGTGGATTGGGCGCAATGCTTATGTCAGGCCTGTGAAGAACACACACACACACACACACACACACACACACACACACACACACACACACACACACACACACACACACACACACACACACACACACACACACACACACACACACACACACACACACCTCATCTAATCTGTGGCTGCCAATTAATCAAATCCCATGGATTCAGGTCATGGTGGAGGGCTGACTCACCACCAGTACAGTCTGGTCCGTGCTCCGGTGCAGGGGGTACCCAGTCATCCTGGTCAGAGAGCTGCTGCAGGCTGATGGACCCTGCTACTGGGTCCAGCACCACCGAGCTCTCGTTCACCGTCATCTCGCTCGCCCCGGTGATTGCGTTGGTGGGCCCGATGGAAGCCTCGTACTCTGGGGGTATCTCGTCCGAGCCATCTTCACTGGGCTGAAAGAAGACTGGGGGGTTAGTCTGCAGCACTATGCTGCGGTTTCTGAATGGAAAGGGTAGCTTTCCATTCAGCTTGTTCAGCAAGGGTAGCCTAGGCTACCCTAGCTTGTTCAGCAAGGGTAGCCTAGCGGCCAGCCTATCCATCTAGGGGAGCCTAGCCTATCCATCAAGGGTAGCCTAGCGGCCAGCCTATCCATCTAGGGGAGCCTAGACTATCCATCAAGGGTAGCCTAGCCTATCCATCAAGGGTAGCTTAGCGGCTACCCTATCCATCTAGGGTAGCCTAGCCTATCCCTCAAGGGTAGCCTAGCTTATTCATCAAGGATAGCCTAGCTTATCCATCAAGGATAGCCTAGCCTATGCATCACGGGTAGCCTAGCATATCCATCAACAGAAAGGATAGCCTAGCTTATCCATCAAGGGTAGCATATCATATCCATCAACAGAAAGGATAGCCTAGCTTATCCATGAAAGGTAGCCTAGCCTACCCATTAAAGGATAGCCTAGCTTATCCATCAAGAGTAGCCTAGCTTATTCATCAAGGATAGCCTAGCTTATCCATCAAAGGCAGCCTAGCCTATCCACCACCGGTATCCTAGCATATCCATCAACAGAAAAAATATCCTAGCTTATCCATCAAGGGTAGCGTAGCAGATCCATCAACAGAAAGGATAGCCTAGCTTATCCATTACGGGTAGCCTAGCATATCCATCGTCTGAAAAGGTACGCCTAGCTTATACATCAAGGGTAGCCTAGCCTATCCATCAAGGGTAGCCTAGCTTATTCATCAAGGATAGCCTAGCTTATCCATCAAAGGCAGCCTAGCCTATGCATCACGGGTAGCCTAGCATATCCATCAACAGAAAGGATAGCCTAGCTTATCCATCAAGGGTAGCATATCATATCCATCAACAGAAAGGATAGCCTAGCTTATCCATGAAAGGTAGCCTAGCCTACCCATTAAAGGATAGCCTAGCTTATCCATCAAGAGTAGCCTAGCTTATTCATCAAGGATAGCCTAGCTTATCCATCAAAGGCAGCCTAGCCTATCCACCACCGGTATCCTAGCATATCCATCAACAGAAAAAATATCCTAGCTTATCCATCAAGGGTAGCGTAGCAGATCCATCAACAGAAAGGATAGCATAGCTTATCCATTACGGGTAGCCTAGCATATCCATCGTCTGAAAAGGTACGCCTAGCTTATACATCAAGGGTAGCCTAGCCTATCCATCAAGGGTAGCCTAGCCCTAGCATATCCATCAAGGGTAGCCTAGCCCTAGCATATCCATCAACATAAAGGATAGCCTAGCTTATCCATCAAGGGTAGCCTAGCCTATCCATCGATCTCTTTGCTTGAGGGGTTCTTAAAGGGCAGGTAAAGCCGAGCAGGATCTCTTTCGGAGATCCCTAGGCGTTCCCAGGCTAGCTGGGACATGCCATCCCTCCAGTGCTCCCTGAACACAAGAACCACCTCGCCTTGATCCTCTCCAAGCTCCTTTGAGCTCCTCTGGGAGGGATGCGACTTCCTCTTCCTGAACTACCTTCAGCTGCACGTACTCTCCGCCTTAACCTTTCTGTCACTAACCCAGACCGAGGCCGGGTTTTTAAGTCCCTCTTATAATAGGATTACATTCTTAAAGTAGCACATTCTACGTTCGTTGTGAGGAGAGGGCTGTGTGGCCGTACCATAATGCCCAGTGCCTTGAGGATGTTGGTTTTGCACATGGGGCAAGTTCTCTGGTCCTGCAGCCACGGGTCAATGCAGTGTTTATGGAACAGATGCCTGGATCAACCAAATAAAACAAAAAAATCATTGATACTGACGCCAAACTACATTTAATGCACCGAAGGAAGACTCTCAAATGAATTGTATGAAAAATAACATGCAAGGAGTTTGACTAACCAAATGAGGAGAGCCAGTGTTTTACCTGCACGGTAAGATCCTTACAACGTCGTTGGGCTTGTAACTTTCAATGCAAACTGGGCAGCTGTCAAACTCTGAATCTATTTCCTGCACAGTAGGGAAAAGAATATAGGAAGTCCTTCTTAATTGTATTTTATATTGCAGGTAGAATAAGATAAGATAAGATACAACTACAACCATCCCCAACAACATGAAGATGTGATGGGTTAATATATATTAAAAGGCAACAGGCTAAGCTTAAACTATTATGTAGCCATGTTGCTTACATTGCATAGTACTGGGGACTGTTTGGCTGCCGGGCATTTATTGAGAGGTCTGCACAAGGACATGTTCCAAAGAGCTGGATTACTCACTGGTTTTCGATGTCAAAGTCCTAAATGTAATTTTCCATAAACAGACATTGGCATAAACTCAGTTCAAAAGGTAAACGGTGAACTGCTTCGAACCGAAGGCCCATTATAGATACCACACATTTGTATTAGTACTGCAGCACCTTACAAATGCACACATTGCTTATCTTATCCCATTGTGATTAATGATTGGAATCCATAAGGATCACGCATTTGTTGGCTATTGTATATAACCTGCCATGACCGCGTTATCGTTCCCATATTCAAATATTACTTATATTATTATTTGTTGAATCACTAGATCAGTATTCCTTCAAATTAAAACAGCTGATCTGGAGAACCCTGGCTAATCAAAACCATAGATCTGAATTAAAAATACCGCAATGAAGTAATTCCTGCGTGGAAGGATTCACAATGTTTTTGCCCTACCAAAAAAGCCTTGGAGATAACCTAACAAGAAGACAGAAAAAGATATTCTCATAAGTTCTGGTAAGAAAAACAACAGGCAAGGAAACTAGGAGTTTTGGTGTTTTTCCACAAGTGATTGGGTTCATACATGTGACGGAGAAACAATCAAACAGCACGAACCGTGTCCCCTTTCTTGATGGTTCGCACTTCTAACCTGCTGATGGCCTTTTTGGCTGCATCTCCCAGGCGCCTCTGAAAGATCAAAATGAACAAGAAAGATGTTCATATGATGCAAGATATGATGATATGAGATATGATGCAAGAAACAAAAGGTGAGAACAAGTGAGGATTAGATGTCAAGGTCTAGAAATATAAAATCAAATAGAAACCTGGTATTATTAGCAAAACCTGAAAATAGACCCAAAAATCATGACTTTTGCCTTAAATCGCATACGTCACATTCTGATGCTTATATTAAAGAATTTGGCCGGTCTGCTAAGACCCAAGGTTAATTGCTGACATTGTCTATGTCAACGTATAAATAGGCCATGTGTGGTGTAGACTCGTTCCGAGTCGTTCTAGACATCTATAGCATTCCAAACGATTGTTTAGCAGCTCCCATAGCTAGTAAGTAAGTAAGTAAGTAAGTAAGTAAGTAAGTAAGCTTTATTTGTACAGCGCCTTTCACAGACCAGGGTCACAAAGCGCTTCACAGTTAAAACAAAAACAATAACAATACACAGTTAAGAAGTACATACAAATTTAAGTTTAAAAGGCCAAGACAACTAGGTGACAAACATAGCAGCCCCAAGACAGCTAAGCAAAAGCATGAGCAAACAAATAGGTCTTTAGTTGCTTTTTGACGGAGTCAACAGACTCCATCGAACGCAGAGAGAGCGGAAGATCGTTCCAGAGCCTGGGAGCAACAGCCTGGAAGGATCCGTCTCCTCTGGTCCGGAAACGAGTGCGAGGAGAATCAACAGATTCTGATCCACAGACCTCAGAGCCCGAGTTGGGGTGTAAGGCTGGATCAGATCACTGATGTAAGGCGGAGCCTGGCCATGCAAAGCTCTGAACGTTAAAACCAAAATTTTAAAATTGATCCTGGACGAAACTGGCAGCCAATGAAGAGCTTTAAGAATAGGGGTTATATGAGTCCTCCTATTGGTGCGAGTCAGAACTCTCGCTGCAGAGTTTTGCACTAACTGCAGGCGAGACAGCTCCTTTTTGTTTAGACAAGAAAACAAACTATTACAATAGTCTAAACGCGAAGACACAAATGCATGAGTGATCAGCTCCAAGTCATTTTGTGAAACCATTTTCCTGAGTTTCGAAATGTAGCTGTATCTTTGTTTGGTCCAGCTCAGGTCAGCGCATACAACAACCCTGGCTAGGTTGCTTTAACCAATAGTGCGGACGAAGGAAATCCATAAGTTTAAATTCTACGTTCGCCGGCCAATGTGCATGCTCATGGAATTCCAGACTGAAAGGCATCTAAGTGCATACAAAACCAGGTTTTATTAATTACTGATTGGAAAGCGGCCCAAGCATTGAAGGAACTGAACACAGTGCTCAGTTCCTTCAATGCTTCGGCGGCTTTCCAATGGGTTCATAACACCGTATCCCCCCTCTATTGAAATGTGGTTCTGCACTAAGAATTCAGAGCTATCACACTGCCTTTATCGCAGCCACCATCTTCCACCATCACACCCACAAACAAGTCGGTGAGCATGCTCAGTAGCATGTAAACACAGAAGCTCTCTGATTGTCCAGATGCTAAACATTTCCTTTACTTTCAGCTCACAGGCCCTACAGAGGATATTAGTACATTACATCACTGGAAGACAAGGAATCTTTCCTGTGTAGATGATGCATATCATCACTTCTAACTCACCACTGCATCACTGTTAATGTTTACTTCAAAATGTATGATTCCGCAAACAGCCACCTCACATTTTGTGTTTTTTTTTACATCTACCCTATTTGAATATAGTGTTTCAGGTTTTAATGTGGCCCACACCAAAGATAGCATTTTGTCTCACTGTGGAAAGACAATACAATGTTCTTAATCTGATCAGAAGACATCCATGAAGCCCTACCTGGTTGCGGTCGCGCGCGTTGACGTAGCGGAACCTCTGGATGTAGTAGAAGACGAGCCAGGCCAGGGATATGGTCATGAGGACGATAAAGGAGATGGAGACAAACACCACTGAGGTTCTGCTCACGTACTTCTGCAGGTTCCGCGTCCCCACCGTGATGTCCATCATGACCATGACCCCCTGCTCCAGCAACGCCACAATGTCCTGCCCCTTTGGCTCCGGGATCATCACAGCGATTATGTCTCCGGTGCCTGGAGGAGTCAAATGCACCCGTCTCCCCACGTTAGCTCCAGGGACAGGAATCAGCGGAGTGCATTAAAGCAGAGTGCGTCGTAGAGTGCAGACATAGTACGTATTTGCGATTCTGTAAATATTGTGATACGATGTCTTCATTCTTTTGCTAACTGTTTTTATATTTTGTGCGGTTTAAATTATGGATTATCGTTGGGGTTCAGGTTTGAACAGAACAGCTGATGCATATTGACTACTGGCTCATTCACTATAGAGCCCTATGTAGGTCATACTGTATTTCCTTCCACTCAAATAACATTGATGTTCTGGGCTTCGATTTTTTTGTCAACCTGCTGAAGTATTTTGGAAGCAAAGATTCCCGCTACAGACAATCCATTTTTTCCTCCATCTATAGGTAGCTTTAACGGGAAGCATTTCTTCCAAGGCCATTGGCACTCTTTTAGACCCAGTGGTGAGAGCTGCATTTATGTCATTTTGGACATTTTTGTCTGTTGCTCATGAATTGGGATCCTGAAAATACGCAAAGTGACCTCATGGAGCTATACTTTGCTTTAAATTGACAAAACCAAATAATGTTGAATTTTCAATTTCTATTCATTAGGGTCGAGTCTAGTTAACAAAGAAAAATACTTAGATTTTTTGCAAGTTAGTAATTTCAGAGCATGATTTCTGGAAGGTACAGGGAGCGATTTCCCAAGAACATATTCAATGAGACAGTTGGTTTACATGATTCTTATAGGGAAATTCAAATCAAGGGCAGTAACAACACAGGTAACAAAGGTGAGGGTCATTGACCATAGTTGACAGTTTCCTATTGGTCATAGCTGAAGTAATTCATGGCGGCAGGGACCAAGGTATGGGCAATACACTTTAGAGGAATCTGTCATTTCTGCAAGGCTGCAAAGCAGTTAAAGGAATCTACAAAGCAAAGAAGTCAGTAGATTGGAGTGACCTCAGTATTCGAGTCTGTGGCCACAGTGGCAATGCAAATGCAAACTACCTTTACCACCTTTCAATGAGAGAGTGGAAGGGAGACTTCCCTAGGTCCGAGGAGAATGCAAATCAATACTTATTATTCAAACAAGGTTTATATAATTGGTTTATTGTTGTATATAGCTACGGCTTATATTTTCACGACAATCAGCGTGACTGTATAAGTTCAGATAAGATGTCTGTATTGCTACTAGTTCCATTCACCGGGCCCTCAACATGAGTGGCTGTCGCAGTCCTTTTTGGTCCAGATCCCCACAGCCATCCCTCTAAGGCTGGGTGGATTGAGTCTTCAGGCTTCACCCAGCAGCAGTGCTTCCTAGGCAGGTGCCGGACATGTGGCCCTGAGGGGCCCCCTTAATACTGCATGGTGAGGCCTCTGTGCCTAGAGCTACTTCAACACCATCGCTAGGATTGAGCCTTCCATCTGAAGATGCTCTGTTTGGATCAAATAATAGGAGCCCCTAACATGCCAGCCTCCCTGGGATACAAAGTAAATGTATAGGTTTATCAATGCATTTGGTTACGAGTACGATACCTAGCCTCTTCTAAACTCGACTTAAGTTCATGACCCAAACTAAGTGAGTTTTCCGTTCACCTGAAAACCCAGCCACGGCTTTAAGCAAATTGATGCAAAGGGAAAACAGTGGACACAGAATAAATGAATACACTATAGCAGGAATAAAAAAGCCTTACAAGTAGCCTACTAAAACCCATGTCTGTAACGCAATCCTAAAGCCAAACAATTAGAAAAGAAATTCCAATGTTGCAATATGGTATTTACTTTTTAGGATATCCTTAAACCGTAAACTCAGGACATCTCCTGCTGCCCACTGTGACGCAGCCAGAGAAGATAAAAATAGCCCTGTCTAAGACCATAATACCCACACAGGCAGGCTGTGGCCAGTCAAAGAAGTGATGTTTTAAAATGTACTGTTGGCAAAGATTTGGCAATGAAAACGACAATGTAGCCAATATGGAGATATCCCTTTTGCTGGCTCTTGTGTTTTTGGCAGATTATAAAGGTTAAGACATAATGGATTGTTAGTGACACACTCAAATACCACACGGTAAACAGGGAAACAAGCCAAAAAAAGTTAGACATGGCAGTCTTTTCACACAATAAAGACCTGGCTTTTGTTTTTACTTTAGACATCAAAATCTGTATTTATATAGCTTTAAGATTAATAATTGCATTGTAATTCATATTAACGAATTCAATATTAATTCCTAAAGACAGATGTGGAGAAAGCTCCATGAAACTGCACCTCGTTAGGTGTTGAGCGTTTGCCTAACCCTTCTTTCATGCAATCTTCCCTTCCTTTCGTTGAAGGTCCTGTACTTCACTTTCTTGCTTCTGATCACATGATTCTCTTCTTTGATTCCTCTCCCGATTTAAATCTGATACATCTTGATGTGTGTGGCTGACATTGTCTTACTGCACCCATTTTCACTACCCATAAATGTACGACTATATAACCACATCTCCGCCATGATGTAGCGTTCCATTCCTCCTTCGCTACCTCATTATTCCCACCCCTCGCCACAACTACTCCTCAGCCAAGGGCTGTGATATCGATCATCTCACGGGAGCTACATCAAAACCAGATATCTGTTTAATGAAAAAAGAGAAGCAATGGAGGCAAAGCATCCCCTGCCACGGACAAACTTCCACAGACAAACATCCCCTGCCACAGACAAACATCGTTAACTAGTAGTTAACAATGTACTACTAGTAAAAAATAAATAAATAACATAACAAAAAAACATAACATGGTGACACTCGTCTGGAAGCTTCTCACCTGGGTGCGGCATGGTTATCGTGTCGTTTGGGTTGTTGGAGCCCACATTGTAAATGACAACTGCGGATGCATTGCGACTTGCAGCATTGCTGATTTTCTCCCGAAACGTACAATTCCCCCTAGCGATCAACGCCACCCAGGCGATGTTCTGGGAGGCGATGGGGAATTTTACATTAATGTGACATCCTTGTCTGTCCCGAAAGAAGGTAGGTAATAAAACAAGTCCGCGAGCTTCCTTCTTTGGGGAGTGTTCGCCATAGCGACCACACTCGGATTTATCGGTTTTGAGTTCGGAGGTGACAGGGTCTTGATATGTTATGTTGATGAATGCCGTGTACCATTCTTCCTTCTCTGCGACTGTGAACTCAAGGCACAGCACATTTCCGAAACAAAAAGACAGGAAGCAGGTGGAGAGAGCTATGTTCCTGCAAGCTCGGGTGAGGGACACTGCCATTTTTCAGAAACAAGGGTCCCGTCCCCACCTCCGGGGCGAACACCTTGCCCAGTGTCGGGAGAGATCGTCTCCCTTTCTAAAAAATAATATAAAAATAAAAATCTTTATGCGTTCATGTCTTTTCTACAAATTAAGAGCAGAACTTTTTTGTTTTTATAAATACTATCAGACACGTTGGCTTTCGTTTGAGGTGTTTATGCTCTTAGCAGCGCACCTCCACCGGCGAGAATACAGGCTGTTGTTGTTTGGGGTCAGACGTGCTTCCTGTATGGCTCCTGATTGGTCCTTCGTGGCCACGTGGGAAAAGAATCGGAAGTAGTTCTACCGTGGCTACAATGATAGATGTCTCGAAGAAAACAATTTCGTTCCGAGTGCAATACTTTTGTATGCCGTACACAAAAATCAATATTTACACATTATAATCACCTTTGATCTTCGTGAACCCAATTGGTGATATATGGGATTAAATCAAGAATTGTAGCTAAAGAACCGAAGCTGAATGTTTCTTTTCGCCAATGTTTCTTCCGGACACTTGTCCATCATGCACTAGTCGTGCTTGTCGCCCTTTTCGTCTCATCCTCATTTAACCAGGCGACTCATTTACAGTTTTTGGTAAGCTATTGAAATACAATGATGTTATATATACAGTGCATCGTTACATTTTTTATTGACATGAACGTCGTGTACATTGGAGGGCATCCGCTGTTCTTTACAGGGAACACGTTACTTGCTAGTTGCCTTTAGCTAAGTTAGCAGTAAAAACAAAACTTCGCTCATAACACCCACATAGATGAATCGTCACCATTGCTGGTTCAGAGGTTGCTTAGACTGGGTTGTCGTATAATATTTATATATACATTTTAAATTCTAGCAATGCCGATCTATGATGACAATTTTTTTCTACGCATGCAAATCGTGGATTTGCAGTTTTTAGCTTTCACAAAGTCACCAATTTGTGAACCAACAGCGTTCACTTTAGTATGTCTTGATGTATTCTTTGTTTGCAGGCAAAGTGATTTCAATTATTTCTGAGCAAAATGCCTAAAAAGAAAACCGGTGCCCGTAAGAAGGCTGAGAGTCGCAAGGAAAGAGAGAAGCAGACTCGAGCCAATCGGGACCATATCGACGTAGCCAAACACCCGTGCAATTTTGCAATGGTAATAAACCAAATGACAATAACCGATATTATATTATACCTAAATTGGAATCGTAAAACGAAGAGGACGCAGCATTTTCCCATGCAGCTCACACATTAGGCCTATATGTTACTATAGCCATTGAGATGTAGCCTGACATCACCAGACCAATTCGCAAATGCGTATTGGACGTTACAATGAGTACAAGATGAGCTTGCATGTTTGTGTAGTTCCCCGACTAATAATATGCTTATCTCAGGATAGAGTCCCATAGGCGATGGCCTAAGCTTTAATTGCCACAATACAATACAGTACACAAATCGATCTCTATCCTGTAATAAGCATCTCAATAGCTAGTTTATCAGATGGGGCTACTCATGTTATGCTATCAATAAAGTTTTGACTGAAATGTCAAATTGTTTTCAATATTGTATTTCAGGAATGTGACAAATGCAACAGGAGACAGAAGAACAGAGCTTTCTGCTACTTTTGTTCTTCAGTGCAGAAGCTTCCTATGTGTGCCCAATGTGGTAAGTCTTTTTTGACTTTACTTGGCTCTATGACTTTTGTACAGAGTAATAATGATAGTTCTCAATATAACTATAATCAATAATCTAGAGTCCAGCCAGAACTTGCAAAGTGAAATAGATTAGTCTACTTATGACTGTATTTGACTATTGGACATTTTCTGTAGCATGTTTTCTTTTTTAAGGAAAAACCAAATGCATGAAATCATCAGATTGTGTCATAAGACATCCTGGGATTCACAGCACTGGGATGGGGATGGTGGTAAGATAATGATTACTCAGATCAAATATCCTGTTGTGCATAAGTCATTTATGTGTTCACATCGTTCAATGAGGGTTGCATTTCTTTCTTGAGCAGCGTCAAAGCAAAATGTATCTCTTCCCGCCTTAGGGGGCGGTGTGCGATTTCTGTGAAGCTTGGGTGTGCCATGGGAGGAAGTGTCTGAGTACACATGCTTGTGTATGCCCACTGACCGATGCAGAGTGCATCGAATGTGATCGCAATGTCTGGGAACATGGTAAGTGGAGTACCATTTGAAATTCCTTGCCACTTGGAGGTCCTACAGATGTCGTAAACAATTGTATTAACATTTTGTTTTTGAAAGGTGGGCGTCTGTTCCGCTGTTCGTTCTGTATGAATTTCCTTTGTGAGGATGATCAGTTTGAGCACCAGGCTAGTTGCCAAATCCTTGAGGCAGAAACATACAAATGTGAGTCACACAATCACTACGAATTAATCCCAATAATTGTTTTTCCCGTTCTATTTATTTACCACAGTTTCTGGTAACGCCTTTCAAACTCTGATTAATCTCTTCCCATGTCCAATTTGTAGGCGTTTCCTGCAACCGACTGGGGCAACACTCTTGCCTACGTTGTAAGGTGAGGATATTACGATGAGCAAGCGGAGCGGTATAACAATGGTTTACTTATGTGCAAACAACTAATTGCTTGCTAATTACTGTTGTCTCCAATGGTTTTCAAAGGCCTGTTACTGTGACGACCATGCCCGGAGCAAGGTGTTCAAACAGGAGAAGGGTAAAGGGCCACCGTGTCCTAAATGTGGCCATGAGACCCAGGAGACAAAAGACCTCAGCATGTCCAGTAAGTCGCTCATAGACTGCATTTGTGGATCATTGTATTGGAAGGGCCACCGTTCATTGATTGCCCGGTTTAGTTTCTTCTCAATGCGTGTGTCCTTACAGCCATAAAGCAGGCAGTGGTTGGGTAGCTTGCTCAAAAATAGTTTGTTCTAAATCTAGAACCTTCAGCTGGAGGTCCCAACATCCTAGCCACTAGCCCAGACCTGGGCATAGTGGCTAGGATGTTGAAAATATGGTAACGAAACATAGTTCCTTTTTCAATTTGGTGCCACGTTACTTTTCCCAGGGACAGATTTGACAGTGATACGGCCTTCTCAGGCAGTATGGTATTGCACAATAAGCGGTCCTTTGTGCTTGCGTAATAGTCTCATTCCACACCGTGCGAGACAGACGCTGGTAGCGTGAAGCTGTCTCTGCAATCAGACATTGCTTCCGCAGGCATTTTGAAAGCGACAAAATGGCAGCAGTGGCACGAGATAACAAACGCCGTCACTGTATACCTGTGTAAGGACATGGTTCCCTTTCAAAATGTCGATAGGGCTTTAAAGAGATGGTCAAAACACTCAAACCCAGGTACGCGTTACCTGCCAGTACACACTTCAGCCAAATTGAGATGCCAAAACAATATGGCAAGGTCCGCAAGCAAGTGGAGAAACAAATCCATACTATTAAACATTAGTGTTTTTCCAGAGATAGAGGTAACTAACTTTTTTTATTCAGTTTTGCTGCTAAACCAGTATTTTACCCCTTCAGAGGCATTTCTATCAAAATTAGAAGATAAAATTGACATACCTTGATATAATACCGTTACCGTCTATGCCTCAAATCATACCGTGATATTAGGGGTGTAACGGTACACAAAAGTCACGGTTCGGTACGTACCTCGGTTTTTAAGTCACGGTATGGTACGGTTCATAGTTAAGGGGAAAATTTAAAAAAAACTGCTTGTTGGTCAAAAACGGAGAATGGCCGTAGATCAGCAGCAATGAAAACACAAATAAACTTGGTTTTGGCATTTGCATTTCTGAATTCCAAGACGGGTTGTTGAAATAGTGTCGTGAGCTGGGTTTGCACATCTCGTTTTTCTTTCACAGCAACAGTGATAGTAACTCCTGGATGGTGCCTTTTCAAATGCGTGTGCTAGCGATGTGCATTTCTGGCAAAAATACTATTCGATATTCGCTGAGACGTATTCGAATAATATTCAAAAAACGCTCAATCGAGAGCCCCCCACGCACGCACACACCTCGGATACACGCACACACAATGACACAGGGAGAGGCTTTTATGATTTGTATGAAATCAATCTGTTTATTTCAACAACTGCGCCATCAACATTCAACATCCAAATTGCAGATAGTAGCGATCCGAAAACAAACGGATCGCTATTTATTTATTTGTTTTACTGAACACAGCCTGCATGACGGTTAATTAGACACGTTAAAAATATATAACTTCACACGGTGTGTCTTTTTACAATTTATTTGAACCAGCAATTCGTAGTGTTGATCAGCAGAGAAATAGTCAGCCAAAGACCTTGACGTCGCTTAGCAACCGAGGACGCTATTCACCACCGGAAGTTGTGAAGGCCCATGCAAGTCAACGGAGCGTTCAACAGCATTGAGAAGAGCCGTAATGAATAACGATAGTCACGTTCTTTATTCGATATTCTACGTGACTCCGACAATTCGACGATCGTTGCCCATCCCTAGCGTGTGCATGTTAAAGTGCTGTACGTTGACACGGAGGGCCCTCTCCATAGCCGGAGAGCCTCCAATATTTTTTAACTATCCGTCGACGCCATGGACCTATTGGTCCACGCAACGGAGGCATAATTGCCCACCCCTGCACCAAACTATACTGAATGTATCTAGTGTGTAAAGCTCAAGAGAGAGAGAACATCTCGATGATATAATGTCACAACCATATAGTTGCCTCGACGACGAGCCCGACGGCTCACCTATATTCACCTATCCCCACCATCCCAGCTCCCTGCAGTGAGCACATCCGTTGGGCCAGGGGAGACGTGCTCTGGTATTGGTAAGTGTGGCACTGCAAAGGCTCAATTATGGTTCCATGTCGATGCGACGCAATGACCACGCAGACGCTTCGACGCAGTCGTGAACCTGTTTTGGTTCGTTAGTTAGCGAAACAACCCATCGCCTCGACGCAAGGTAACGGGCCCCCGCACGCCAGGCCCCTGCAGTGGACCATAAGAGGGTCCGCAAGGAAGTAATGGGTCCGTAGACCCCCTTGTGTAGCGTTGACTTGGAACCATAATTGAGCCTTAACCCTCGTTCTTCGTTCCGCAGCTCGCTCCGTCAAGTTCGGCCGGCAGAGCGGCGCAGGAGAGGAGGACAGCTATGGCTACGGCGCGGGGGGTTACGCGGCTTACTGGAAGAACATGGCCGCCAGCAACGCAGACAAGGAGGATGACGAGGAGGAGGAGGAGGACGACGATGAGGAAGAGGATGACGACGATGAGGAGGATGATGATGATGAGGAGGAAGTTGTGGATCAGCCGGAGGGAAAAGAAGAAGGGGTCGTGGCCCCCCTGGCTGCGCTGAATCTGACTGACTGACCTGATTATCGGCGTAATGCATAAGTTTAGAGCAACGTGGGGGCTGAAACCATTAAGTGTCGTGCACTTATTCTTCATACCAGGTCAAGAATCAATAAAGTTATGAAATGAAATCTAGGACACTGTCTTGATCGAGATTTTATCATCTTTGAATATATGAAAATTAGATATGTTGTTTGATCATTAATAGAAAGTCATATATCCTCACAATTATCAATGTTTCAAGACATTTAAATTAACTTTTAACTGTCTGTAACAAGCTTATAGACTGATTATTTTTTAGATATAATTATATTTGGCTAGAATTCAGTATACTTTTATTATAATTGCAATACAATACTTTTTTTTTTTTTTTACAATAAAGTAAGTTGTCTCACAATTAACATCTAATTTTTGCAATATTTCTGTCGAGTAAGGAAAATTAAAGGCAATGGCGTTATCCGACTATAAATCGGGTCTTAATGGGTACGTACTTCTGCAGACATGCATCATTGCATCAGTATTGATGCTAATGATCATGCAAGTGCACTCAAGCATTCATACGTGATTGATGCATAAGTCTGCAAAGACATGTGTCAACCACGTATGTGTGCTAGTGTGCATTCGCATAATTTATAATGATTCATTTTAATTTCTTAAACCTTCTGAGGCCACGCCCTCAGGGTAAAGCGATAAAAAGAACAGTGCCACAGGGCGGGCACAGACCAATCTTATTTTCTTGTAAGCAGCCTCGCTGCATCTGTATTTTGTCAATTAAAACCATGGGAAAGTCAGCGTGAACGATCGAGATGCAAACATGTGATGGTGTTTTCTGCCTCGAGAGGAGAGCAGCGTCTTCGACCAGATGACAAACTTGGGGAAACCGTCGGTGATCTTTTTAAGGCTATTCCGAATTCAGAAGCGACCGGCGGTAAGTGAACATGCTAATCGAGCTAATCATGTTTCCTGATTCCATGATCATTGTTCACCTGGTGTGACCTGGTGTTCAGTAATGCATACATAATAATACACCTTTATCATACCAGCCTAATCCACGTGGGTCCCTACCTCTCGTCCTTGCCAAAGTGTTTATCTAAACCCTTTATTCAACCTTCCACTTTCACTTTCATTTAAGCGTATTATGATCATGTCACGGAAAGACCTGATTGGCATGTTTAATGAACAACTAGCCTAATATTATGATTAATTAATTCGTCTTAAAAACGACGTCCTCATGATTGGCAGACATACTAAAATAACTTTTTTACAACCTCAATTACAGAAATCTTCACATTTTGGGCTGTCCTGCGACCACTGCCGCAAGTGCCACAAAAGACATGTTTGGCTTTGTTTATTTATTCTAAGGTAAGTTCAAATAAATCCTGCAAACCGATATAATTGACGCTAAAGAACACACCGACTGTGTCAACAGTTGCGGGAAAGTCACCAATAAACCGAATTGAGCCGCCCTTGGGACCTCTGGACTATATATTGTGCGTGAATTAATAAAACAGCGCTACACTAATAGCGTGTCATACACGTTTATGTGCTGAGCAATCAGTAAACCCTTCAAACAAATGTGTTTTTTTTATTTCGATAGTTTGTCTTTCATCGAGTTGCAGTCATAACAGCAGCTGTCGATGCCGTTAAAGAAGTAAACGATTATAAATGCTATTTTTCGGAAATGGCCCTTCAATCAATGGAAGTTCCACCTGGTCACTTCCTAGGTGAGGAGTCCATGTAGTTCATGTATTATATCATAGGCCTACTAGAGTTTTCCAACTGTTAAATGGAAAGTGTAGCATACTATGCATGCAAATCAATTATTAAATAACTTACTGTTCAGGGCTGCAAAGTCCATTGACATTTTAGAATGCAAGGCAACTACTATTGGTTGGTTGAAAATAATGATCATCTTTGAGATTAAACATCTCTTCCGCTGTCCTGGCCAAGACAGGCAGCAGTAGCCGGCTGCAGTCACACATAGCATACACACAAAATGTAAAAAAAAAAAAAAAAAACAGTCCACAGGGGATATCGATATCGCAAGACATTTCGGGAGGCTCAAGGAGGGGAGTAATATTAGATTTGAGCAACAAAGTGTAGTCTTGTAGTGGACTCAATAGACATAGTTCGCCATACTGTGTTATTTACATGTTTTCGTTGTGATACAGGGACACTGTCTCTTTAAGATCACGTCGCTTGTGCGTTGATATGCGCAATGTTTGAATTTAAAGGTCCCATGGCTTGCTACTTTATGGATGCTTTAATATAGATATTAGTAGGCCCCAATCACAGTATTTGAAGACGTTCCCGACTTCAGCCGTGGTGTAAAATTACAGCCACTACCGGCCAGTCGCACCTTGAGAATTCCCCAAATGCGGTGTTTCAGTGTCTGTAGCTTTAATGCAAATGAGGAGGAGAGAGGCGGGTCAAGGAGGAGGGTGGGGGTGTGGCCCTGAGCTGCTTGCAGCAGTACCATGCGCTCTGTTTACAGTGGATGTATCGCAATGGCGAGGCGCACACAGCCTTTAGCCGTGTTCTGTTAATATTCTAGAACACATAGGAGACCTGGAGCTCTATATCTAAATTATAGAATATTATACATAGATATCCATATCATAATGAATATTATCACGGCCAAAAGCTGTGTGAGCCACTAGACGATATTATGAATCTCAAACGACCGCGTCGGGTTCTCCGACGTCTCTGGTTGTTCCACGTCCACATTAATCTGAAGTAGACTGAACCACGACATGGAGGAGAAGGGGATTGTTCCCCGCAATTCTTGACCGTGGTTGTCTCCTGCCGGAGCCTCGCTGCCGAGGGACCACTGCCTCGGCAGCGGGAAGCGGGGCTCAAGCGGGAGACATTCACGGCCAACAATCCCTTTCTCCTCCATGTCGTGGTTCATGTACTTCAGGACACAGTCAAAAGCCAAAGTTCCTTTCCCCCAATTCATTCTCAACCATGGCTGAGATAACCCCCACTACGAGTCTCATTGTCTCATTGTGTGCTTGGCCATTGAGGTTGTGTTCCCCCCTTTACAATAAATGATTTTCGCCCTTTTCAGCCATCCTCGCGAGCAAAGTTAACCGCCAGACTTCACTTGTTTTACTTGTGATACATGTTTGCCGTGACGCGACTCGAGGGACGCAACATTACGTTACAAGACCTACGGGACAAAAATAATAATAAATGAGCGACGGGACTCGATAGTGGTATCGATTAGCCCAAACGTTAAGGATTTTCGGGTTTTGAAAAAAAGTGGAACCGGGTCCTTGATAGAACCGGGTTTCGATCCCCATCCCTGTACTTGAGGGAGCCAAAGCCAAAGTTCCTTTCCCCCAATTCCTTCTCAACCATGGCTGAGATAATCCCAACCACAGTCTCGTTGTGGAAATACTAGAGACGTCAAAGAACCAACGTGTTATGCGCCATAACACCAACAGCAAACAGTTGCGTTAGTGTGTGTGTTATCACAAACACACACGTCATTGGCGGGCTAAATTCTCTGGGCGGGCAAGGCAGAGAATGGGGAGGAGCTTAGATCCTTTAGGACGACATAAGGGACCACATTCCAAATCAGCGCCTCCGTTTCTTCAAAGGCGAGCAGGACGCCTAGTGCTCGGTTTACACCAAACGCAAGTTTTAGCCACGGGGGGACCATAGGCAGGCTAGGGGAACTTAGAAAACCTCAAAGTGAGATTATCATGCCATTGGACCTTTTAACGGTTTATATATATGACAAAATGAACGACCTGCCATTGCTTGTCGAGGTGAGTAATTGGATCTTCCCTTTTTATCGCAATTTCTGCAGTCAACAGACAGAACGTGTTACCTCGGAGAGTTTGTCGACGGAGCCGTTATGTTTAAAAAGATAACGTCTTACCTGGGCGAGTGTCGCTGCGGTTTGTGCGGGTGCGTGTTCTTACCTGCGAGTGTGTCGATGGCGGAGCCGTTATGTAAAAAAAACCGTATTATTTCGGTGCGTGTCGCTGCGGTGTGTGAGCGTGCGTGTGTGTTCTTCCCTGTGCGTGTGTCGATGGCGGAGCTGTTATGTTTAAGGGCAAGTGTCGCTGCAGTGTGTGCGCGTGCGCGTTCGTGTTTGTTCTTACTTGCGCTTGTGTCGATAGCGGAGCTGATATGTTTAAAAACATGTCTTGATGTGCATTGTGTGCGCGTGTGTTTTAACCTATGAGCCACAGCTGCAGACTATTACAGGGCTAACAGCCGGACAGGAAAACGTGAATCTTTTAAACATGTTTAACACAGTGAAGATGCCATTCACATCTTCACATTACCCCCCCCCCCTCTTTTAAGCTTGCAAACACAGTTTCAAGCACATTAGATAAAAAAGGTAAAATATTGTGCAAGTCATTTGTGCTAAATAAACAGTTCAAAAAGTATATCTGGTGACCTCCAATCTTCATTCCACGATCACTCCTTCTTGGCCAAACACTGCACTCTTCACAGTACACAGCCCAGCTCTGAGACTTCCTCCATCCAGACCTCCAGCCACATGCAAAATCCGCTCAGGCCTCTGGAGTACCAGCAGATAACTTGGCCTCCGAGCACTGGCCCTTCCCCTGGGCCGCAGACTGGTCCGCCACTGGATCCTTTCAGGAAGTCCTCAGCCATTGCTGTCTTCCGCCACTACTGTTCTCTCAAGGCTTGGCAATAGCTCCCCACAAGGTTCACGTCAGCAACAAGGAGTTCCCAAGCTATTCCTCCTTGAGGCTCTGGCCAACCCCACAGGACAGCAGTTCAACTCCACCAGTGATCTCCTAGCAGGTCTCTTCGTCTACCTGCTTACCTTTCACTGCGGTCCACCTAGAAGCTTCTTGAACAATGTTTTTTGAATCTAGGTCCCCTCCACTCGGCTAGAGGAATCATCCCACTACTGCCACCAAATGTGAAAGAGTTTCCTTGACGCACAATGTTGTTGGTAAAAACATATTTTTACTTAAAAACAATACCACAACAGTCGAGTCACTTGCACAACTCCAGTCTAGAACTCTGGCCCTCTTAAGGAGTACCAGAATGGGTGTGGCTCAATTAACCTATTAGCCACAGCTGCAGACTATTACAGGGCTAACAGCCGGACAGGAACACGCAAATCTTTTAAAACATGTTAAACACAGTGAAGATGCCATTCACATCTTCACAGTGCGCTTCCGTGTATGTGTCGCTGCCTTTGTCTTGACGTGCGGTGTGGGCTCGTGCGTGTGTAGATGACGATGCGATACAGAGTAGGGAAATTCTGCTCAGCACACTTAACTTTGCAGAGTGCACGTTTTTGAGATCGCAGGTCTTAAATTGAGCGCCTGTGTTCGATTGGCCGTCGTTAGCCGTCAGCTGATAGGGGGCGCATGACATGAGTCTCCCGCCAGAACTAGCCACGCCCATTATGGTTGGAAGGGTGGCATCAATCCAAGCCATTGCCTTGGTGGTTCTGGTAATGGTAATCCAGCAGATGTTTTATTTTTTGACTTCTCTTTGCTCACATATTTCAGTCACATGCTTAAGGTAAAAAAAAACATAAATATCTTGAATTGAATTGAAATCGACAACCTATTGTATTTCCCACTGAAATATGACAGTTCTACATAATTTATTGGAAGCACTAAGATGATTTGTCCATGAAAGACCCCAGGTACATTTTTTACATCATCTGTGTCGAGAGGAAGCTACCTAGACTAGCATATTTGAGGAAGCTACCTAGCCAGGGCAGATTATATGCGCTCACCTGGGTTAGACAAAACAAAGATACAGTTTATGGGATCGGTCATTCAGAATTTATGGTCAACTGCCCAATTTCGGAACGCGTCTTTATGCGAGAAGAGGCGAGTTGAAAAAAAGATCATGGCTGGTTTTCCTCTCAACAATTTCAACAATTAATCTGGGGTTTAAACAAATCCAAATCCATGAAGTTGCTGGGACACAGCCTGTCTCTAAACAGTCTCCATGCTTCTGCTCCTGTGTAACTGGGTGCACTCTCTTAGCTGATTTTGTAAGCGATACTTATGTGAGATTGTGGAAATAACTGTCACTTTTGATGATTTCTTTGTGATGTGTGTGTCAACTTTTAAAAAAAACAACAGCAGTAACCTTCTTTAATTCATCTGACCTATTAGCAAATACAAAATATGATTCCAAAACGCCAACGAAAACAATATACAGTATACAGTATAATGCCAGTTTTTACATACATCTCCCTAGGTTTACTGATCCCCCAACAAAGTATTTGTATCTTAATACATTTTTACCTGCCAAGCCGTTTTCACTGTCTTGCCTGTGTAAAACCGACGGGGTATAATCCGCCACTTTCAAGCCACCTGCATGCACTAATTAGTTGACGTCATCTCAGCGAAGGCTACTTTTTTCAAGTGTAAAAAAATATTCTTTATTTTGCTGACCACTTGTTTTTTATCCCGACGAAAGCCTCGTAAGGAAAGTTCCTCTGCTGCTTTCTCGTAGATCGCACCATCTTTCGACGTCTTCGTTAAATGCGACTGCATCACCTTCTCTCCCACAATGGTAAGCAGCTCGCGGTTGTCTTGACGACCGGTTAACCTGCTCTCTCTCAGCTGTTTCCTGCTAAAAAAAATATTATTTTATAAATCCTGGCTGTGGGATGCAAATTTTTCGTCATCAACACAAGTCCCGCCCCTGAAACCGCGAAGCAGTCTAATCTCATTTACATGAAAATGAAACCCCCAATATGTGAAGGGTCCGAGGGTAAACTAGGGTGCGAAATCAAGCCGGCATATTACCTCGGTCAGTGTAAACCTGTGACCCATGTTTTTTTTTTTTTTGACAGATATATTTCATTGTCCTGACACATTGACCTGAACTCTCTTGTTCTGTTTTAGCATCCTGAGCAGCTCTACCTGTGCCACTGCTGCCCCCTCCGATGTTACAATAGAACTTCATCGATTGCTGAAGAGAATAACTTCCAGCGTTGAGGTGAGTACAGGAATCACATCCACTGTAACATATAGTAGAGGGACACTATTTTATTACCAGTGATGCTGATTAGCCATTACAAGCTAATGATTGATGCGTGATTGATTTGACTGGCAGTCAAAATCAGTTGTTACAGCCCTAAATTAGACTTTGAAATGGCTTAAGTGATGGGTAATGAACCTCACTAAAATAAAGGCTATATAGTTGAATTACAGCAAAAAGGTTAATTAAGGGTAATTCACTGTCATTAGGAAATGTTTGTAATTCATTTGTCTACATCTTTGTAATTTAATTTTACTTTCTTCTCAGAAATCTGATGCCTTACTTTACTCCTACGCTCCTACGCCTGAGAATCCTGTATGTTGTAGATTCATATGTTATAAGTATATGATAAACAAGTGGGCTCTTACATCACAAAGCATTTATTGAGACAATATTTTAAATGAACTGTTTCAATTATTGAAATATTTGAATCTTCATTATGATCTACCTAGATTAAAACAAACTGGTTGCTGCCAAGAATTTATGAAACTTTAATTTAGAAGCATATGGGACTATGGGAGTGTGCCTTGGCAATAGTTAATTTAAGCACAACATGAAATTAAGGTTTCAGCACCCATATTAACTAAAGTGTGTAGCATTGTTTAAAATGATAATGATAATGTTGTATAATAATATATGTTGTTGTTTTTTTTTTAGGAAAAATGCAAAAATATGTCCTTAATCTGTTATGTGTGTGAACTGAAGGTCATTATCTTTGAAGAGGAAATAGAGGAAGAAAAACCTGAGATTTATCATCTAGAAAATATACTACCTTTACAACTTAGCTCTGTAAGTCCTGTTTTTTATCAGAAGACGCATACAATGAGCAACCATTGATGTGATTAGTGGGATCTGTTTATTATCTCTTAAAATAAGTGCTTTAAGATCTTGATGTTTAAACTGATTCAACGTCACGGGTTACTCCCCATTTCAATCCCATCACAGTCAATCAGTACACACGTTTACACATTATGGCAATAATATTCATTTATTATTATTTTATGTATTATTTACTTAAAGCAGGCTTTCTGGGGCCTGTACCACGAAGCTCGCTTAGAGGGTTAGCGAGTATGTTGAGCCTCAAGCCTGGGTTAGTTGTACCACGAAAGTCGATCTCTTTTAGCATCGCTGTATCACCATGGTGACTTATGCTCGCAACCAAACCTGGTCGGGAGCAGTTTTTCGGCTTAGTCAAGCCGGAGATCGGCTACTTAAATCGGCGTGCACAGCTTCCTAGCCCCTCCTCTGACAATGGCTTCACCATTTGTGGGTGTTCCCGTGGACCTCGGCGCACTTCTCGTACAGGCGTCTCTCCGGAGACAGAGGGTTTTACGGGACAGAACCGATCCCTTGGCATTGTCTGACGATATTCAGATTTCAGACTTTATTGTCATTGTGCAAACAACGAAATTGGGGTTCTTCATGAGAGATACAGATTCTCATCAGAGGGTGTTCGTTATTTGATCCTTTTGGACCTTATGTAGACAATGCTTACTGTTGCGCATAGTGTCTCCGTGACAGAGTGCTAGAGTGGAGGTAGCGCGTCAGTCTTGAATTTCTGCGAGGGGGGTTCGACTCCCAAGTGACGCGAATTTATGTGAAGCTTAAAAAGTTGCAATTCTCATGCATATGGAATACTTATTCACTAAAGCTTATGGAATTATATTTTTGTGCTTATTTCGAACTTGATCCCATATTTTCAAGGCCGTGCTGGCACCACATCTATGGGGGTAAAATGCATGATGATAGACCGGCGAATTTGAACCCCGGTCGCTGGCGTTCGGGTCTTATGGAGTGGCGAAGTCACGCCCCTTCCGGTAGAGCTCATGGGACCTATGAGATCGAAAAATATGAATGGGTGTCAATGGAGAGAAAATAATTATTTTCTGGTCCCAGTCTTTATATGCCCTGGATTACACATATGTTGTTCGTGGATTTAAATGATAATTTTTCATGCAAAGAAAACAAAAACTTTTCGTGAAGAAGTTTGATAATTTTAGGTTTTATGTGAGGCCGCTTTGTGAATTACAGCTCTTCGCTGCTCTCGACGCATATGATATACGTCACCACACCCGCACAATATGTGTCACCACACCCGCACATCAGTACGGCACATAGAGATGGCACATAACTAAAACTTTCCACATGCCCCGACTTATAGTGGTTTTCACCTCTTTCTATGCTTTTATCCTCGCCTTGAAAAAAAGTGGTGAAGTGGAGCAGAGAGATCGCCATCTCTGTGCCGAGTTCCAAATGCGGGTATGGTGACGTATATCATATGCGTCGAGAGCAGCGAAGAGCTGTAGTTCACAAAGCGGCCTCACATAAAACCTAAAATTATCAAACTTCTTCACGAACATTTTTAGTTTTCTTTGCATGAAAAATTATCATTTAAATCCACAAACAACATATGTGTAATCCAGGGCATATAAAGACTGGGACCAGAAAATAATTATTTTCTCTCCATTGACACCCATTCATATTTTTCGATCTCATAGGTCCCATGAGCTCTACCGGAAGGGGCGTGACTTCGCCACTCTATACTAATCCACTACGCTACAGCCGCTACCTCTCAGCGGTTGAAAACATGCAATGCATTACTTACATAGGGTGTATTTAAAGTGAATTCCCTACATGATAGAATAAGGCAGGATGGACGTTGCTTATACATTTTTAAATCATCATCATTCTATTTGGATTAATTGCGAACAATTCTGCATTTGGCATAGTTATTTTATAGACAATATGCAGAATCTTTTCACTTATACGCATATAGACTGCTTGATCTATCGTAAAGGTGACAAAAATGACGAAAAAACGCCCCTTTCAAGTGAACGCGCACTGAACCTAAAGCGGAAAACCTGGTTCAACTAATTGAATCTAAAGTGAGCTTCGTGGTACCATTTAACTCTGATTGCGAGTTGCGGCTCTGTCAAGCCAGGTTTTCCCAAGAAAGCCTGGGTATGTTCAGCGAGGTTCGTGGTATACCCCCCTGCTGAGGATAATTGTGTTGTTTTAAAAAAACAAAGCAATCTGTTATTTCTGTTTCTTTACTTAAGGTTGTTGTTAGCAAAGAATTGGTCATTGTTAAAGGTTGGATAGGTGATTCGCTTTTTTGGCCATTTTTGCAAAATTACTTGAAATCCTTATCATAACCCGCTTACAGCCACTGAGTTAGAAGTACTGACATGAAAATTAAACAAGTCAATCATCTGTGGAACGGACAGGGCTCGAAAAACTCGAGCCAATCATTTCCATTGCCACCGAGTTGCATTGGACAGTAAGTACGTCAATCAAACGGTCGTACTGCACTCCCCCTCCCCCGCGCCCCGCGCGCGACCCCTTCGTGCAGTACTCGTGACCCAGAGCTCGTGACCCAGAGCAAGCTCCTGTTTGTTGTTATCCTGCGGTAGCTACTGGAACTAGTTAATCCACATTTGGACCTAGCAGTAGAAGACAATTTCCATCCCCACGCCACCATCCCCACCACCACCACCACCACCAGCAAAGAGAAGGAAAACTCTTTTTCAGAGAGTAATTGATAATAAAAACGCTGAAAGAGAAAAACTGAAATCAAGAATAAAAATCAATAATGAAATCAAGAAGAATAATGCTTTCGAACGTTGGCGGCAACTGAAGGAGTTTCAAAGTTTATACCGTTTATACTCTGTAATACCGGTGTGGAGACGAGTGTATTACTCGGTGTGAAAATGTCCACACCGCGGCAACCCTGGTGAAAACCAGGACTTCCAATACAATTATATGAAACAAACATACATTTTCTAAAAATAGTAATGATTTATGTGACCGTTTAATGTTTATAACATCTGGTGCAACCATAGCAGCGAGAACGTATTCTCAGCAGGGGGTGCTGGGAAAAAAAAAACTCAGCCTGCACTAGACTCGCAACTCGTTACATTGATAAAAAAGATGTATAGCAGCGCAGCTCAATTAGACCAGTGCATGCGCGCACAGTTGAAAATCGATCGTTCACATCCAGCTGCTCACAGAACAAGTTTAGCGCACCACCGCTACCCTCACACTTTTTCATATAACCTTTTTTCAGCACTAGGTCATATGAGCATTAAATAAATGCTGCGTCTCAAAATGCCTTGGACAGCAGCGAGGATGACTCGCTTTGCCACGGGTCGAAACAGTTCGGAGCATCCACAGCCAGAGCGAACACAGCGGGGCAGAGGAGTGTCAGGAATAGTCTTTGGTGTACACATCAGTACGGCCTAGCTATTTGCACTACTGTTTAGTGGCAATGCAGTGTTTTATTCGATGCCTTTTTATTTTCGTATATTATTTCAATGAATACAATTTATTTATTCATAAAAAACGGATCTGGTCTTCAAATCTTTTTTCCAAATATAGGTCGTCTTACAATGGGGTTTGTGTTTATATTCGGACCAATACGGTACAGCGGGCGCTCACATGACGTTAAGCATTTCCTGGTTCATAATGTGACGCTTCAGAACCTAAAATCCCGTTTCTCCCCGTTGACACGACAACACATAACCGGCGTTTTCAGAAATCTCCACTTTGGCCGGAGTTTTTAGAAATGATCGTTTTCTGTGATAAGACAGGGCCTCGGACAGGGGGTGTTGCAGCACCCCCAGCACCCCTACTTCCCGCGGTACTGGGTGCAATTTACAGCTGAATGTAGTGCCATGTTGTTAAACGAAAACCTACGCTAGCCCGGCTCGCTCTCGCGCATCTCTGTTCGCGCTCGTGCATGATTGCGCGTCCAGGTACTTGGAATGGGTGGAGTCAGAGTCAGCGTTGAAGGAGAGGGGGTAGGACCATTTGAGTTGTGTATTTTCAAAATCTGTTGGCGTTTCGCAAATCACCTACCCAACCTTTAACCAAACTAAAATCGGAATGTTTGGTTTGTATGCTGTGCATTCTTTCATTTTGTTTCCATAATTAATAATTTAATCATTAATATTTCTAGGTCAACTGTCCACCATGTGAAGCACAGACTCTAGTATCTGCCACAAAATTCCATCAGAACTTCAAGGATCTATTGGAGAAAAGGAATTCACAACAGAAAGGACGTTGATGGTATAGGCCCCGTCCACATGAAGCCGATTTCATGGCGAAACCGCAAAGGTCTTGTACGGTTAGGCCTTCCGTCCACACGAAGCCGGCGAATCCGCTGACCGAAACCGCAAACTTCTGAAACCACCCTCGGTGGTTTCAGAAGTGGTTTCCCCCCCCCCTTCGATCCTCTAGCCAATGACTGTTAAGCCCGCGGAGTCTCACCCTTCATGCGCATGCTCGCCTCTTTTCTTATTTATTTTCCTTCTGGATTTCTGTAGCAGAAGCAGCGCCCCTTATGGGCCTGGCTTGTGTACTACAGCGTTTCTACAGGTCTACCCGGTTTCGCTTGGCTTCGTCTTTACGGAGATACTTCGAAACCGGAGAGATCGAAACCGTAACGGTTTCGCCCGTTTCGGCTTCGTGTGGACGGGGCCATAGTAACTGAAGGAAATGAGCATTACGGTCGTCCGTCTAACGCAAATGTATTTTATATATTAGATAATAGTATACTTTGTTTACAGTTGCCGCACTAACAATATCACTATTCATGTATTGCACTGCACGACTCTGAAAAGGGAAATATAATGTATTTGTATAGGATATATTATCAAATCTTTATGATGATTACATCACTTTTGTTATTGTAATTTAGTTTTCACGTCCAATTCAATGTATTCTCAGGTAAACATTACAAATATAAGCTTATGCCATTTCTTCTGGCATTAATGTCTATCGACCGTCAGTTGGTAACAAAATACAACCATAACAATAAGCTTTGTAGCATATTTTGTCATGTCCAGTTTATACTTTATGTAACTGAGTATATATAGTCTCACTTAACAATTGATTAACCCTATAACTAAATTAAAATAATGTATACATAAATTCCGGATTTAACAGGAGCACCATTATTGTACACCATTAGGAAATGTTAATTGATGGTTAATAAGATACCCTTATTGTAAAGTGTTACCTTATATATTTATAAACATAATCTTTTTTCATATACAAAAGAATACATCAAAGAAGTTTATGTTCGTAAATCAATATTTATGTCAAACAAAACAATATTTTATTCAATAACACAATTGCACAATATCAAATGTATAATAAGACCTTTTCAACAAACATTTTTGGTCTGGTGTGACTTTATATATACAATTTAGTTCGGAATACAAAAATACAATATAAAATGTTGTTGATGTTTTTAACAGTATGAAAAATGATCTGATATCCTATACAATTCAAAGATCATGATCCTGTTTTATACAACTTAGCATCATGGTACATAAGTTGTTTGGGTTGGGCTATAGCCTCACATTCAGGGGGTACATGTTGCAATACTTCTACATTACTTGGTTGTTAGGAAACCCAAATGGTATTTAAGATCTAATGTTATGCTAAATTAAATTAATTGAAATTAACATAACCTAGGTCGGGAATTTGACTTGTCTATAAGAATGACATAACGCACGCCCGCCCACCCACCCACCCACACACACACCCCCACCCACCCACCCACACACACACACACAGGACAATAGCTCTTACAGTCATCCTCAAAGCATTAATTGACTAAAAAAATGTAAAGTGTAATTATATGAACATGTTTGGAACCAAGCCGTCAATGCAGTTTTTGATGGGACTGCTATTTTCTTTCTCTATTTACAATTTGGAAGCATACATCACCACTGATTACACAGGTCCTTACTTATTTCCCTTAAGTGTCCACTTTTCCGTACGTTCCCTCGGGGGGTCGGTAGGACTTTGGAAACGTCATCAGCTGCAGCATGTTGAAGGCATACTTCCTGCATCTAATATTCTTTTGTACGTTCTCAATCCGACACCCCTCTCTGATGATTCCAATAAAGGGATGGTGGAAAAACAATGCAAGGATGGGGGGGGGGGGGGGGGGGGGGGACAAAAAAAGAAGATAAACATGATCAAAACAAAGATGAGACACTTTTGGAAATGATGACTAAGGAGCTGTTCACTGACATTGGTTGTGCTACTGTGGAAATGCTAGATGGGCTGTAGGTAAATAAGCATTTTTATTAAAACAGGGATTATAGCCACTTAGTTGGATATTATATTTTATAGTTTTTCCCAACACAAATAGTTATACTCATTTTATATTTTCAGGTATTATCATTCATGGTATTACAAAGCAATACCATGAATATTACCAGTGGCTTAATTGTATTTGTATGCATTTACATGTACTTAGTGAAACTAACTGAAAGTGAAATTCCCCTCTATGAAATAAATACATGAGTGAGAATTAAGGGTGATCAGATGGAGCTAGAAGGTGGACACACATGCTCTCAATCAATATTTATATTTCTGATAGTCAACCCAGCTTCTCTTAAAGGGGTAGTTCGAACTTTGGACATAGGACCTGAATCCAAAGTTAGCCTTGGTGTTCTTTATCATTGGAGACAGTTTTCAACACATTTCATTCAGTCATTCTAGTGGCAGAGTTTGCTCGTGCTAGGCTAGTGCACGGCAACGGGCAATACTAGCCTGCTAATAAAACAGTCTTACCCACTCCAGAACCGAGGCAAATCAACTATAACGCCAGACGGTTTATGTAAATGTCTGTGTTGATAGAATAATGTAAGAAATAAAACCAGCCTAGCACGAGCGACTAGAAGGATTGAATGAAATGTGTTGAAAACTGTCTTCAATGATAAAGAATATCCAGGCTAAGGCTGTGTTCACATCTAGCGTTGTTTTTTATTAAATCTGCCAGCGCTTGTTTTACTACATTATATTCCTATGGAGCAGAGCGTTTCTTGAAAAAGTCACAGCCGTTTTTTTAAACGCCTCTCCCAGCGTTTTTTTCTGCCATACAGAGCGTTGAAAAAAGTTCAACTTTCAGGAAGAAAGCGGCCGACGTCAGGCGTCTTTTGGGCAACTGACCAATCACAAGCGGAACATTGACACTTCGTCACGAAGGAAACTCTCAACTGTCAAAACAAGAAACAATGGCAGATAAACCACTCGGGAAAGTGCCGTCGGAGCGATTAATAGTGGTAATTACAGAAAATGTCCAGATCTACGACATGTCTAATCGGCTCTATCCTGGATACATAGTAGGCGAGTAACGTCGGGTCTAGAATGGGTTCATTGCTAGGCGATAGAAAAAATGCTCTTGGCGCTTTTAGGGAACAATTTTTTTAAGCTTTAAGCTTGTAAGAGCTTGAAAAATGAGGTCAGGCGTCTTTTTGGCAACTGACCCCAAGCGGAACATTGACACTTCATCGCGGAAAGGAAGGAAAGGAAGGAAAGGAAGGAAAGGAAGGAAACTCTCAACTGTCAAAACAAGAAACAATGGCGGACAAATCACTCGAGAAAGTGCCATGTCGCGATCTGCAACATGTCTAATGGGCTCTAACCTGGATACGTAGTAGGCGAGTAACGTCGGGTCTAGAATGGGTTCGTTGCTAGGCAATAGAAAAAACGCTATCTGCGCTTTTAGGACAAAAAACCCTGCCAGTTTCTTTATTTTTTTAAGCGGTCGGCTCAACTTTTCCCTATTACAAAAAATGCTAGATGTGAACACGCCCTTAGTTGGTTTTTCCCTCCACCGAGAGATTCACAGCCAATCTATGCCAATTAGATGTTAACACCTTAAAATAAATAGTATAAAAAAAATAATATATATATATATACACACACAAATATATTCACATTTATACATACTCAAATATACTTATATATTCAAATGTAAATTTCCATGAGACATGTAGTTCGCATGGCGCTAAGACCCTGAGACACCTTAGTTATTAACCATAGTACCCATTTCACTGTTTGTACCGTACTCATCGCCCCTTGAGGGCAACTGAGGGCTGAAGGTAAATCAGCTGACATTCACACAGACATTCGCTATGTATTTGGCCTGGTACATGATTTAGTCACTCTGTTGAAACATAGGGACTTCCTATCATCCTCAGGCAAACATTGGTACACAAAGGGTTTCACCAATGACCCTAAAAGTGTTTGTGGTGCATGTGAAATCTGCGCCAATATCAACGTTGGTCGCTGAATTTCAAACCACCGATTCAGATGGATTTCATCAAACTCATCCCGAGTGTGGCTAGTTTCCATCATCAAAGGTTTCCTGACATCAAGAGCGGGAGCAGGATGCGGTAGCCAAAGCCCCAAAAGCGGAAGTCCTACCGAGATTGGGGCATACCAGCAAAATGAGAGGCAACAATGGCTCACACTTTTTTAATGCAGCGATCAGACAGATCAGCTTGGACATTTCCATAAGACATTCAAACACTGAGACCGGTGAACTGAGACAGCCAGGGCTGAATACCACGAGCTGCATTCCTGGGAAGGGTAGAAACCCTTCTGCAGCTGTGCCTCAAGGACGTTTTCCTGTTATACAACTGCCGTGGTATACTACAGCTCTTCAACCTTTGCATGCTTTTCGTGTTGTGTGGCCTTTTTGCAGAGACTAGTTTTCTTTTATACTATTTTTGCCCTTTATTATAATAAGTTTATCTGTAAGTTTATACTGAGGTGCGTTGTCAATATAGTTCAAAGGATTTCCAGCAGAATGTACAAAAATGTATGTGTCTGTGTGTATATATACACTCAGACACATATCTTTAATATAAAAACCAAAGGAAAAACAGGAGCAAGCCAGTTATATGGTGTTGTCAGGGATTTATTGATATTTAGCAAGCAGAAAAACAAGACTTAAAATGAGCCAGACGACCAGCAGGTGGGAGCTAACCAGCAGCAGGGCTATGGGGTAAAAGTGTCGCGAGGGAGGTTTCCTCTCGCTGGAGCCCGCCTCGGGGTCTTCCCCGTGGGCCACGTCTCCCTGGGTCAGCCGACTGCAGGGCCACACGCCAGCGGGCCAGATACAACACCACACGGAGGGAGACACAAGATATATACACAGAGAGAAATAAGTAAGATCACTGCTGCCGTCCAGGGACGCTGTGTCAGTGGTTCTCAACCGCTGGGTCGAGAGCTGGCTGGGGGCCGCGGGTCCAGATTCACGTCCAGATCTGAGTCAGCATACGGAGCTGATATCGACTTCGTCGGAGCAAATAAAATATACGTTTTGTATACTTTTATTAAAAATCGTTCTTAGAACTGAATTATCGACTGTAATGCGAGAGCAATACAAGTGAAGCCGTTTCTCATTTGATAGCGGGTAGAAGGTAAGCTATGTTTTATCTTAAAGTGATGGAAACTGGATACAAATGCTGTATCTTACACAGCTGCGCCATCGACGCGATGCAAACTTAGGAGAATTTGTCCCTGCCTTGGTCACCCGCTTGCTCCGTGACGGGGAAGTGAAAATGACCTCCTCTGATAAATCAGCTTGAAGGAAAAGAAGGAAATTTATCGATTGAAACGATGTGAGATCGCAATGGATTTCATGGACAATCATTGTCTGATGCTCAATGCACGGATTGATAACACTTAACTAGGGCTTTATGCTGTCCATCACTTTCAATTTGGTCTGACTTCCATAGATGACAAAAATATGGACTATGCGAAGAGCTCTTGAGCTCTGATTAGGCGCAAACTCAATGTCTTAGAGGTTAAGGAGCACTGGTCTGGACGCAGGGGGGGGGGCCTCTTGAGGGCCTTCGAAGCACGGTGATGCCATGTGAAATGAGTTGGTTGATTGAAGACAGAGTGATCATGAAGCCAGCATCTGGGTCCTTGGTGAATGACTTGATGTGAAATCCATGAGCAGTTTTGAAGAACACAAGCATGTCTTTTCTGGCTATGTGGGCCCCTACTTGCACGTATTTGAAGTTTGCAAAAGTGTAGCTCAGTTTTCGCGTACATCCTGTTCATCCTGCTCAACTTGCATGGAGTCCTTACTTGAATTAAAATAAATCCTACCCTTAGCTTTGAACAATTTAGAAAAAAATCAACACAATATAATGTTAATGTGATTGGTGTTAAAGGTAATTAGCCATGTAGATTATGTATAATCTAAGAAAAGATGGTATTACAGAAAATCGGATTTTGTCATTCTGTGCGCCAACATGTAAGTTTCTTTTAATAAACTCTCATACGATCTACACAAAGAACGAATGTATTTTCTCTTTGTATGAATATCTAGTTTTCCAAAAAAATTGTGATCTCATTTTATTCAGTATTTTTAGACAAATGATTTCTTTCAGTCTTAAAGTGCCTAATGTTGATCAAATGTGTGTATTTGGTATAAAGCTGTAACAAACGATGAGATCATCGAGTAATGCACATGCTGCTGGGGGTTTTCCAGCCTCAAGCAACCTCTGCGAAGGACCAAGGCCGCATCATTCTGTTGCTAAGTGGATGCTGCCATACAGTGACAATAGGCCCACATGATTTATCCAATAGATATATATCCTATAAATATCTATACCTATCTCTTGCTCTGTTTTGGGTGCTCCACTTCATTGTATTCTCTTCTTGTTTTTGCTTATTTGCAAGAGTATGTTCTGTATAGTTAAGAGTTTATGCCTTATAGTAAAGTCATCAGTCATAATAAGTCACCTGTTATCATAAGAACAGTGTGTGTTGAAGACATCTGGCCCATTTGAAGATTTGCTTTCACAAAAAATGAGGATGAACAATCTGGAAATGTCTGTAATCCCTCTCTCTGCCATGTTGTAAACGGTAAACTAGTGGATGGCATTAGGAAGGAGCAGGGGTGGGTGGACCAGATGGGCCATGCAAGGCTATGAGGATAGAAGGAAAGTGTCCTGACAATGACACCACATGTTTTTTCAACAGTGTATGAAAACAAAATGTTCTCTTTATTTGTTCAATGACGAACATATCAATGTTTTATGATGAGATTGTCCGGATGCATCAATGTTTTATGATGAGATTGCTATGGCAGATGATATGCATGTTATCAGCATTTTATAAATCATGTAAACAAAACGTGTACATGATCCATGATCCTCATGCTTACATAAAAGCCCTTAGTTTCTAAGTGGTCATTAACATGTGTAAGTTTAGGACAATACAAGTAGGTCAGCAAGCAATATTATATCGTGTCCGCTCCGCTTAGTTCAATATCTATGCAACCTTCTGATGTTTTGGCGGTTGCATTATTGGCTGACAGTCACAACAGCTGTGCTGCATGGTCTGTTTGCTTGAAAATGCTCACCATGTATCCACTGTCTTGCCTGGTAATGAAATGAGTTGGCTTGAAATCATCAGTTACTTGATAAAGCTGGAAAGACTAATAATGATCGATTCCAACCCAGTTTAACACCAAAATATAGCAAAGCTATGTTGGGCTACAGTGGAAAACCTAGAAGTTTTGGCTCTAAAATTGTGAGATGCCTACGTTTCTTTCTCTATGCCTGCATCCACGTCACGTGACTGTCAAGTTTCTGTCTACGAAAACAAACATCATGGCTGACATTTATTTTATTCTCAGTGGAAAATGCAATATTTTGAAATAGATTTGTCATAAAAAAAAAAATCGATAACATCTCTAGCCAAGTGCAGTTTAATTTTTATGAAAGTTCTTTCAGGTCTCCAAAAATATATATTCTTGGTTCCTGTGATAGGAGTAGGACGCTGTGATGAGGTACATTAATGTACAAAATGTGAGTTCTATGTAAAAGTTAATTTACACAAACCTAGATGAGGTTTTATCACCAATAGTGCACTTTACTCCAAACCATAGCGCAATCGTTGCCATAACGGCTACGAAATGTACCCATATTCTAAGGTGCCTTTTGAAGGAAACATTTATTATGCTATTTATTATTTTTAAAGCACTGATCAGGAGTGGCACCTTGAATCTCGTTGTGTTAATACACTGCATTCAATGCAATGCCAATAAATCTTCTATTCTAAAACCATTTAACATTTTTATTAATAAATTACTTTAACAAGGCTCGTTCTTTGTTCTGAAATCACCTTCTGAGGTCTAGATATGTCACTCCAAGAGAAATGTTAACACATTCCTCACCCTTGAGGTCATTCCTCACCCTGAATGTGTATGAAATATTTATGTTGTTGAGCGCCATGCTCCCAAGGACACTATTTATGTATGGTGTTTTACACATGTTTGTCACGTGACGTGGAGGCAGACCTATCGAAAATAATGGGCCCAAAAAACTTAGGGCATCTCGCAACTTTACAGCCGTTATAGTGAAACTACTATGATGTCCTCTATGGACAAACATAGCTATACTACATTTTGTTGTGAGAATGGGTTGTACATTCTGATGACTCTTTACCACCGATTCCAAATTTTCAATTGTGTAAATTGATTGGGGGTGAATAAGAAAAACTAGTTGTTCTAGTAGTAGGTTATGTCGTGGCAATTTCTCTATTAGATATTGCGTCTGAGACAGATGAGATATTTAGATGCAAAAAAGCACACAATACTTGTAGGCAATTGCTGGTCACATATATTTGTAATAAAAGTACTAACAAAGATACATCTCAATATGCATCAACAAACAATAAAAAACAGGCATACAATAATAATAATCTGAGGCCTCAGATGGGAGTTCTCCCTGCGTGTTACTTCATACACTAAAGGTACGCTTAGAGAAAATACACTGAGTAGCGACAAGTTAGGAGCTTTTATACACTTAGATCGAATCCTTGAGGGCAGTTGGCCCCCAATAATCCAAAAAACTTTGTTAACCAGATGTTCATCTATTGATTGAAGTTTCTTCAGAGGTTAAGAAGGTGGTTGAGGCTGTTCCTTATCACCCTTTGCTTCTCTACGCTCCCCAGGGGGTCAAGTAAAACAGGCCCAAACCAAACTACATACAACAAGGAAACGGAATGTGAAACCAGATTACATCACATGAAACACTAAGAATAACATTTTAGAAGACCCTGCAGAATAGCAAGATTCCAAGAACGGAATGTGAAACCAGAATACATCACATGAAACACTAAGAATTATATTTTAGAAGACCCTGCAGAATAGCAAGATTCCAAGAACGGAATGTGAAACCAGATTACACCACACGAAACACTAAGATTTATATTTTAGACGACCCTGAACGTAACGTGTAGATTTTCCATCACAGTTACTACTACAAAAATTACTATTTGGTAATTTACTATAAAGTCTTTTAGAAGACACTTCTATCAAAAGCCAATTGGTCTGGTGTCGTCAGGCATTTGTCACGTCATGCACATTCTGGAAGGTTTAGAATGAGGGAAAGGCTTCCACCATGCAATGAATGTACAAGGGTACGATAAGGCATAGGTGCAACTGCTACTGAGATGTGTGATGGAAAATCTACATGTTGTTACGTTTTTGGTCTATCTATGAACTTAAGTTTTGTTACTATTTTGTGTGATGCATATATTGCTTGCCTTCTGCTCTCCTTTTGGGTCATTTAAAGTGTGAACGTTTGAGGGTCGTGTGATGCATTTTATTGCCTGCCTGTTCCTATCTTTTCGTGTGTTGTAAATCATCTTCCATGCAATCCTTTGATGTATGGGCCTGTTCCTCGACCCCCTGGCTAGCGTCAACGAAGCCAGAGGGTTAGATGGCACGGCCGCTACCCCCTCCAATGGCATCCAGGGCAGCTTCAGTTGTAAAGATAACCATCTGGTACACAAAGGCTTTTGGTTTATGTGGGGACACACCCCCTCCAGAAGCCAACCGAAGTGAATAAGAACTCATTGATTCAAACACTCAGTGGACTTCTCCCCAGCGTACCTTGAGTATGAAGTAACACGCAAAGAGAAGCTCCCATCTGAGGCCTCAGATTATTGTAATGTATGCCTGTTATGTTGTTTGTTGATGCATGTTGTGATGTATCTTTGTTCGTACTTTTATTACAAATATATATAACCACTAATTGTCAACAGTATTGTGTGCTTTTTGCATCTAAATATCTCATCTGCTTAGACGCAATATCTGATAAAGAAATTGCCACTACAGATGCTACACAAACGGAACAAGTGAAGATGCATACATGTGTGCATCTTTATGTAGGGTCATGTAATTGTGCTGTGACATGGTGAATGCGTCCACTCAGTAGCAGGTTAAAAGCCTAACTTTAACTAACTGGGCTTCTCTAATAAGTAAGTTATCTAGTAAGCTTCTCTGCTTTTTTTGGGTTTGGACAGATTTATTTTCCTTTATTGGTGATTGGCTGAAGCGATAGCTTTGCACTTGGGAAGGTCGATGTGGGGTATGGCTGTGTGGTCCCAGTGCCTTACCTTCGCATACAGTCCAGCGCACGCGCAAAGTAGTCCTTGCTGAGCTGGTGCTCGTCACGCAGCAGGGCACACTGCTCCAAGGTTACAGACATGGCCGTCCGGTCTTTGGCACTTTTACAGCTGGTGAACCTGACGCCGTTCAGCCGCCGACAGATCTGGGAACAGGGGAAGAGGGAAGGGTGCACAGCAAGATAAGCCATGTATGTGAAATATAATCCTATCCACAGCCATAAGGAAAGGTTTCCTGTCTTGAAGCACAGGGTCATCGTCATGGGGAGCAAAATCAACCGAAAAAAATGACCAACTGCCGATTTCATTTATTATGCATAAATATATATATTAATTTGTATAGAAATTATATATTATACCTTTAAAAAAACCTGTACATTTAGCAGCTGTTGGATCCTCATATATCCTTCTACTCTGGGAACATTAGGATTCCTTGTGGACAAATTCAATGGCAAAAAAGTGATGGATAAATCAGTGACTATCCCTGATACACATTGCTTATACTAGTGGGAGTACGTGAAACATGTTGAGCCCTTTACAAACGTCGCTCTGGCCAGCGCGAGGGGAGCGAGGCCGGTGGGGGCTGAACCCAAACAACAACTAAGTAACCTATCAACTCTTCCTATGCACTTTAGCCTATGTATTTATTCACTTGAATCGATGAAAGGGAAGTCACCAAAGGCTTGAGCGTGTTTAGAGCATTTTCAGCCATATTCTGCAGTTGAAGACGCAGGATAAAAATACAGGGTTAAGACTATTGCACTTTATTGGCCTATTGGTTTATTTTGTGGCATGTATATTTTTCTTTAAAAACATTTAAGATATAAATATAGCACCAAACATACACTTTCATGTTAGGGCAGACCTTCAGGTTAGGGCGCAGAAAAAAAAGAAAGCATTTGTTTTCTTTGTGTTGCATTGTATTTTTTTCATCTTATTTTTACCGTAACATATACATATACATATATATATATATATATATATATATATATATATAAATATTTAGATATAAATATTTTTATAAGCCAAGGGTTTATAAAATAATTTAGATATATATTACAAGTACCTACCCGAAAACCTTGACTAAAAACCATGTAATGAACCAAGGCTCACCTGAACAGTAATTGTAATGTTATAGTTGTATTGTGGGTCTGCTTTTACGTACCTGCCAAGCATGTGCTGATAGAGGGCATAAAGGTTGCCAAGATAAGATAAGAACAGTTTATGGGGTGGTTCTTCCCAAATATTTCCAGCATGGTTCATCTACTAAAGACAATGTGTTTGTGGTGTGAGGGATGTATATTTAAACATAATAAATAATAAATAAACATGTATATTTGTAATCACATACCATGCTAAAATGGAAAATGCTGAAGCTTTGTACATTGTCTTCAAATGTAAATGTTTACATTCTGGTGAAGTGAAAACAGAAACACTTCAAGTTTGCTCTAAACAGCCACGGATCATTGTTTATGTTCTAAGGAAAGACCCGTGAGATTTCTCCACAACCACAAGCCAAAGAAATACATTTCTAGAATAATTTTAAATATATAGGATGACGATTTTCCACTGGGCTCTTCGCTGCAATAAGTAAGTAATACATTATATCAAATGCCTCTTTGTGCATATCTCTCTTCTTCCTGCCCTGCCCTGAGTTATTTAGTTTGTAGTCGGGTTTAACTCAAGACATTACCTATGCTTACGCAATAGCTAAATGTTGAGTTATACCAGCTATAACTATGTTTAGTGTGCTAATCTTGTGAGACAATGCACCAGTAACAATACATAATGACACTGATATCTTAATTTTCCCAGAATATTGATTCCCAGATTACTAGCAGAGCGAGGCATGCAGCTTGGAGGTCAAATCAAGTGGCCTCCTTGATTGGTGTGTAGTACCGTGCCGGCGAGCCATAGTATTTCCACATTCTTCCTCTTCTTCATCACTACATTCTGTCGCAGCGATTCAAGTAACTCCTTTACATCAGAGTGTGTCTGAAAACACGGTAGACCTGTGACAGAAGATCACATTCAGTTAATCACACAATACACACAGTATGTATACAAAGTGTATATACACAGCGGCCAGAACGTTAAACATTAATCCAAGGTTATTGACACACCCCTGAGCGGCACAAATATTACTAGTGACTCTGTGTTGCATTAGAGCTAGGGCTGGGTATTGCCAGGTACCTCACAATTCAATTAAATTAGATTCTTTAGGTCTTGATTTGATTCGATATCGATTCGATTTGATATTGATCCAATTGCTTCGATATCGATTCAATCATACGTGCAGATGACAAAGATACCTAAATATTATTTAGAATTAACCATTTCAAGATGAATTAACCATTTCATTGTGCTTTAACTAGCAAAAAGGGAAATCACCATTGTATAGTATTGTTCCTGACAATGACTGAGTATGCTTTTGTTTTTTTATGGAAATAATCTATTTAAAAAAAAATCGGAATCGAAATTGAATCGAGAACGAATAAATTGCAGTGCATTGATTAATCAATATTTTTACCCAGCCCTAATTAGAGTCACTGTTTAATATTTAGTACATAAACAGTAATACAATTGCAGGGATTTTAATTATTTACTCTGTTCCTATACTTATATATATATTATACTATTATCTCAACATTTTCTTGCTATGACACATTCTCTAATACCAATGTGTGGTAGGGGTTTTATAAAATTAAGTGTCTTTTGTTTTTTGGTGTTTTTGTGCTATAGGTTTCAAAGCAAAAATGTGGACTTACATTCTACTGGTAATTTCTCACTTAACGATTTGTAATAAACTTCTAAAATGTCAAAGTTCCTCTGGTTTATTCTCTCTTGGAGGGAGATGTCTCCAAACCTGCAAAGAGAATCAAGGGTCACGTAAAGGCCATCCATGCAAAAAGCATTTCATCATCCATCATCCTGAAAGTCATTGAAAAGAAGTAAAGTTAAACGTGTAAAGCTTGCAATAAAAAACCTACTTCCACAATACCTGGCTGGCTCTAGTTAGCTTCCTTAGGTGCCAACTAATACTACTGAAGTATAAAACCACTTTACATCCCCAGGGATGATTAAAGTATCCCTCCAGACACCTGTCCGTCTATCCATCCAGATATAATACATGTATGACAGTGTGGTTATGGAACTATATACACAACTTTAATGGGGACTTTTTAGCCATGAGAAGCCTGTTCTAGAAATGTCTATGTTAAAGTACCTCTCAGCTAGAGTTTGTTGTTCATTAATTCCCACATTAAATAGAACTGGGAAAACTCTTAGAGGCCGGCCGTCCTTGATTTCCTCAGGCAGACTGTGGAAAGCCAGCCGGGGTAATGGGACTTCTACAGTGTAGTGGTCTCTGAAAAGAGAAAGAAACAGGGAGAGGCCAAAGAGAGTTACACAGCAGAAAGATGGAAAAGAGAGAAAGGAGAAGTAAGGTCATATGTGTCAAGATGTTGTACAACCAGATACGTTTGGGAATGTGATGCTTCAATTGCAAAGCCTTGAGGGAGGCAAGTTTAAACAGAGTTGCCAACCCTCACTCACTGAGCGTACTACTATCATCCGACCATGTTCACACGCTCTCACACAACACCCCTATATGTCCCTCAAAAGAATGCACTATTTGGCCGCCAACTTAAAGCCAGCTTTGAAAACATTTCAGACACACACTAAAAAATGTAAGTTTGAAATACTTTGTGACAGGTGGTGGGACTCCACTACTACTAGGGACTGGGCATAGGGAGATACTGGAAGATTCCTGAACAGCCACCCCATTAAAGGCCCAACCGGCCGGTGGACTATATTATATGTTATTGATTTTTTAGCAGCAGATCCTCATATGTAACTGCTCAGCACCAGGCTCAGTTAGAAGTCTAAAGACAGCCTAGTCCTGCGATGCAGAGCGTGTGGAGCTTGGCCAGCCACCACGCTGTAGTAGGGACGGCACGCAGAGGTCATGGGAGTTAGCCCTCTCTAGGGTTCCCACAGTCACTCTGCAAGTAAGCGTAACATAGAGGGTTCACGTCAATTGCCTTTAATCGTCATAAGATATGGGAAGCTGACAGTTGCCTAAATAGATAAGGGCGCTATAATTTTTATGGACCCCGCTAATTCCACCCAATAAAAAAACGAATTAATTATATTATTATTTAAATTGAAGCCAATTTGAAACAATGATTCAAATTCCAAAGATAATTCTAAATCTATGATGATATAATAATATATCATATATTGACAACTACTAAAGTTTATGATGTCATTTTTATGGCACTTGCCATAAAGGTCAGATCTGGGTCCAAAAATTCCCAGAGCCGACCTCTAGTGATCAACAACAGTTTTATTTCTATGTAAATTTTTATGGTTGGGGTAAGGATGAGTGATTATGAAACTGGGGAATGTTTTTGTTTTTCTCCTGGATAATAAACAATTTGCAGGTGTGGTCTCGATTTGTCCTTATCACACTGGCTGGCTACTTGATTTGATAATGGTCTTTCCTGGAGAATATGAGGAAGCTATCAGGGCTTTAATGCCATCAGAACGTTGGAGGAAAACACATGACACATGATGAGGCTTAACGTCTGTGGATGAGGGCTGGTTACTCAGTAGAGAGATGGATAATTTCCCACACTATGAAAGGAGCTTGATCCAATGAGCCGCAGGTATATTATATAAAATAATATATATAAATAGCCGTTATAAATAGAATGTATTATTATCATAATTGGGTGTCAAGCAACGAAGTTGCGAGACAACCTATTGTTTTTGTATGAATTCCTATTATTATTATTATTATTTACCTGCCATGGGAGTCTATTGCAGCTGTCACGTTAAAATTGTACAGGGGGCGAAAATTGTACCGGCCTACGTCATCAGTTGTCCGTTGCCAGGCAACGGACAACAGATTACGTAAGGGGTTGTCCGTTGTTGCCAGGCATGTTTCAATCGCGCTCATGTTGCCGAAGACGAAAGAATATAATGCCCCGTTTACACCATCCTGCTAATGGCCGCTAATGGCCGATGGACCACCGATGTGGAAGTCGGGGTGATTCGGGTGACATCGGGCTAAAAATGTATGATCGGGTCAATTTATCGGGGTAGCATTTACACATACCCGATGTTATAACGATAACATAACAATGTATGCCAGGGAAGACACCCGAAGTGTGTTTGGCGTCATTTGACGTCATTTCGAATGACGCCAAACACGTCAAATGACGCGTTTGGCGTCATTTGGCGTCATTTCGGGAGAAGGCAAAGGGGAGACTGGTTTAGACTGATATTTATTTATATATTTATTTATATTACAATAGCGATTTTATAATAATAGAACGCCGGTTCTAAATGGGCGAAGTACCCTGTAATTATAAAAGTAGGACATCCATCCATCACCCCCTATTTATACACAAGTGGCAGATTGAGGGTCTTCCTTAACACAATCTGGTCACTCACAATCGTTATTTGTCTAGGGTTCTCAAGGGTCTTTCGTGTGTTGAGGTTGCCGATATAAAGACGATAAAACACGATAAAGCGCGGAAGATTAACGAATATAGCCGATGTACCCAGGAAAATTCCCGAACGATTTGCGATGTCTTACGTTATACTCCCGTTCTATTCCCGATTATAGCCGATTAGCCCATAGCAACACCTGGTAACCGATTCTACCCCGATTGACCCAAAATTAACAAACATGTTCGTTCTTTGCCGATGTTGCCCGTTGTTGCCCGATCATTGAGCATTTCTTCCCGTTTCTTCCCGTTGTCTAACGATGTTCCCGGGAAGAGTAACGGTGTTTCCCGATGCAACCACGCTATTTGCCGATGTAATAACGATAGCTGCTGATTTAGCCATCGGGCACCATCGGGGCCCACTATCGGGTAGGTGTAAACAGGGCATAATACAGATAACGGATCGCAAGATAACACTTGTTTTTACTTTATATTTTTATTGCATTTAATTGTTTAATCGAATTTACCTAGTAAACTGAGTGTTTAATGTGTATCATAGTCTAGCTAGCTTGTGTTAATTTAATTTCCTTAATTAAAATTAGAGAATAGATTATAGGTAATAGATAGATAGATAGATAATAGATAGATAGATGGGTAGATAGGTGAGCAGGCATTTACTAACTGGTAAATGTTTTTTATTATTATTATTCACGTTATCCCCATACAGTTTAGCTATTACTGTGTAGGGAAATAGATAAATACAATGCAATACAATACAAATATAAAGTTAGGAACGCTAATAAATGTAATTTGTAAAATAAGTGTTATCCGTCTTGGCGCTCAATGAACGAGTTCGCGAATGTTCAAGAACATTTGACCTTGGGTGTCTTGAAAGGCGCCTCTAAATTAAATGTATTATTATTATTATTAAGAACCTTCCACGTCATTCGACGCGATCGCCCGTTGCCAGGCAACGGGCGACGCAATCGTCTGTTGCCAGGCAGGTTTGGAATGGATTACTATGGATGACGTAGGCCGGTACAATTTTCGCCCCCGGTAATAATAATAATAATAAATGAAATTTATGTAGCACTTAATATGGTACTCTTAGACGCTTGTACTCTTATGGTGCGGCCACACCAGACGCGTATCTCGCGTAATTTTTACGCGAGATACGCGCGTAAAATGTTGCTTGACCATTTTGTGTCAAAAATGGTCACATACGCGCAATACGCGCCATACGCGCATACGTCACTCGCCTAGATGAGTCCATGTCCATGCAAGTGAACGGAGCGTTCCCTCTTCGTCATAACTATCAAACCAAACATCCTTCACATTCACCGAGCGAACATTACGAAAGTAAAATGCACATTTCTCGCTAAAAATGTTTCCATAAACGCATTTAATGGCGTAACTATGTTACTATTTCCACCCAGAATAAAGAAAGTTGTCGGCCGTGGCTGCGCTGGAGTCCGAGGTAGGAAACCCCAACGCCGCCGTGTTTGGGTGATAGAGTTTAGATCGGGTTAGATTAAATAATCTCGGATATAAATAACAATAATCGGGTTAAATAACTTCACATGGTGTGTCTGGTGTGTTTCCCAGCAGAGAAATAGTCCGCCAAGACGTTGAGGTTGCTTAGTAACCAGAGACTCTGTCCATGCAAGTGAACGGAGCGTTCCCTCTTCGTCATAACTATCCAACCAAACATCCTTCACATTCACCGAGTGAACATTATGAAAGTAAAATGCACATTTCTCGCTAGAAATGTTTCCATAAAAGCATTTAATGGCGTAACTATGTTACTATTTCCACACAGAATAAAGAAAGATGTCGGCCGTATGCTTCTGTCCAAGCTCACTACTCTCTGCCAGTGACGTCGGGTCAAGCTCAACGCTGATTGGGCAATGCGTGTCTCGTCAGACGCGTATCTCGCGTACTTCGCGTAAAAAGTTAAATTTTTTGAACTCTTGAAATGTACGCGATATACGCGCGTATAGCGCGTAAATATACGCGCCACATACGCGCTATACGCGCGTAAAATGTTGCTTAATACGCGTAATACGCGCGTAAACCAATGGTTCCCTATGGAAAAAATGGCGATTTCATACGCGAAGTACGCGAGATACGCGTCTGGTGTGGCCGCACCTTTAGCGGTACAATTGTAACGTGAGACAGCCCATAGAACACCTTGGTGCAATGTTGTGAAATTTGGCAGACTGGTTAAGGACCCTTCCATTAGCCCATGAAGCTAATTTGAGGTCGCTAGCCCAACAGCTCTAGCGCCACCAACAGGTCAAAGTTCGACATGCATTCATGTTTATAACTTTCGACCCATTCATCCAATATTCACAAACAAGATATCATTGGATTCCTTGGGCCAAGACGAGTTCAACGCACCTTATGTCGTCATTTTGCGCGATGATGGATTTTCCGCCATCTTGGTTTATGTCAAAAACCTTCAAAATGCTACTCCTATCACAAATTTGGTCCAATCATCTCGAAACTTGGCTTGATACAAAACAATGAAATATTGTTCAAATTCAAATCCGTTTGCCCGCTACAGCCAATCAAATTCGACAGCGAAGCCGCCAAACAGGAAGTAAGAAAATATCTCTACAACCTTTTGACATATCATAACCATACTTGGTACGTCATCGCAGAGACACTCAATGAATTTGGTGACCATTGACCTCTAGGGGGCGCTATAATTAACAAAGACGTGTTTTAACCCTTCTCTCGTCACATGAGTATATTTCAAACAAATTTTCTATGTCTGTGCCGTGTTCCAATACCCGTACTATCCGTACTTACTAGCCACATTTTTAGTACGTAGTACGTTCCAATTCAGATCCGGCGAAAAGAAGTATACTTCAAGGACCCGGATGTCGTACTCAAAACGGGCTAATCGTGAAGTGTGGATCGAAGGACACTTTCCGTACTCAACGGCAGCCATCTTAGCTACGTAGAGGAAGAGGCGGAGCCAGGCTGAGCTAGAGTCGGCGCATTTTCCACATAGCCTGCATTAATAGTCATTTTGTATTTTTTTATAGTTTTTATAGCTGCTAGGCGTAAAGAGTTCACCGTTCAAAGCGGGATGTTTATTGCGGGGGAGGAGCCGCGGCGGCAGTCGTGATCGTAATTTCCGGTTAGTGCACCACGGAGTACTCGATTTGGAACAGCACTCACATACACAAAATGACTTGGAGCAGATCACTCATGCATTTGTGTCTTCGCGTTTAGACTATTGTAATAGTTTGTTTTCTTGTCTAAACAAAAAGGAGCTGTCTCGCCTGCAGTTAGTGCAAAACTCTGCAGCGAGAGTTCTGACTCGCACCAATAGGAGGACTCATATAACCCCTATTCTTAAAGCTCTTCATTGGCTGCCAGTTTCGTCCAGGATCAATTTTAAAATTTTGGTTTTAACGTTCAGAGCTTTGCGTGGCCAGGCTCCGCCTTACATCAGTGATCTGATCCAGCCTTACACCCCAACTCGGGCTCTGAGGTCTGTGGATCAGAATCTGTTGACGTTGCCACACACTCGTTTCCGGACCAGAGGAGACAGATCCTTCCAGGCTGTTGCTCCCAGGCTCTGGAACGATCTTCCGCTCTCTCTGCGTTCGATGGAGTCTGTTGACTCCGTCAAAAAGCAACTAAAGACCTATTTGTTTGCCCATGCTTTTGCTTAGCTGTCTTGGGGCTGCTATGTTTGTCACCTAGTTGTCTTGGCCTTTTAAACTTAAATTTGTATGTACTTCTTAACTGTGTATTGTTATTGTTTTTGTTTTAACTGTGAAGCGCTTTGTGACCCTGGTCTGTGAAAGGCGCTGTACAAATAAAGCTTACTTACTTACTTACATCTGAAAAATTATAGTATCCGATAGTACGGATAGTATAATCATGGAAGTACGGGTATTGGAACACGGCACTGGTGATACTCGCATAACGCTGTAGTTCATTTCCACCAGTCGTCGTTATTACCGATTATCGAGGTCGTCATGTTGCTACCTAGCCGATACATTCAGTCATGTGGCCACCTAGCCGATTACGTCTGCGTACGCGCATAATGCTGTAGTTCATTCCACCAGCTGTCGTTATTACCAATTACGGAGACGGTCGTCATGTAGCAACCTAGCCGATTACGTCCGTCCGGCATAATTAGCTCATCGAGTCCCATGATGCTTGACACCCATTGCTGCATGCAGCTATATTTATTATTATAAATATTATTATTAGATGCATTCTCCCTTTGATTCAAGCTGAATAAATAAATAAATTAAAAGCTCTTTGTTGCCACCTTGTGACATCTGTATACAATTGTAGCTCGATATGTGATTGTATCAAAGGCAGTTTGAAATCATCACCTGAAACATTTTAAGCGTTTTGATTGGTTGCTGCATGAAAATAGTTTCAAAGAGTTCGAGTGACTTGTCTCTCCTCAGGTTCAAACACGTTTCTAATGCATCGCAGAGGTCTTTAAACCATGCAACCCAATTCAACTGCAGAGCCAAATGGGTACAGCTTGTCCGACTTAGGTGTGTGAGCCAACTTATGTATGTGGCTCCCACATTAGTGTTATGGTTAGGTTAAGGGGTCAAAGGTTAGGTTAATGGTTTGTGTTTTGTTAGGGATCGGGTTAATGTTAGGGTTATGGTTAGGTTGACGGGATACGGTTGGGGGTTGGCTAGGGTTATGGTTAGGGAGAACAAATGGGGCTTAAGGTAAAGATCGCCAGGGGCATGAATAGGCCAAGCTCTACCCTTGGCTCTGCGGTGAGCAACCTCTTACTCAATTGCAACTTACCACCAACTCATGTTGCTTGAAAGACTCACTGTTTAAAGGGACTCTTACCTTTGTTGCATTTTTACACTTTTTTTGGATAAGGTTAAATTGGTATTAATAAGGTAATAACACTCTAATATGCAAGACAGACCAACCAGGAGTAAAAACAAACAATTATTTTACTCTCATAATATTTAGTGAAAACTTCAACCAATAAAATTCTTCGGACCGAATGACCTTATTGGCCGACAGACCTGTCTGTTTGCTGCATGGATATATAAGGTTTTCCGTCTGCTTCTTGTGGCGCATTCGGGCCCGCGTCATCAAGGCGCGTCCTCAACTAGAGGGTTTGTTTTGATTCCACGGCAGACAGTAGCGAGTAGCGACCGTAGCGACTGACGATGGCAGACCAAAGTGGTCCACGGCGTACTGAAACTGCACCATTCAGTCCGATTAGGGGACTCATCTCGGATTCAGACTCACAGAGTTACCCTCCTCTGGAGCCTCAGGAAGACCTCCAGACTGTTGGCCACCAACTGCACCATTCAGTCCGACAAGGGGACCCGATTCGGCCTCAGAAGCCAAGTGGTCCCGCTCCCCTGGATGATTCTCAGGACCTCCAGACCGTTGGCAACCAACCGCACCAATCAGTCCGATTAGGGGACCCGTTTCGGACTCAGACGCGACGTTGTCCCGCTACTCTGGAGCTACAGGAAGACCTCCAGACCGTTGGCACCCAACCGCACCATTCAGTCCGATTAGGGGACCCATTTCGGCCTCAGACGCTACGTTGTCCCGCTACTCTGTTTGTAATGCTCATACACCTTTCTTATACTCAGTGGGACCACTGTCCTTCAACATGGAGCCTCAAAACGGTATCACACGAAGCCCATAAAATTACAGTGAGCCACCTGCTAAATTTCTTGTTTACTAGACCCCTGGTAGATATTATGACCCCTGGGAGTCTAAACATAACCCATGGGAGTCTAAACATAACCCATGGGAGTCTAGAACTTTTGTACTGTAGCGACCCTGGGACAGTTAAATAGTTTGTGTGTTATGTGTTACATTATATTTCGTTGTCCGCTATGCCAGTTGTTCTATGTGCATGTATTGTAATGTTCTTCTTGTCAATCAGCGTGGGGGCGAATCATTAGGTCAGCTGGGGGAGGGCCTTGGAAGAACAGGAGGGTGGGGGCCTGCACGCGAGTGAGACCGTGTAGGGGGTTGCCGGGGTAACCAGGGTTTGTTTTGTGTCGGTTTTCTGCCGTTGGTTACAATGTTACGGGTTTCAGTGACCTGGTTTTGGTTCATTAAAACTACCTTCAACTACTAATGACTCGACATCATTATGTCACCGGCGAGGTCGTTACAGTACTCGTTACAAAATAACGCTTAGGGGGTGGGGCATTGGAGGAAGGCGGGATGATTTGAATGTGCTGTAATTCTCAAATGCAACAAAGGTGAGAGTCCCTTTAATGCCATCCTAGGTGCTGATTCCTGTTAGTTATACAAACCGCGTCCAAGCACTGTCCTAGTTTTACACATAATGTACAGTTTCTCTTTCTGCGTAGTGTACAGTGGGAGTGATCCTCCCACTCAGGAAGAGGACACTGCTGGGCCCCAGAGCCCGCCCATCCTCACCGCCGGCCGCAGATGGAAGGCTGGCGGTCACTGAGGTCGTCCGTCTTGGCCTCTGTGATCTTGAAGGACACTCTGTGCAGATCCGAGATCCCGATCTCCATGTCTTCCAGCATGCCGATCTCCTCACCTTCACAACACAGCACAGAGCAGCGGCGTGTCAGAGCTCCATCCTGAGACCCTCACCCAGAGACTCTGACTGACTGGATCACGATGCCTACAGTATTGGCTGTTGTACATGTTTATCTGCCTTATTGATCGCCTTTGTACTGATGTCTCAGATATTATCACTCCTCGGGTTCAATTCCCACCGATGGTCCTATGTTACATTTCATTCCTTCCCTATTTCAAACCACTCTCTAAAACAAATAATACATCCTAAAATCTGCATGTAAGAAAAGAAATTGCTATGGAGGGCTGTGGTACTCACTGTAGGTGCTAAGGGCCCCAGGCAGGCTGTGGTACTCACTGTAGGTGTTAAGGGCCTCAGGAGGGCTGTGGTACTCACTGTAGGTGCTAGGGCCCCAGGCGGGCTGTGGTACTCAGTTTATGTGCTAAGGGCCCCAGGCGGGCTGTGGTACTCACTGTAGGTGCTAAGGGCCCCAGGCGGGCTGTGGTACTCACTGTAGGTGCTAAGGGCCCCAGGCGGGCTGTGGTACTCACTGTAGGTGCTAGGGCCCCAGGCGGGCTGTGGTACTCACTGTAGGTGCTAGGGCCCCAGGCGGGCTGTGGTACTCACTGTAGGTGCTAGGGCCCCAGGCGGGCTGTGGTACTCACTGTAGGTGCTAGGGCCCCAGGCGGGCTGTGGTACTCACTGTAGGTGCTCAGCAGGCTCTCAAACTGGGCCAGCACCCCCACCAGATGGAGCTGCTTCAGGAAGCCCTCGTCCTGCATGCCAGCAGACAGCCGCATGACGAACCCACAGGCCAGCGCAGACAACTATACACACACATAGACACACACACACGCACGCACGCACGCACATAAACACATAGGAACATGCACACACACACACACACACACACACACACACACACAAGCACGCACTTACACACACAGACACACACACACACACATAGGAACATGCACACACACACACACACACACAAACACACACACACACACACACACACACACACACACACACAGAAACAGGCAAACATAAACATGCGCACACACACTCACACACACACACACACACACACAGAAACACACACACGCACCACCACAAACACTTACGCGCACACACATATATACACAACACAGATACATCCACACATAGACACATGCGCACACACACACACACACACACACACACATATTTTGTTAGGAGTGTGACTACTATATAACCAGAAATTGTGCTTCCATTGAAGTATGAACTAGCATTCCCTGCATTAGGCCTTGCCATTACTGCCCTGCCTTCTTGGATTTATTTTGTACATGTGCAACTTCAGAAACAAAGTCTTCAGACATCTGTACAACTTTGGAAACACTGCAGTGCCTGGAGGGGGAAACCGAAAATAATCCATGTGGACATTAGGGAGCCTGTGTGTGGAAGTCGTAACACAACCAACCTTATTATTAATGTTAGCTATAAATCTGGAGGAGAAAGCCCTGCCAAAGCACCTCTGGCTTGTGAGTAGGAGTAGGGGTAGGCTGGGGGTCAAGTCTGACAGCTGGCCGGACAGGAGAACGTAAAGTCGACCGACAGCCAGCGCTAAGCGGGATTTGTCGCAGCCATGATTCAGGACAAGGAATGCCGAAACAAGAAATTGAGGAGCAGGTGGGAGTCTTGCTGGATCCAACCCAGTGTCATTTGGAGCTGGGAGTTGACCACTGAAAACACAACACTATCCTCCACTTTATACTATTAACGGCGACAGTCCGAAATTTGACTTTTATATCAAAACCATATTTACGTCATTGCATGTATTTTAGATCATAACGGTGTGGGAACTACACGCCCCAACTCTCAGCCCAAAACATGATTTCTAAAATCTCATAGTGTTCGACTTCCATCTGAAACAGTGGGTTTACTGGCTCTTTAAGTGTTTTTCTCCGTGCCTTATTGGAGAACCTTGGCTACTTACTGCCTGACTGAAGACCACGTCCCTCCTGTGCTGGAGATGCATGCCTTGGGGCACACTGCAGGCTGTCTCCTGCAGTAGCACGAAGGTCATGGCCCTCTTAGCCCGCTCTACCACGTCCAGCACGCACTCCCTCAGCCTGGCCACCGGAGGGCGCAGTTGCTCCTTCCAGTCCCCTTCAGGAAATTAGGGAAAAAGGAAATCGAAACCTGGTTTCAATATAATATTATTATATATATTTTGGGGGAAATGGTTATTTTAGGGCAAATGTTTTGTTACTTACAAATATAATTTCACTTATTCATGTTCATATAATTCTATGATACTACTACTACTATAACTACCTTTCCTTTCTGGTATTGTTTTATTAATCACAGAACGGACTATACATTGTGACTAAATAGTGACTCAGTTGTAGAAAACCAGATTGTAGAGCCAATTAATGTAGCGTCACATCGTGGAGGCACCAGCATGTCCGCAAATGATCACTTGCTGAACCTGCCTGTAGGGGGCAGTGTTAGTCTAGCAAATTATAAAGGCTTCGTGTTACATACTGCTTGTATATGCGGTTTCAACATTCTCAGAAGTTTCACGGGTGAAAAAATTTGACACACACACCCAAGCAGACAGACGCACACATGCAAACACACGCACACACACACACACACACACACACACACACACACACTCGCATACACACACCTACACACGCACAAACACACAGTTAATTGCATTGCCTTGTCAAAGACATCATGTCTTATCTAATTCTGCAAATACCGCCTCTGCATCGGGAAGAAGGGAGGAAGCACAACACTAACTGTCAGCTGTTGCCAGTCCACCTGTCCAAACATCCCCACCCCCACTTTCCTGTCATCAGAAGACATGGCTTCACTAATCTCATCCCCAGAGATAACCCCCCCCCCCCCCGCCACTCATTATTCCCTCCCATGCTTCTGCTCAGACCTCCAGATGAGCGATTGCCCCCGCTGACCTGTGCTGCGTGTTCACAGCCCGGCCTGGGCGTGGAACGGTCTCAATATGAACGCTTCATGTTCTTTTTAGATGCAGAGCAGAGAGCGTGTACTTTGGGCACACGTGTACGGATACGCATGCGCTTGCACAGGGCAAGCTTATTTTTTAATTGCTCTTATTATAGTGCACCCTCTCCCAACTCTGTCTCTTCATCTCTCTCTCTCTCTCTGCGGCCCTTGGTGGCCTGGATGAACTGATGCTGCTGCATCATGTGCCTTCTGCCTCTCTTTCCGATCTCTCTCTCTGGTGCTAAACAAATGTAGCTCTATCATGTGTCCCTCCATCCCAGCTCTGTCTTTTTCTCTGCCTCGCTCGCTGGTAATAAACTAACGTGGATCTTTCATGTGTCCCTCTCTGTCAGCTCTCTCTATCTCTCACCTCTCTCTCTCAGACCTCTCTCTAGGTCTCTCTGCCTCTCTCCCAACTCACTCTCCGGTAATAAACTAATGTTGCTCTATCATGTGTCCCTCTTTCCCAGCTCTATCACTCTCTATATCTCTCTCTCTCGCCTTCTCTCCCTCTGTGTCTCTTTCTCTCTCTGGTAATAAGCTAATGCAGCTCCCTCGTGTGCCAGTTGGCAGCACTCCCTGGCTGGTCAGTGGTCTGAGTTCAGGCTGGAGGAGGGGGGGTCTCAATGGGAAGTGATGGGGGATCGCCCATCCTGGCCAGTCACTAATGAAAGGCACTGCAATATGTATTCCTGTCTTCCAGGGAGGGCGGGATGTCTGGGAAAAACACCCGGTCAACATCCACCAACGTCAATTGGCCTTTATTATATGTTAACAGTGTGGCTGATTGATTGCTCTGGATTCGGCTTTGCCGCCAGAACATTATGAGCTAGAATTGATTATTAAGAGTAGATTCCTTAAGGAAAAGCGGCCAATACAAAGCCAGTTCCATCCGGTATGTAACTGACCAACGCGGCCGTATTGCAGAGTTGCTTCTGGCTACTGTCGTACAATACAGCCATATGGTGCACAAAAAAGTCGGACCTTCCACAGAATCGCCTTTAAAACATTCTGCTAGCCCTTTCCAACAATATCGACAACATCCAGCATTTCTTTTCAGGATGCATGTTATTTTACCAGGATTGTGGGAGGTGATGACATCAGCGAGCTGCTGGTCAGGGATTAGCTCCCGGTTGTTGTTGTCTTGCTCCTGGAGTTTATCTACCATGGCGATCACACAGTTGAGACTTTTGGCAACGTTGGCCCAAACTCTGTCCTGCAAGAGCACAAGAGACAGAGTGAGTTGGAAATCAGCCCGAAGGTAATCAGCCCAAATGACCATTTGACAATCTTCTCTTGCTCTCTTTTCATCCATCTCTGCCAGTTTTTTGTCACATTTCTGCGTGTGAGGCGAATGACAGCGATATATTTATACACCACAGATTTACAAAAGACAAACAGAAAAGTAACTTTTCCTTCTAAATGTTGGTGTTCAACCCACTTTTAAGGAGAACATATTCAAAAGTTTCCTTCCGCCATAAAGGTAATAACTCACAGCAAATCAGAGTGACCATATCCAGAACACAAAAAAGGCTAACAAGTGGGCAGATGACATCACAGAAGCAGCAACCAATCCCACTTGCCCACTCCTCCTCGTCGTATTCGTTGTGGTGCGGTATGGAGTCCTGCTTCTTCGGCCCCCCCACGCCCTCTCCATCCTCCACCCCCCTCGGCTCCGTCACGTTGTTGTTGCACACCACGGGGCTCTCCACACTGGCCGGCCCGATCACCACCGAGGGGCTGTGGCCTGGGAGCTGCTTCTTCGGGGCCGGGCTGCCGGCGCTGGGGCTAGAGTCCTGGCTGGGGTGGTGGTGCTGGTGCTGCTGGTGGTGGTGGTGTTGGCCTGCCTGCGCGTGGCCCTTACCCGGGGTCTGAGACACGAAGCCTGGCCGTGCGGCGTGCAGTGCCAGCAGGGCACTCTTGACCATCTCATCGTTCAGGGCGTGGACGAATTGCTCCGTCTGAGCGGTGACGAGAGGGGGGTGATGAAGCAGGGAGAGGGAGAGAAAGAGGAGGGTGAGGGATGCGGGAGTCATGCATTGCTTTCAGAGATTTTACGGTGCAGCACTTATGAACAGCACACCCGCGCTGGTTCAGGCGGGGAGTAAGAGAGAGATAGAGCTGGATGGAGACAGAGAGAGAGAGGCAGAGAGCAGAGGAAGATGGAGAGAGCGAGGAGGAAAGAGCCAGACGTTGAGATGCTCCCGACTCACAAAAGAAGAATGACAACAAAAAAAGAGCTCTGCGTTTCAGGAACGGAGTGCACCCCACTGCACTCCGCTACTGCACGCCGGAGTGCACGGCAAAAATAATAATGAAAACCGCGGCAAACAACAAACAATTCAATTACTTCTCGGAGATTCCTGGCTCTCCTGCGTGGGGAGCGCCTCCTTTGATGTGAGGTTGGTGGGCCGTGGTAGGCTGATGATGAGCTGTAGAGCGGCATCATGCCCGCTGCCGCCAGTGTAGAGGCATAAACAGCGCAGAGCTCTCAGTGCTAATTGAGTTAGCACTGGCAACCAGCAATTATATTACGACAGGGAACTAGAGTACACAAGACATTTCAGCTTTCCAGCGATAAAAATAAGGCCTACAGAATTAATGTCAATTCCCTATTTATTCCCATAGCCATCCATGCTCTTTGCATTGTGTATCGCTGGAACGTATACCGGCTTGCTAGGAGTGTGACAAAAAAGAGGGAAATACTTGAATAGTGCCTAAGAGCAGAATTGGGAGAGGCTTCATGAAATGTGTTTGACAAAGTACAAGTTCATCCAGTCCCTGTAGGGTCTATCACCTCCTGTCCATAGTCCTTGCCTTTGTTTGAAATGTGCAATGTTTAATTATCCAAATAAGGTATGACAGTATTAGCAAATATGGAAAAGGGGGAACTGGTTCATTTCATTTCCTAACTTGCCACATAGGATATTGTCAATGTGTGTCAATCCAGTTCAATTCTGTGCTGCGGACATTAATTATATAGTTTCCATATTTCCCTTTTCAGATGGAATATCCCTCTCTCATTTGCAACATGATATACAGAGATATGTATCGTTTAGGAATGAGAGAGCAAGCCAAGCAATTAACTATGACGGAAACTGGATTTATTCTGTAATCTCCTAAAAGAAGAAGATCAGGAATTGAAAATGTTAATCCATATTCAAATTGGACCCATTTTATCTGGCCATAATGTTAATTTGCAACCGTTGGAGAGAGCATTCATTATTCATTATCTTTCGAGGGATGAGTGAACAAAATGCTGGCACGCTGGGTTCAGACATACTTGGTTACATCGTATAACTACATTTTTAACCGTGGGGTCAGAAAACCAATGTGTTCGTAAGAATCTGTATTCTCTGAAAGTTTCGGGTCTACAGTAATGCAGCGATTAAGAACATCAATCTACTCTAGTGCATGTTTCCGTTATTCATGAAAAGAGTAACTAAACAGTATCTTCTATTATTTAAATCAAGCTCAGTGTTTAGCGAAGACTGGGGAATTTGGAAGATTTTTGGAAGATTTTTGTATTTCTTATAATGATGGGCCTATTTCAACGAATGGTTCCTCATGAGCTTAGCCCATCTACACTTTCTTCCTGGAAAAAATGGGCATGCTGGAAAAGCTTTGACTTGCAGATTGTTAATACCAATGTTAATCCCACTGGTTTTAGTGTTGTTCCTCTCTTGTTTTTTGATACATGTTGTTTCCACTTTATAGACAATAGAAATCAATCAACCTTCTACCAAGATCTCAAAGAAAGCCTGGTGGCATATTCTGTTTGCTTCTTTTTCTCCATTTTTGATTAAATCAATGTCATAAAAGTTACTATCTAATTTTACTTTACACACACACACACACACACACACACACACACACACACACACACACACACACACACACACACACACACACACACACACACACACACACACACACACACACACACACACCATTTAAATGCCATTCTTTAACACAACAAAATGCCAATTGACAGCTCTGACAGAATGCCTTGAATGAAGTCGAGAAGTAAATATAAACTAAGCATGTACCGTAATTAACTTGAGCTCAATTTTGAGTATGTTGCATGTCAATACCTTCACACATACCAGCACAATTCCAGTTGCATTTTGATTTAACCTTATGGGGACATGGGACAGCTTTAACTATGATACCTCCATTTAATTTCTTCTCCTGATTATGACCACATCCCTCCTGTATGGAGAGAGGTGGGTGAGTAAAAGATCCCTCTATATGTACGGCATGTTATACACATGTCTACATCTCTATATCGTGTATATGTTTCTGGGGCAGTAAGAGATTGAAGTTTTTTCTTACAAGGGTCCTTCAACACCGTGTGGGGGGGGGCCACTGTCACCTGTACTGTTGGGGGAGTCGCTGTTGTGGGCCACGGTGCCGTTGATGATGGGGGAGTTGCTGTGTGTGTGTTTGTGTGTGTGTGCGTTTGTGTGTGTGTGTGTTCGCGAGTGTATGTATACAGATATAAATCAGAGGAGCAAACAGTTGATTCAAGCGTTGTGACAGTGAACAGTTGATTTGGTGTGGGACATTTTAGAGGGTACATCTTTTAACACAGGCACACACACAAACACACACACACAAACATGCACCCATGCCTACACACACACACACACTCACACACATGTGCGTTTGCACACACACACACACACACACACACACACACACACACACACACACACACACTCACACATACACCCTCACACACACAAACACACACACAAACAGTTTACACTCAGCTTGATGTGCACAATTGCTTATCTCCACCTTTATCAACCACCCACTGTGTCCCTCAGACACACATACACACACACACACACACACACACACACACACACACACACACACACACACACACACACACACACACACACACACACACACACACACACACACACACACAAACACACACACACACACACACACACACACACACACACACACACACACACAGGCACAGGCACATGCCAACGTGCACAGCGTGAGATTTTAATCAGAGCGAGCGGCTACTTGTGCTGACCAGGCCAGGGGTTCAGTTGGCCTCGGGGTGCACGTCTAATCAAGGACGGGGGGAAGTGGTGACAGTGAGAATGTACCAATTAAACAGCCTGATTGGGCTGCTACTCCGCTGTGGCAAAAACAATCTCTCTCCCTCAACAGATTGCAATCTGACAGCGGCAGATGTAATTCATTAATTATACTGATAAAAAAAAACACACACACACACACACACACAGCACTCTACCACACACCCGGCCAACTCCGTAAACCCCCACCTCGCTATTTATTATCCTCGGTTTGTTTGTTATTTCAATTTTTTACGAGGCGTTATGGATATGCCGCTATGCTTCTGTCTGGAAGGGTATAACTGTCACAGGACATTACTTGACCAGAAGGTTTATTGTGAACAGATCCTGGGCCCGGCATGGATTCGTGTACACATTAAAACAGGTTTATATGCCTAGCCCACCCTCTTACTGGATACACGGAGGTCACCTACTGTCCTCTTACTGTTGCCGTTCAACGTTTCCAACACCAATGAGATGGTAGAGCAGCTACAGTGGTGAAGCAGTATGCTGGGCGAACATATTGTTTCCAGATGATGTGGATACGGGGAAAACTATTGGCTAATGGTTTAAAGCGGAGCGCCTGAGAATATAATGAAAATGTTTGGAGCAAGATGGGCGTATTGGGTTTATAATGACGTGTGATGATAAGCCCAGCGGGAGGCCACTGCTTTAAACACACAGTCGGAAACTTTGAAAGAAGTAGATGAAGCATTACTACCAGGACAAATATATTGGGAAGTCTGTGAAGAGCACCGCCCCACCTGTCTGTGTTTCAAAAGACCTAGAGAATATTAGTATTTACTGTTTTTCTTCTGTATTTCATTCAGGTGTGAACAGTAGGAAGAAAATCTTAAACACACAAGATGAAATACATCAGCAGCTGCAGCTTTAAAACAGCAAGCAAACAAAGAAAAACATAGATGTTCCTGTCGGTTTTCTTCCATTGCAGATTCTCCTGCGATAATCATTTCTTCGGTTTAATGCTGGGTAATGCTGGACGATTTTTCATATTTAGAAAACGTGAGACTACACACCTCACAAAAGATTAAGATACACTTAACTGTCGTTGGAGTGTGGAAGCAAACATCTTTTTTTTCTCTTGCGATCAAAATAGGGACTTTAGTGCAAACAAATAAGCTATGCTAGCTCTTGTGATCGTTGTTTCGGAAAATTTAAAACTCTACAAGCTGTTTCTCCATTTCGGAAGCCAATTTAGCTTTTGCTGCCACGGCTTCTGTTATGATTACTTGATGAATTGTTGGTATTGCGTTTAGTCTGCGTGGCTCGCAATTGGCTAATGTCTTTCCGACATCAACGACTATCAATGGCCTGTGTCCTCTGGTGTAGTCAGGGTTGCTACAGGATAACGGATCGTAAATATCTAACAGGTATAATATTTTAATCGGTTGGCCCTGATTGTTAAAAACACTGTCGACATACCCCACAACACAGGAAAATCTGGCCCAAAAAATCCAGACTAACTAAATCAAAAAATCCGGGCTTTGCAGACGAGAGTCAGGTGGGGAAAATTTGTCCTGTAGTATGTACCCATAACTTCTGTATTCCTCTTCGATTTATTTTCCAACAATTTCCAAATTGCTTTGGCAAAATCCCACCGTACAGTGTAATTACTGTACCATACCCTACTGAATTAAAAGGCCATAGAGACCACAGAGGAGCTCCAGCACGGTCCAGCAGGCGACTCACCTTGTCTGCCAGGTTCTTGAGGGCCAGGGTCAGCCCAGGGCGAGAGTGCTCCTGGGCTGCCTGCAGGAGCTGGTCTGCCAGGCTGGAGATGAGGGGCTGGAGCAGGCCCATGGTGGTCAGCACCTCCTGGGCCTTGGCCGTGTGCTCCGGAGAGTAGTAGATACACTGATAAGCTGTGCTGAAGCTGGAGCGGGGGGGGGGGGGGGGGAGAGAGAGAGAGAGAGAGAGAGAGAGAGAGAGAGAGAGAGAGAGAGAGAGAGAGAGAGAGAGAGAGAGAGAGAGAGAGACAGACAGAGACAGAGACAGAGACAGAGAGAGAGAGAAAGAGGCAGAGAGATAGAGGGAGAGACAGAGAGAGAGAGAGAGAGAGAGAGAGAGAGAGAGAGAGAGAGAGAGAGAGAGAGAGAGAGAGAGAGAGAGAATCCAATTACATTAAGTGAGTATACACCAATCAGGGGAAGTCCCTGAAAGTAAACAACTTGCCATTACTGTGGTGGCTTCGGCCTACACTACGCGGACGCATCGTTGCATCGTTACTTTTGACAATGGCGTAGTTTCTCATTTCTAAGCTGCTCTCACAATAGTTGCAAACTTCAATTTTGGAATAGAACTGAATGCGAGGAATGGTAGAGTCTTTTTTGATCAGGGTTGAATTGTTGGGGGTCGAAGTAAAATCATCTGAGATTTGGGCATCTAATAACAGTATCTGGCGACACGCTCAACCTCCGTCCCGTTGATAACGATGGAGGTTTGTTTTTGGTTTAAATTTGTTTCTTCCTCTTTTTGTGTCTTTCATCAGGGTAATAGTGTTATCATCAAGCATTATGCATCATAGCCTATGCTTAAATATTTGGACAAAGGCCAAAGAACTGTAGGAAAACAATCACACTCTTCCAGCAGTTAGACGTTGCTGTAAACAACTCTGTGAGCATAACATTACAGAAAGTTGACGCTTGGCAAAAAATGCAGTCATATAATCCCTGGTAGGTTAAAAAATGTTAATGACATTGTAAGTATTTGTGCAGGGTTATCGAACTTGCTATCTCAGTTAATTCAGAAGGAAACGGAGGAAGGAGAAGCATCTGAAATGGATGAAGGTGAAGACATAGATGAACAATGATGATGTTCTCCAAAAGTTCTTTGCAGAAAAGCTATGCACATTACTCCAAATCCTTATTGTTGCATAGAATTTTCCATTGAAGATATGATCATTCTTGGAAAGCGCATGAAGCGCTAGTAAATTATGTTAAACAAGGCCACGTTTTCAAAGCTTTGTTCAACATGAGGCGGAAAAAGTTAATGGTTATTGTGAGAATGCTAAATAGCAGTGATGTAAATGTTTGTATACAATGTATACAGGCTAGGGGTTTTGCACTCATTTTATTTTAAAAAGTCTAGATGCACTAGAACCAAGGTTGTCAAACCATTATGTCTGCTACATATTAATGTAGAACGCCATTGTGCTAAAAGTTCATTTGTCATTTCAGTACCTCCCTAGTGAACTCACCATCTCCCTTCATTAAATGAATTAAGAACTTTAAGGTGACCCTCATTAAAAAAAAGGGAACTATTTGATTCCACAACCGCTCTTTACCCTAGGTGCTATTCTCGTAGCTAATACTACATGCTATTGTCAGCAGGCCTCAGCAGACACTGAGTCACTAAAACTTGTCACCGCGGTAATGCCGGCTGGGTTAACAGACAAAACGGCCCCAGATTCGTGGAGACAGTATATTTTTATGGATAGTATGTAGTGTATTTATACACACTACACAGACATGGTCAATTGAGGTATTACACAGTACAGTAAGATAACATATAGTAGATTTTGAAAGGATGCAGTATATTTGCAGAGGATGTTGTATATTTAGAGCATATACCGTATATTTAGAGTCTTATTTAGAGTACTGTAGGGATTTAATGAGTAATGTATTCCTCATGGGCTTAGCCCATGAGGAATACATTACTCATTAAATGGATGCTTAACGTGTACTCATTAAACATTACTCATTAAAAGCCGATGCTTAACGTGTGGACATTTCCATGGATACAAAAATCCCAGTAAGAGAAACACTCATAATAAGCACATCTATGGCTCAATGCACTTATGTTTTATGTTCATGTGGTTGTTTGACCGAAGATACCATGCGCCTGTTGCAGTGGTCGGCCGCTCGGTGTATTTTACGAATAAAGCCTTCGACCGTGGAGCTCGAACCAGCATGTTTCAAGACTCTCGAGTCGAGTCACCCCGCACTGGATGAATAATGAATCTCGTGTTTATTTGAAGGGACCCATTTGATCGGAGAAGGTCACACCTTTGGCAGTTCATGGTCTCAGGGCAAAAAAATAAATATTATACTATCACTCAAATCGAATATCCCCCTCCCTGGGCCACGCTGAAGTTTGGTGTGACTTTCGATGAGTTTTGTGCTGACTTCACTGTAAGCGTGAAGCGCAGGGTGCGACTGCGGAGGCTTGCGAGCCTCCCAGCTAGTCTGGAGTCAGCGCTGTGTGAACCTCTATGTAGGCCAGAGCCCAGAGCCTGGTCCTCAGGCACAATGCACTTAAGACAAGAACAGACAGGCATGGAGAGGAGGGGAAAACAGATAGGGCCGGATATAGATAGTTACGATAGTTATTTCATTCTAGGCACAGATAGTTGCAGACAGACGGATGCAGAGTTATAGATAGAGTTACAGATAGGCAGATATATGGGTAGATGTAGCGTGTGCCAACTATGAAGATTTGAATCAGAGAGAGCGGGAGAGACTGAGTGAGGCAGACTGAGAGAGAGAGAGAGAGAGAGAGAGAGAGAGAGAGACAGACAGACAGACAGACAGACAGACAGACAGACATAAAGGGAGAGAGGGAGGAAGGACAATGTGTCGAGGGAGGGAAGACAGATATAGACAGAGAGAAATTTACGAGAGAGTGAGACAGAAAGACCCATCATATGTTCTGAGATCCTGCTGATATGTGGACCTTACAGAGAAGTGCGCTGGGCTCAAGCGTGTCTCAGGCTGGCTTCGTCCTCACAGCTAATAAGCTCTCTGGAGAAACGACCACCAGTTAGTCTGGACAGACAATCAAAAGGCATGTGACACAGGAAGCACACACAATGTATAAACACCTGGCACAAAAGTTTCACATAAGAACTGAAGAGAGCCCCGTATAGAATCCATCGGAGAAGAACTCATTGTTGCATGTCGCGGAGGAATAAAGATTTCTCTTTGTGTGCTACAAACAGAATGTTGGAAAACTACAGGAAAAGTTAGAGGAGGAGAACTAGTGCCTCAGTGGCTTAGATTCAATAACGGCCCTGTTTGCTCATAAGTACAAATCCAATCCCATTAGGGCCGCCTATGCAGGCAATAGGGAAGGTTTGGGAGCTGCCACCTGATGCCTGGACAGAACTGAACCCGCCCCCAAGAGCCGGCAAAGACAAGGGCCTTTATTTACCCCCCGGGCTGGGCTATCAATACAACATCTCCCTAACAAGATGGTAAAACACAAAGGGCAAATGATTGACCTTGATCCATTGCAGTTCGACGTCATCGGTTCTACTGGTGAACTGAGGGTTACGTTGTTTTTAAGCCCAAAAAGAGGGGAAATACTTGCAGTAGGATTCAACTATTCGGAGAAGATGTAATTCCAAGAAAAGAGGAAAGGTATACACATCCAGCAGATGCAAATGTATTGCAGGTTGAATGGTAGCCCTAGCACAACTATGGTTTGTATTTGTGGGCTAAGACTTCTAAAAAGGAGAGGGGCCTGTTATCCACGTAGCTTCGACCCATTTGTTTCTTTCTTAACACCGTCATTGTGTAGGAGGGTTAAAATGTGCGATGTTGTATATGAAATGCATCACCCACAGTGGAGTTATACTATAAGTGTCCGAGGAGCTTAACCCTCTCTCAGGCACACCACCAACATCCATCGATGGCCAGATGGAGCTCCACACACAGTATGGGTTATATATATGTGTCCGAGAAGCTTAACTCTTTCTTGGACGCGGGTATCAACATAAACCGCTGGCAAGACGGAGCTCCACACATCCACACACACCGTGGGGTTATATAAGTATCCTAAAAGCTTAACCCTCTCTCAGACACGCCTCATATAACCAGTGAAGAAGAGCTTATGCTCCATCCTTTTGCCAAAATATCCTATGTATTTAGAGGATTCAATTAGAATGGAGCCTCACACACTTTTTAATCAAAGTGTAAAATAGTGTAGCCAAGTGGCAGTTTGTGGATGAGAGGGATTATGTTAAATGGTTGTGCATTCTTTAAAACATCCATGGTCTGGAGACTTTCGGGTTTGAGGACGTTCCCTGTTCGATAACTAAAAGTAGGCTATCATTCGTTTGGAGAAAATTGGTATCATGAATGAAGCTAAACACTGGCTTGGAGCGCTGACTGCTATCGAGATGAATGATCATTACATGTAAAAGCTAGCGATAATTACAGGTCTATGGATGTCGTTTAGTCTACAGTCCCATTCAGCCCCGTGATGTGTAATTATTTGATGAACAACAATCACGTTCAATGTAAAAAAAAAAGCATTAATAGAATTACAGACTCAACTAAATACAGTTGATTAACTGTCAAGTGTCATGTTCTTAAATCTTGAAATTAACTTTGAGCTACTCAGTGCTGTTGTAGTTGTCGACATTTCTGAAGATCGTACTGGTACAAGATACAGGTCAGTGCTGGCCACCGTGGTGGTTCGAAAGGGAGGGGTGAGGGGGAGGGATTCAGTTGGTTGCAATCTGAAACTTCACAGCTAGATGCTATTAAATTAGACATTTTGCACAATGCACCAATAACTTCCATCCCTGCTCAACCACCTAAAAACCACGTAAAAAACCTGAAGCAAAGATTCACAAATTGGGCTAAACTTTTTATCACTAACTGCAAGTCTATAAGCTGCTAATGAAGGTCATTACTAAAACTAGCAAGCGATTGCCTGAACAAAGACTACCCCCTGTAGGGGGCTTCTTCTCTCCGTGATCAGTAAGAATCTGTTGGAACACAGGAGGGATGCGGGGGTGGGGTTGGAGCAGCCAGAGAACCGCTGAGCCCAGTGGTCTAATTAAGCACCCCCCCGCCCCACCATCTCCTGTCCACGTGCTAATTAATAGTGGAGGGCGAGGGAGGCTCTGCCGACAACCAGGCGAGGGTGTAAAATAGGGCTGCGTAAGCACGGAGCCTTGCGGCTCTCCAGGTGACTGCCAAAGCCTCTTTCATCATCCGGACACCCAGCACAAGTCACTGATCATACACCCGGGCGGCTGCCACAAGTCCCCAGCAACCAGAAGGAACAGAAGTGAAAAAGAAAATCTATACTCTGTCATAGAGAAAGGGAATGGGGGTGGGGTCAGAAGTGATCTCATTATTCCAGCCACCAATCATCCTCTGTTATAACGTCCAACACTGGCTGACCACCAGTCTCACCACCAACATTGCACCCATGTGGCAGGGAGAGACCAGCCAAGACCATCCTCAGTCATTGAGAGACAAGATGGGGAGAAGCACTGATCTCAAGGCAGACACAGCTCGGCTGCAGCGTGCTGTTGCTGCTGCCAATATCTTACTCTGATACAGAGAGAGAGGGAGAGAGAGGGAGAAAGAGGGAGAGCGAGAGAGGGAAAAGAGAGAGAGGGAGAGAGAGGGAGAGAGAGGGAGGGAGAGATACGGAAAAGAGAGAGAGGGAGATAGAAGAAGTGAGTGAGGGCGAGAGAGAGGGAAAAGAGAGAGGGAGAGAGAGGGAGGGAGATTGGGAAAAGAGCGAGAGAAGGAGACAGAGGAAGTGAGAGAGGGAGCGAGAGAGGGAAAATAGAGAGGGAGAGAGAGGGAGGGAGAAAGTGAGCGAGAGACAGAAGGAAAGAGAGAGAGGGAGAAAGAGACAGATTGAGAGAGGGAGAGATGGAAAGAGAGAGAGTCCGGAGCTGGCTGTTCAAGCTTCTGTCTGTCAACGAGGTGCCGCAGATCAGTGCCAATGTCCCTCGTCTGAACCTCTCAGACCACCCGCCAAAGGAGCCAGCTTAATTTGCAAGGGTGGCCGTGCGAGTCCCAAGTACTGTGAACACAAGAGCCACATGCCTCTATCCACTATGTGTTGAATCCAGAACCCACAATCTATGCCTCCCCACCTCCAGTCTGTCCTCCAAATGCGTCTGAAACTCTTGGTTGGCACAGAATGACTTAATAGTTATCTCAGAGTGTGGTGGACAGCATGCAAGACCACACATTCTGGCGAGGGTGGATTCAGTGTTCTCTCCAGCAAAGCTGTGGAACAGAGGGTCCCTAGCTTTCATGTAACCTCTTTATCCACTTTGTATCCTCCTACACACACACACACACACACACACACACGCACACAGACACACAGACACACACACACACACACACACACACACACACACACACACACACACACACACACACACACACACACGCTCTTTCCAGCGGGTGTTCTTCCATTGAACAATAATGGCAGAATAATTTGAAAGTAGTGTTAACGACAGATATCGCCAAATCAGTGGTTGACTGGGAGGTTCAATTAAACATAGATAAATAAGTGAAGGACACCCCACCCATTTTTAAAAGACAGATTTAAGTGGGAGTGCATACGTTAATGAAAGATAAATGCTTTTGCTTTGTGTGTACATTTACCAAAGGGTTTCCAGTGGAATACAAAGGACAGATATTGATTACACCCCTAGCTGTGGCCATCCAGAGACAGCCTGCACTGCCCACTGCTCCGGTCTGCCAAGTTCTCCCATTGCAGATCTCTTTTTTTAATGGTTATGGGAAGAGCTCCCTCCCTCTCCTCAGTGTCCTGGGAACAAAGACGAATGGCTCTTTTATTGCATTCTTGGTAACACCAGCCCTCTCTTGCTCTTTCTTCTTCGTTTCTTTTCTCATTGTTTTCTTTGTTGAAGCAGTAGCGTTGTCTGTTGACTGACAAAGTCTCTAATCGGATCGAATTTTCCTCTTTTAAAATTCGCCAGGTATGCTGACAAACAAGGTTTAGTTGGGCGTAAGTTTGCCACATCACGAAAAAGCCCTCATAGATTTGATCACTTAAATGCCATGCCAAAACCAACATCGTTAATGCCAACGGTCAGAACTTCTCTTTTTAGTGAACCTTCATGAAAAAATATCACACACAGTTAATGTCATTCAAAGTAAACACACATTAACACCAAATAAAGAGACTCTAAATACTCAGTGGAATTCGAAGCGGAAACATCAAGTTAGAATTTATTCCCGTTTCTGACGATGAGTGACAAAATGGCGGGATTCCAGGTCAAAGTCAGCAGAGGCTCATTGAAGTCCGACGCAGGTCAGCCAGGCGGAAAATTGGAAACTTCAAGCTACAGTGAGTCATTAACTAAGTCAAATATGAAACAAAAAAAGTGCCGTCTCCCAGCGGAACTTATTCTAGTCTAATCTCTCATTCAAAGGAAAATTATTTCACTTCAGTGGACTCTCATACAAAAAATATGCTAAACTCTTATCATCATAGTATAGCGCGTGTAAGCAGATAAAACCGACCATCTTCAGCAAATTCGCTCCCGCGTGCGAAGCCTCCAACCATTTTCCCATCAACGCCGTCCGTTTTTATAACCCCACTTCAGCCTTGCCTCTTTTTTTATATTGTTGAGCGCCAAACTCCTGTGGAGCTAATTGGAACTGGCGTGCTTTGTAATGACTTTGCAATCCATGCGAAAGGCTTACAGAATAATCACCCTTCATTTCCTGCGGCATCACTCAAGTGACCGTGGACGCAGGATCCTCCTCCTGCGTGTATGGCCGCCCTGCGTTCGAAAGAGCCGCGGCAGCACAATTCAAATGAGTACTGCTGATACGGCTGCTCCTTACTGTAGTAGTGAGTGAGTGGGAAAGGGCCGGCACGTGATTAAGCCGGCATGCATGCAAAGCTTCATTATGTGTGTTTGTGTGTGGGCTATATGGGTGTGTATCCGTTTGTCTGTGTAATGAATGAGGGTGTGCATTTGCGAAGCTGAAATATCGGCCGTTCAGGATGACCCCTCATTTGCTCTGAAAAATAAAAGCCCTTGGTTTTTTCGGGAAGTAGGGATCTACTCAATCGGTCAACCTTTTGCTTTTCAATTGAAATAGAAAAGTAGAGGGTAAGAGTTGTGGATGACTCAGAGAAAACAAGGCACATGAACCGAGGTCAACAGGAAGGTCATTCGCTGCACTAGCATCCTGGACAGAGGTCCTACCAGTGGAATATGAAAATCTATTTACTTAATATCTACTTATGACCAACCCTCATCTTGGTTCTATAAACAGCTGTCATTTCTGCTATTACTATTATATGTACTATAAGCAATGTATTTCCAACCGCTTTAGTTTGTATATAACCAACTGTTAGTTTGAATATAACCAAAGATAAATAAAGTCTGTATAACTGTATAAACTAATTGTGTTTTAATGGTATAATGGTATTTTATGATACCATGGTATTCTATGATACTATTATACCACATAATGGTATAATTTTTCACTCTCACTGTTCTAGTCGGTATGTTTTAGTTTGTGTCGTAATTATTGTAGTGTGTACTGAGTGTTTTATATCTTGTATGGTAAACCTTCTAGTGAATGTAATAAAGTTTGTACAGCAACAATTCAAGCCAGTATGCTGTAGTTTGTGTAGTAACCCTTCTAGTGACTTTAATACAGTTTGTACAGCAACAGTTCAAGTCAGTATGTTGTAGTTTGTGTAGTAACCCTTCTAGTGATTGTAATACAGTTTGTACAGCAACAGTTCTAGCCAGTATGTCATCGTTTGTATTGGAGTGGCTTTGCTGTGGGTCGGTTGGGTCCTACCTCTTCTTCTCGGCTTGGTAGCGGCTCAGAAGTTTCTGCAGCCCGCCGTTCTTGAATCCCTGGAAATGGGCAGCCGGAGCGCCCACTGTGACCACGTCGTAGGCAGCGTCTGTGCACACAGAGCAGAGAGACAAATCGAGAGGATCCACCAGTCCCACTCACACAGCATGCCATCATACCCCTAAACCCAGAGACAGAGTCCCTTGCAAAAAAACGACAACTGGAGGAAAACAGAATCAGGGGATGTAAGTTGTTGTTTTGTTTCTGAAAGGTTGAAACCGTTTTCCGTCGCTGTGAATGTTTGCAGCCTGGCGTGAAAACGGATCTCTCCCGATTAATTCAGACACGTGTGCCTTTGGAACTCTTTCACAGACGCGTGCTCGTTGCGTGGGAAATGCGGTAAGCTCATTGTGATGGGTTCACATCACAGCCCCCTGAATCCCTTCCCGTATTCCTTCCCGGGCGCCCCCCGCGGTCTCCACATGGCGCTGGTACCGCGTTGAACAAGAAGGACAACCAATGTCACGCCGCTTCATTCCAATTTGCACAGCGCCGTCAAAAAGTAAATAAAACACTCACGCACACACACACACACACACACACACACACACACACACACACACACACACACACACACACACACACACACACACACACACACACACACACACACACACAGTGACGGTTCGGCGGCTAGCACAGAGGTGCTTAAAACAGGCCTTGTTTCAGATGAGTAATGGATAAGCCTGACACTTATATCAGAGCAACTCAGGAGTGGGGAGGAGGGGTTATGGGGGATTATGGTGCTGAATATTTTCGGGGGGTTGGTTTTAGTGCCAGGTCAGTTAATGAACACCCTTGGGGAAAGGCCACTGGTAGCTCTGCTCTCGGTGTTGAGGAGGCTGTTCTGAAGGGCTGTTCAAAACACAAAACTAATGACACAGCTCTGCTGCAGATGTGGCCCCAGCAATGCAGATGACAGGGTGGCTGGACTGGCTCCCCTCCAACCCCGAAGCGCTGACTTAATGGACACTGGGGTAAATAGGGGGGAGTGGTTGGGGAATGAAGGGGTTAATGGTGTCTTCCCACTAATGCAGATCCCACAGAATTCCCAAATCATTATCCCAGTGCCTGGCCGATGCGCCCCCCCTGCCTGCCACACGTTAGGCCCCTGGAGTTATAAACTACCGACTTCCCCTTAATTGGTTCTGCTGCAACAGCCGCAGACTGAAATACAATGGTGGGTCTCTGAACATCAATCACAGTGGCCAATTTGTGCTGTATTTGTCTGGCCTCCCCCTTTCTTTGGTCCCCTTCCCTATAAATTGCCAGGGAAACGAGCGGGCTGAGAGAACTCTCTCACACTTTCCCACACAGAAAAAGAAATTGATTGTGGCAGTGTGGAGATAAGTTGTTGTAATTCATACCCACCACCTATCCTGCTGTTAAGCAGTGATAAAACACCCTTTTTACATGGTTCAAATGAGTGCCGAACAACGTGTTTATCGCAGTGGCGTCAAGCCCGGCTATTAGCCTTTGAAGTATTTCTGCAAAATGTCACTTTCAAGGATGAAAACTGAGGTATAGTAAATCATCAAGAACCTGCCCTGGAGATGACCTGATAGATTTCTTTAGGAATCCTCTGTAAACCTTCATGACAAATTGGGGACGTGAGGAATTGGACAGGGGGAAGTAAAAGATTACCCCTGTGAATTCAACTTTTTGAAAGATCTGTCTTGTTGCACCGTGGATAAATAACTTTGCTTTTATAAATAATGAAAGCTTAAAGGATGAGGTCTGCGTATTTCTGCAATTCTTTTTTTTTTCACTGCCGGTAGCCTCCATGAAACACAACAATTTATTTTCCTGCTGATCACATTCATCACTTGTTTAGTGATCGACAGATACTGAGCGACACACAGAGATTTCCATTGTTCAAACCGCGGGTTTGCTTTCGTCTACGAAATCTATCCATGTGATTAATTACACTTTCACACAACACCAAAAGGCTGCTGTTGAACGGGCAGTGAGGCAGAGACAGTAAACAAACGTCAGAAGGTAGGATCCTGTGAGTTGTATCTTCTTGAATCTTCCCTAGAATCACTTAACACTGTTTTCTCGAAGGGATGGGTTTTGCTACCAAAACAGGACGTTTGTACAAAGTCTACCATAGCAGAGGAAAGTGCCTATCTGCCATTATCTATTTACCATTTACAATTTAGCCATTTGGCAGACGCTTTTATTCCAAGCAATTTACAGTGAATCTTGTCAGAAGTAAATCGTAGGAGGCAGCCATGCGTTAGACATTTTGCAGACTTTGGGACTCGAACTCAGCACCTGGGATTGAAAAACTTTTGACACTAGACTATCCTGCATCCATTGTTCTTTTTTGGACAACAGTCAAAGTACACAGCACCAGGGCCAAGTGTCGATCCGCCCTAATCTTGTTCTAGGTCTGTACGTGTTGATGTCAGCGATAAGATTAAAAACCTACAATCCCTGACCTGTCCTTATCCTTATCCCCTATCCATTTGTTCGCCAGCAAACAAGGCTACTGTAGGATGACGAGATGGATGCGACGGGATACTTTCAGTATCTTATGTTCCACAATGGCTTCAGAACCTCAGGACATTCAGAATGTCCTCCTCGAGCGGTCGAGTACCTGATTTTCTGGGGCAGGTCACCATCATCCTCTGTGTGTGGAGGTTGATTGGGATAAACTCCAGAGACTTCTGGGTTTTGCAGCAGCTCGGCTTGAAGGAAGGACCTGCAGGGCGGGCGGGGGGGGGGGGGGGGGGGGGGGGGGAGAAGAAGGGAAAGGACAAGAACAGAGTGTGAACTGTGTTGTTAAGCATAACAGTGTTGGTCAGTGAACTTTTTAAGAAGAAACCAGCCACAGCTGGGCGTGAGACCAGCAGTGCTGTAGGACACTATTAACGTACTTTAACTGATTTAACCTAGCTAGGGCTGGGCGAAAAACACAATAGAAAAGGCGATAATGCAACTATGTAACAGAACTTTTTCTTTAGACGCATTAAGGCAGGTACGGGTCTTTTAGACAGGCACGATATGCACCCGCTAGACACTCATTTTCAATGAGAAGAGCAGCACCGCATGGAGGACCGGTATCTTGTTGTCGGATAGCAACTAGCAATTAAACAAGCCAATCACGACACTCAAAAACGACACTAGATGAATTGTGGACAAGACGCGTCGTCGTTATGTTTAGTCACTGAGACAATTAATGCTTGTCCTCCATTTAACGTAATTCCTCAATAAATCGCCCGATTTAACATTTTTTATTTTTGCGCTTCTAAGAGTAGTCAATCATTTTCATTATTCACACTTCCCCACGTAAGTTGAAACTATTGAAGTATATGTTACCTTATTGGACAAGGCCCCGCTAATTCCTTCTGCTCATGTGAAACAATCATATCCTATCTTCAAATGGTGCTTTAAAAATGGGAAGGACTTCCCCTTAATCCCGATTTGGAATCACCTATAAATAACGACTTTGTCCTAAAAAAAAACATAAAACAGCCGTCAAAACACCCATTTTTATGCATAATCCTTTTAATGAGGGATTTGATGTATTTTACACTTGACTATTTTATTCAAAAGCTCCAATTAACACCCCTCCTCTACTCAACAGCGAAGCAACGTTATTCTGCACAGTATTCAAATTTAATCTCAAAGAGCACAATGGTTGAGCAAATCTCAAATATGTTAATTGTGATCTTTGAGACCACAGATCATGTTGTGATGTTGGCGTAGAGCGACGATCAAAGGCTTTCAACACAACAACGTACAGACAAGAAATCGGGAAAGTTCTCATTATCTTTTACAAATTTGCCATGTAATTAAAGAGCGGTCTGTTCACTTATCTCAAACGTTTAGGTTCCCTTTCATAAAATGTGACACAATTAGATATGGATGCTGTTCCAATTTTCAACAACTAATAATGACATGTTCTGACTTTCACAGATAAGGAGAAACAATCACTTCACAGTTCCAACACACTCCACCAGCAGTTATCAGCACCAGCAGGGTATCTTGAATAGTGCCATGGCCATGCCAAGTGTCAGTAATCGTGTTTTTTTTTTCTCTCTCATCACTGAGGGGAAGCTTGCTTATGTCGTTAAACGGACATGCTAGTTAACAAAGCACTATTAACCCGGCTTGTCTCTTTCGGCTGCTAACTCTCTGATTCCAACACCACACAGTCTGCCAATTAAGTTAGAATCCTTAGTTAGTGTGGCAGCTTTGATCTCTTTTAACCGGAGCTGAGTCCATAAATCTTACTAAAGAGTCTTTCTTTTTAAGTGGGGTCTAAAGAGCTCTTGGGATCCAGCCGAATGGACTCGTAGACATTTGTGGATCGGCAAATTGAACACAAAGGCACACAGGTGCCTTTTAGGCAAAAACTGAGAAAATTATCAAAACGCTGTGCCGTATGATTTGTTTCAGGGTGTAGGCTGAGCTTCAGCTCTCTTGAAGGATATCTTATGTAGTCATACATAAGTAACTCCACAGTTTAAGAAAGAGAGTTTGAAAACTCCTCCAAAAGTCTAGGCACTTTGGCTCCATTGGGAACTGGCCTTTATGAGATGGCTTTGCTGAGGCTTAGACATCAGCGGTTTTTAACGCTTTCATGCTCGGTATTACACCTTGGTCTGTTGAAAGGCCACCGGGAACTTTTCTTTATGAGATGGTTCAGCTGAAGCTTGGACATCAGTGTTTTCGAACAATTTCAAGTTAGGGATAAATCGTGCTACGCGTATAACTTCCAGTGGAATAAACAAGACAGAAAAAGAAGAGAAAGATCTTGATCATATGTGAGCATTAATGCCTGTAAGTGTAGTTGTGTGTCTCTGTATGGTTTTCTTAGCAAGGTTGAACATGCAGTTGCATTTCACAAATGAAAAAAGGTAGTCAGAAATGACTGTGTGCAAGGACAGAAAAATATAAGTATAGGCAGGTTGCTGGCCTATGTAACGGAAGAAGCTGGGTGCGAATGTTAATAACCAATAGCTGGCATCTCGCTTCCTTTTTCCTCCTTCCCATCTTTTCTCTTTAAAAAAAAAATCTAAATTGCAGTGTTTGCTTGGACTGGCAAACTGACTTCTTCCTGATTTCTTCAGGATACAATGCAGTCACTGCGATTTGTGGTTAGTTTGTTTAATGACGTGAGTCATTGAGACAAGACGCAGTCATTCATGTGGTATTATTGACCAACTGCAGGCATTAATTGTTTGATAAGATCGGCTGAGTACCTTTACAACCCCTGCAGTGATTGAAGCCTAATGCAGGGCTATCATCAGGTCACAAACATGCCTTTGTCCGGGTGAACATGCACATATGTATTTAATTTTAATTATACCAGGGATCTTAGCTCATTTAGCAATGTGCTCTGGATATCCTGTCTTATATAGGATACATGCCAAAAATCTAACACAGACACTTATAGATCAATTATATCAATAGCTGACAGTAATCAGCGTTCAGAAATGAAAACCCAGTTTGAAATTGACTCAACGCAATATTACATTTCATCTTCCAGAGCTAAACCGGGTTACCTCTACATGATCCTTACACACAAAGAAAACCTCCATAACAGCTTAACTAACAAGCTTCAGAAAAGTTTGATTTGGTTTCCAACGAGATGTTTGAATTGAAACATCAATATGAAGACGCTTCTTCAAATAGCACCTGCACTTGTCTCATCACCGAGGATGTGGTCATGAGTGGCAGCTGGGTACAGACACGTCTAGAGAACAGGGAGAGTCGAATGACGGGGAACAGGTTGCTGGAGGTCCAACAAACAACACCCATGACAGGATTACAACAGCCTCTAATTGTCCCGCTCGCAAACAAAGGAGGTGGCGATGATTTATTCATGAGCGGAACAGTTATTAGAGCGTCTAAAGTGCGTGCTGAGGTCAGCCCGGCTCATTAAAAATGAATGGAAATGAAACACTAAGGATGTTGAACCTGAGCATGGAGAATCTGCCCTGGTCTCCCGGAGGACTGCTGTGCTCTCCTGCCGCCACTCCGTACGCGGAGTGATGTAGCGCTACCCCTCTTTTTTACTACTATCTTCGCTCTCTTCGGCTACTTCTTTTGCTCCTGATTCTGCTCAGCTCTCTCCTTGACACTCCTCCCACATCAGATGGCCCGCCACTTAAAACACATGGTGGAAATCAGCAGGGAAACAATGCAGGCTTCTGTTCGACAACTTGCTTATTCTTGTCAATAAGAAGCCCCTTTTAATTCAGACTACAGAAGCAGGGACTATAAGCAGGGAAAAATAATTGTCCCATTTCTGTCTACTCAGTTTTTTCCCCATCTTACGCTACATGACATTTATATACCGTAAATGCCATTTGTTTGATCACAGTGAACTGACTGCATATATTCTTAGCACGGTGGCCCCGTTGGGAACAGCACCCCTAACCTCGGTCGGCGTCCATGATCCATCTGTAATCCTCTGCCGAGGCCTCCTGGAGATTTTCGCTCCATCTTTCTTCACACCCGCCCACTCTACATGGGCTCAGATGCTCCCTCCCTGTACGCAAGTCCTCCACACCCCCCACACCCCCCCGCTCCGCCTCTCACCTCCCCTTTGATCACATTAGCTATCAATAATTGATCCTCCTCCCCTGTGCTCCTGTCACTATGCGTTGTCGCGCCTCGGAGCCGGGCGCCAGGGTCCATCGCATGTCGCGTGACATCTGGCCGATGGCGTTCCAGAAGAAAAAGAACAAGGGAGTATTGTCAGGAACCATAACGATCTGCACCGCGTACTTCTTACCGTCCGAAACAACAACCTTGGTCTTTGCCGCTCACTCCCACCACCCCCCCAAGGGAGGCCCGGGCGTGCTGAGGGGAAGTGGCGAGGAGTCATCATTACTCAAAGGGCTGGTCGCAGGGGAGCGCCACACTGACAAACGTCTCATTACAAGACAGTAGGGAGTCGTGGTCAAATCCATCACTCGCCAATGGCCACAGAGGCAAAGCCCAGAGTGAATAATCAATAAAGTTGAGGAGGATGGAGAAGAGAAAGATAGAAAAGGAGACAGAGACGAGAGAAATACGTTTGTATGTAATTTCCTCTTATCTAGAAATAACTGGATATTGTCGAGCATTGTTTGTGAATTGTACACTTTGGAATTCGTTTAGGGGATGTTTGTATCCAAGGCATTGGACCTTGGGGACCGAACTCATACCCTTTCAACTGGGAGGCGAAGATTCTAACCACAACACTGTACAAACACTTGCTATTGGTTAATAACAAAAGTTGTCCCTGTTTCTTTCATTTGGTAGCATTCTTTTTTTTCCAGCATGTGCTCTGAGTACATACTATACACAAATGCAACAAAGCTGCAAGAAGTCTCCACAAAAGACTTGATTTATGGACTAGATTGTGTATAATTTCACAATAATAAGACAATTTTATTGTTGCATTTGAAAATAAATCCTCCATTGCTCCATTGTGCAAAGTTTTATGGTCAAGTAAATCAAACCTGAATGAAAAGCAAGAAATTTAATTTTTTTCTTATTTATGAAAATAGGAAGATTGTCTCCAAATTTTTGATTGATATTTGCTCCAATGACTTGATTGGATGCTTACAAATAAAACCAAGTATCCAAAGTCGCCTGATGGAACCAATTTGATGTCAAGAGTAAAGATCAACATACGCCCCAGGCTAAGGCGACGATTGGCTCTCTTTCAATGGGACGGTGACATTGTCATCTCGGACACAGCAGAACTTCTGGAGGGAGACCCTTACACAAAACATCCAAGGGGCAGAGAAACGCTTTGTTTTCTTTTTGTTTCTGTTTCGAGTTGTTCTACTGGAGATACTCATGGATCTCAGAAAGGGATTTTAATAAGGGTATTTCTGCAGGGGCCAGCACGGGGTGATATGAAACCTTTACAGACACTTCTTTTTTTACAGTTTACTACTGCTGGCCTAGTTTGTTGTTCGCCAATTACACGCTTACAGATCCACGCCTCCAGCAAAACGGTTGGTCGTAACAAATATGAAGAGAAAGATAGTGAAACCTCCCGTACTCCCAGATTTGTGCTGGTCTGCCCTCAGATATTAATCTAAAGTTATATTTGTGAGACTACTGACAATGTAACAGTAAAGCCTTTTATTTTAGATGATGAAAGTCTACATTACAAAGTCTATGCTAACTAAAACTATAAATGTAAAATATCGTATCATTAGATCTGTGAAACACAGGCCATGTCCTTTGAAAGCCCAAAACATTTTAAGTGGGAATGTAATTATGTTTGTCTTCGCGAGGGAGTGTAAGTGTGTCTCTCTTCATGTCTATTAAAGTTGATCAGCATAAAAGTTGCAGATGTTTTCAAGTGTTTGTGTGTGTGTATTTGTTTTTCTTTTTATATCCATAAGTTTTGGTATGCAAATGGAAAATATATATATGGCAACTATGTAACTATGTAGGTTCTGGGCATGTGTTTTGCATGTTTGAAGGCAATTCTATGAAGGTGTGTATCTATGTATTTGCGTGTGTGTGTGTGTGCGGGTGTAAGGAGGCGTACCAGTGATTTTCTCCAGTTGGGCCAGCGTGTCCTGGTAGGAGCTGACTAGGCCTCCATACTGTGTGATCACCTCCCTCCTCAGAGTGTCCCAGTGGGGCGACAGATCCCCCAGGTCTCTGAGCTCCTGTACCCTAGATAACAAACAGAGGCGCACACAAACAAAAAAACACACGCACACACACACACACACACACACACACACACACACACACACACACACACACACACACACACACACACACACACACACACACACACATACGAATGAAGCAGATGGAAAATTACACAGATATCCATAACAGCCTGTGGCTAGGACAAAATACTGAATCACAATCAATCAATAACGAATATCCTTCTCCATGGCCTTCTAACGTTCTCTACATACATGTCTAAACATTATGCCATGTATACAAAAGTGAAGACTATTTCAACATAACAATGAGGAGAATATTGAGGAAACTGGACCATCAAAATCAGTTGCAGACCATAGCAACTAGCCTTTAAGGGAGAGGGAGCGCAGGAATGACATCAGAATTCTCTTTGTTTAAATAACCTGCTCATGACCTCGTCTAAAGGATAAACTACATTTGCATTTGTATCAGACACATCAGAGCGGATGGCCTACACGCCAGATTGAACAGTAAATTGCGGTGAAAGTATAGGAAATATTTCAGAGACTTTACAATGGCGTTAAGGACAAAGAAAAAATGATACAGGCGGTAACCTGATGATCAGAAGTCCAATTTGTGGGTAATTAGTTACAACCCATAGAAGCTGAAACGCGGCTTGTGTAAGCAATTCTTTAGAATTGTTTGTTGAAAGGAATATAGCTGCATCATGCAGCACTCCAAGCTGTCTTTATCTTGAAAGACTTTACACAGACAGAATTTCATTAACATCAGACCGAGAGAGATCTAACTTAAATAATGCTGTTTTGATGTTTACTACCTTAGCCCTATGTAAACCAGATTAATTGTGGAGGTAAGCATTCTGTGTCCACAGTAAAAATACTTTCTTTCCTGTGTAGCTCAATTTGGTGGGTAGCTCACTTTGCAGTACCACTGCCAAGTGAAAGGGTTTGATTCCCACTTGGTTTTGAATCCCACCAGGCCACAAAGGCTAATAAATGTATCTACTCACAGATTCTCTGGGTTATAATCACCCACTTATGGCAGAACGTAATAAGCATTTGAATCAGGGATATCAGAGCAGACAGCCTACTCGCCCTATTGAACAGTAAATTGCAGTGTCACGATAGGAAATAATTGAGGGAAATGTATAATGGCTTTCAGGAAAAGCTAACAATGATGTATGCATTGTTCCTCGGATAAAGACTACACTGTGTGGACAATTACAACCCCTAAAATGCGATAGCCTGCTTGAATGAGCAATTCTTCCGAATTTTCTCAATAATGAGTATCATTGAAAGAAAAGTGCGGAAAATATGTACTAGTATTTAAAAAGCACATCAGTGGTAGCTGTTATGTTATAGGGCCATATGTGCTTCTGCTTGTTTTCTTCCCTCTGCCAACGTAGTGAAAAGCGCGTGAAGCAATGTTAATGGTAAGATAGGATAAGCTTCACTGATCGTATTCATTGTACGGCTTTTTCTTTCACAGCGGGTCGGATGAAAAACAACACACGGTGACATGATGACCAGCCTCTCTCTCTCTCCCTTGTCTCTGCAGTGGTAAACAAACTTGGTGCAGTGAACTGCCTTCGGGGACAGGGGTAGAGCCACACGCTGGGCGACTGCGCCGCTTAGGAGGTGGTTGTCGGTAAGTAAGGCTGCGCTTCTGGCAGCGGAGGCATGGGGGGCTTCTGGTCTCTTAAGTGAACGGAAAGCCAGCCGACGTACATTACTGATCGAGAGCCGCATAGCCGTATCTTGCGGCACTCCCAGCTGTGTTTGCCTTCCGATGTTTGATACATAATTCCATTTATGTCGCACACACGCACACACACACAAACAGATCCAATTTTAAATAATGCTGTTTTGGAGTTTATTCCCTTAGCCCTATGTAAGCCAGATTAATTGTTGAGGTACGCATTGTTTGTCCACAATACACAACAAATTTGTGTCCTGTGTATTTTGAATAGCACGGGACGGGGTTTGATTCCCTCTGGGTTTATTTCACACTTGGGGCCCCACGCACTCAGAAAGGGTTCCACTGGAAGAAATGTACTAAGACACACTGGGTAACAGCAGCCCCCAAATGAGCTACAATATATCTATAAACAACAATTCAACAGGAACAATCCCCTCTGCATTACTAAATACAGATCACAACTGTTCTTTTAATATCAATGCAGGTGTGGCAATATACGATTTTAAAAGCATGCTGATGTCTCAATGGTGTGCTAAAGACGGCAGTTAGAATGGAGGTAGTCGGAAATTGTACTGGAACACCATCGCTGGTGTAGTGGAGATGTTAAGGTGCATTTCACAGCCAGGGAGATCTTTGCAGGTCCTACTCCACATCTCTCTCTGGCTTCAATCAAATATATTGTTTGAAGCACAGCCACTTTGCCCAAAGTGGCCCCCTAACACCCCCAAATGTGCCATTTTAACCAATCAAATAGCAATATTCTCTGATTTTCCCAGGGTTTCTATAAGGGCCCTTTCACAGTACTAGACAGACACAGTGGTCTTTAACAAATTGCCACAATTCCCAATAATCCATACCATCTGTCTCTCTCTCTCTCCAAACCACTGTTATTTTTGCGTCAGGATGTGGAAGGGTAGCTTTACACACTGACAGACCTGTTATTTGGTGTCAGGGGGGGCAGCAACAAGGGCTTAGGGCTGCGCAATGCTGATTACACAGTAAATAGGGGAACATGTTCGTGGCCAAATTAAGGGGATAAGGCAGCGAAAGGGGAGAGAGAAAACCTATCATCGTGTCCCCTCATCAGAGCTCTATTGTCCAGAAGAAAGTATAGAAGGGAGAAAGGTGAGGCAGAACCAACACCTGGTATTAGATTTGCATTGTAAACCGTACTTTTATCCACAATAAACATTAACTATTACTCACTTAATCGTGGTTAAATAAGCAAAAGAAAGAAAAAGAAAATTGTGGCTTGAGGCTTTCTCTTCCTGTTCTGCAGATTCATCGTTTTTTTCTGGACAGGTAGTTAGTCATTGGCAACAGATTGTCGCAGTTGGTCAGAGGCCATCTAACTAAGAAAACAATCCATGCAACTTAGGGAAGTCCAACAAAACAAAACCGGAACAAAGAAGTTAATAATGAGAACGTTTCAATGGAGCCAACAAGCTAAATAGGGGAGAAAAATAGACCAAATAGTATCACAAAATAATTATCAAAAACACCGGCAGCATAGTAATAGTCAGTGTTTGACTCCCTGGTGAAAGGATCTGGGTTTCTGATCTGGGATCTGAGCAAGCGGCCTAACCACACCCGTCAGTCCCTTTTGATAAAGGCCTCTCTGAAAGGACAAACTAATAACACTATACTATAACAACGTATTCAAGAGTAAGTGGCTGTAAAATGGATTGCGGAAGAAAGTGGACTCAAGAATGTAAGGCAGAGAGGACACAGGCGAGGAGGAGCTGGGGTGAAGCAGACACAACAGGCTTACAGAATGCCTCGTTTTGTCCCCTCCAAAAGCCCTGTCATGGAGCCTCCTTTTATTTCACGGTGTGTTATACTGTCCGCTCAATTTAATCACAGAGGGGTTGGTGTCGCAGGTCAATCCAACCTGTGTGTGCGGAATGCCAAGCGATCTGGGTTGTTTTCTTCACAAAACACACCGTCCCGGGGAAAAACGGCCGCATTTAATGATCACACCGTTTACGTTCTCAGAGAACTCACAGTTATATGAATATGATTATGGGTAGACATTGATAGCTGTCTGGGGATGTTTATATCAAATCAGTTATGCTGATAAGCTCCATTTTTACAAAATCGAACACACACACACACTAACACCGTCACAGAGATTCTCCCACTGTACATTGATAGTTCATATTTAATGAAGTAGTAAAAGAGGACAGATCGTCTGGCAGTAGCATTCTCTAGCCAAACAATATATCACAATGTCACTCCATTCAGATTTTTGCGCCAGTAAAGCACTTAAAAAGCAAATAGCTAGCAGCAGCATTGTCAGACTTGGCTAGCTGGAGAGGCTCCGGAGTCCGTGGAGACATTTATAACCACATTGATGTTGATTATTAAACATATCAACTCAAATATAGCCACTGAGCTATCTCTTGGAGGCTTGATTGGACTGAGAAGCCTTGACTTCTAACCTACTGCAGACACACATATGCTGCCGTGGAAACACTAAACCATTAATTACGTTACAGCTGGTTTGACTTTTGTTGAAGTATCATGGCAAATGTCTTCAAAGACTGTTGTGGACATTCAATGGATTGTGAAATAAACAGCCTCCATCAATTCATCACTTGCTGTCGTATTATTAAAGCTCTGATTGCATCATTGTTGTTGAAAGTATGTGGTTTACCTGTTGTTGCACTTTGGACGTATTCAAGCCTATGGGCCAGTTTACCTTTACATATGAGCAGGCCGATATTAAAACACAATGAACTGTCTTAAGGAACTCTAGTGTTGCCTCAGGGGGAGGACATTTCGATTGACTTTCTGCAACGCATTGGGCTCTTTGTTACACAGGGAACAAGGTAGGGATCAGCTGTGTGTGTGCTTGTGCCCACATCATCTTGACCAGCTCCTCATTCAAACTGCACCCTAATGAGAAGGCTGTAGCGGTTTTGTGGTTTCCATTGCTCTTAGGTTGTGCATGTTATATAACCCATTCAATGTGTGGAGATTAGGAAGAATTCGCTTGTGTTGGTGTGTTGGAGTGTGTATATGTTTGTGTGTGCATTTATTTATGCATGCATGTCTGCGTGTGTGCATGTTTATGGGTTGGTGTGTGTGTGTGTGTGTGTGTGCATTTGTGTGTGTTTGTGGGTGTCTTTGTGTGGGTGTGTGTGTACTGGAGAGGGGGACAATGATTGCAGTGTTTCCGAACGGAGCAGGTGAAGTCCCCTTTGAAGTGATAAACATGGATGAATAATGCATAGCTTCCCCACGACGGCTGCTAATCTTAGGGAATCATTTATGCCTTTTAAAATGTGCCTTCAAGAAGTTAAACACCTTGATAAAAAATCAGCCAGGAACCAACAGAGCGGATATCAAGTTCAACTTTAAATACTGAGTCAAAGTAGTAAAGTACCCCTGAGCTCAGAGTTGAGTGACTGATGCCATGGGCTTACCTTGTCGTGTCTTCCTGAATGTACAAGGACAGCAGCTGCTTGGGCAGGCTGAAGGAGAGAGTGCATTCCTCCATTTGTTCCCGGACCAGCATCCACTTGCTGTCCACTGTCTGGAACCTGTACACCTTGCATACAGGGTTCTTGAACACTTAGAGAGAGAGATGGGGAGAGCGGGGGAAAGAGAGAGAGAGAGAGGGGGAGAGATAGAGGGGGGGGGGGGGAGAGAGAGAGGGGGGGGGAGAGATAGAGGGGGGGAGGGAAGAGCGAGTCCCGAGAAAAATTTAGAGAAGGATATTTGGAGAATTCAAAAAATACAGAAGAACTTGAGACCAATGTCATACCGCAATGACAAATGACCTCATCGACACAAACAAACAAATTCAAACTTTTTACATTTCCAAGACAGCGAAAGGAGCGTTCAAAGCAGCTTTCACGGATGGGGAGACTCAAGGACGCAACTGTCAAGGAACGTTGGAAAGTGGCAAATGAAATTCTATAATCAATAAGTGTGTCTGAGGTAGATAAGGTGCTGCTGGTCCTCCAGGAAAAGGTCTGAACTCTTTTCCTTCACCCCCGCGGAATTAACTCAAAAATACATTACCACGTTATGGCCCCCATAACCATTTCCTTTTCTGTGTTTGTTGTACAGTGATGGATTTAAACTACGACCTGTGGGTTTCCAAACGGCACTCTACAAAACCCCTCACATCCCTCATATACCATCCCGTTCTCTGATTGGACCCTGTTTGCATTCCGTCCAAACTCCTTCGGTTTCGATTGGCTAATGGCAACAATTGAAGACCGGAGGACGGAGAATGTGAGCTGTAATGCTCTTATCTGCATGCTGGCAGCAGAGGGCAGGGAAGGCACAAGCAAAGCCTCAAGCAGAGTTAACAGCTTCCCTCTCTCTCTCTTCATTACCGCAGTGTGGAAGGGAAGTCACTCAGTAGTAAGTCAGTGGTGAAGTACCCGCGGTGGAACTCTGGTAATCTCCCCTCTGTGGCGCCACATAATGTTGCTCCGGGTACATTGGAAATGTGGATGTTTTGTTGGGCTAAAACCATCAGCTGCACCACCACACCTTCAGGAAAATATCTATTCCAACGCGTTTGCAATGCGTTTGCAATGCTAAGCTGTTTACGAATATATAAATATATCTGTGTATGTCTATGTTTATATATGTATAGATAAATACATATTATATTAATATACCTTTATCTATTCTGTCGAGCTCAACTGCTAGAGCACGCCATAAATACTGCCAGGGTTTGGGGTTCCATTCCCAAGAGATTAGGCATTTTATTCCTCATGAAGTCGGGGGGAAACTCTGCACTGGCATTGGCCTACACTACAGACTTAGAATAAATGTTTTATTAGTAAAATAAAGTATACAATATACACGAGGCTGACCATAGCTAGTTTGTCCGCCAACATTAGTGGATATAGATGAGCAGTATTAGACTAAGTGAAGAAGCGCGGAAGAAAGGAAGGAACAAAGGAGAGAACGGGTGAGAGGGTAAGTGAGGGGACAGATGGAAAGGGTCCGGGATAAAGACCCCAAACAGCCGCTGACTCCCACCTCCATCCCAGAAAACAGATTAACCTGTGACCCCGACCCCCCTTGTAGGACCATGCTAATCTGACAGCCAATCAGAGTGCTGCGTGCTTTCATCTCGGCTCTTAAGTCAATTAGTACCCAGAGCTCCTGGGCATGGCCCCCCCTGGGCCCCCCTGGCTGCCACTCACACCCCCAGACCCGCTTTGGGAAAGATAATAAAAAAGAAGAGGCCCCTAAATTGAGTCAATCTACCCTGTGTGTTTGTGTGCTGTGGTAGGGGGGGGGGGGGGTTGGATTGTTTTGAAGGCTGGCAGCTGTGTACCTTTGCGCCAAAAAAACGCCACTTCCTGGCTAATCTTAGATTGAGGAAATGACAATGACACCATGACAACTGGTCAGGGAAGGAAGATGAGAAAAACACACACAAACACAAACACACACACACACACACACACACACACACACACACACACACACACACACACACACACACACACACAGACAACACAAACACAAGGAATGGTTTGAAGAAGAAAGTTGCGAGAGGAGCAAAGAGGTTAGAAAACCCAGAGTCATGGAAGAAGGGAATCAAAATGAAAGCTAATTCATTCTCATTGAGGGACCTCGAAGCTGTGGGAGGTCTGCTTTCTGAAGGCCAACCACATTTCACCTATAGTCAACACATTCCTCTCTCTCTCCATCTCCATAGTTTCCAGAGATGAATATGGTATTTTTGGAGTTGCTTCCTAATTAGTCCAACACAGCTGGCGATATCGTCTGCCACTCCACTAAAAACAAAGGATGCTTACCTAAGTGTCAGGCCAATATCAAATCCCCCATTGTTAGTCCTCATCCTTCTCTCTCTCTCTCTCTCTCTCTCTCTCTCTCTCTCTCTCTCTCTCTCTCTCTCTCTCTCTCTCTCTCTCTCTCTCTCCCATTGTATTTATCTCCAGCTCTCCAAAGAACTCCCAAGGTCAACTCACCCAAGCAGCAATAATCTACATTATTTAATTGAATGAAAAGTCTCTGGAGAGACCGCAACTCCCATTTCTTGCAGGGGTTATTTAAGGGCACTGCATTATAAGTTCATACATGCTAAAAGATGACCAGACTTGGGGAAAATGCTATGTTTTTAGCGAAGGTTAAATGCATTGAATTTTGTGAATTATAAGATAAAGATAATGTTTTTTTATGTTACCGTGGTAATGGACAGGGCAAATTATAGGTGTTTAATTAGTGAACATTACCGGGTCCTGTAGCCAGGCAGCTCTCTCTGTTGACGCAGGCGTGGGACGAGGACTCACACACCATGGCACACTGGAGAGAAGAGAGAGAGAGACATAGAGAGAAAGATTCAAACAGAAAGAGAGAGAGGCTTAAAGTAAATGGCAGCTCATTTACAAGGTACATGTGGAGGAAAAGAAGCCAGTGATTGACATATGGAAATGAAACTTCAACGGTGGCGATGTTCCATCCATATCTCCTTTGATTCTCCTCCATATGTCTGTTACGCCCACAACTCTCATCCTTCAAAACGTTGAGCGTTCTCCACCTCTGCTTATCCCTGCTCACACACAATATCAAGGTGTCTCAACAGCCGACACTCTTGCAAAAGCTACGCTACGCCAGACAGACAAAGCCATTAAAACAGTTCCCATTAACGCACCGTAGCAGTAGATAGAACAGTAGACGTTGAGCTGTGGGGTCCTGCGAGTTCAAAATAAATCGCCTCCTCCCATCCGTGTTTGACGAATGGCGGGCGGCAGCAATGTGTGCGAGTGTGTGTGCGTGTGCTTGTGGTAGCAGAGGGATGGCAAGGTGTTAAAAAGAATGTCCCAGCTGTCAGGGAGGGAGGCTGGTAAACGTACAGCAAAGCTTTTGTCTTCAAGTTATAGAACAATTTAATTGTGTATAATCGGCCAAGTGGATATCCTTAGGAAGTGTCATGAAAATAAATCAGGAGATGAATGCAGCTCGTGAGACAAACAAAGGTCATCATATGTACATTATTGTCATCGCTGGGAACCGAAATCATATTGTCCATCCAAACAAAAGAGATTGAATGAAGCCGGATCTGTTTGTTCTTTTACAAGGACTATTCGGCCGTTCACATTTCTCCCTCTCCAACATCCATCCTGAAATTCAACCTTGGAATAAACAGGCTGTTTATTTTTCCTCGGTGGAGGAGCCTCCGGCTCAGTGCATCATGCGGTTGAATGTGAGAGAGGACGGCACCACCCAACAAAAGTCAACAGCCGCGGTGGGCATCTGGTCCAGGGATGTATCCCCGAATCCTCAAACCATGAATGTTTCAGCGGGAGTCAAATCCAAAGCTTCAGTGGACTCCAGAAATAAAACACCAAGCTACGAAATGATGACGGGGGGTATTATGGGATCCAACACAAGCTCCTTTGTACTCTTGTCTGGTTTTCATAAAAACCTTTTTGTACGCGCATGATATTTGCGTTTCTGGGTTGCATCTTTGTTTGTGAATGCATTGTAAGTCGATTTGGAGAAAAGCGTCAGCTAAATCAATGTGTTATAATGGGATCGATGAGCATCATCACTGCTGGTATTGCATGGCCATTACATTTCATCTGTATGTATAGTGAATTACTTGCATAAATTAGAGACCGCCACAACATGGGCTCGACTACACTAGAACTTGGGGAACATACAGTGTATATTCGTTCATAACTATGGGTTCAGATATTATCATGACAATTTCAGTAGTTCTGTAGACCCTGGGAACTTTGAACATGCAGGTTAGATAATATATAGACCTTTTACATACTATTACTACCAATAAGTACTATTAAATAGTCCTCGAGCACCTTACTTGAAGGCAACTTAGAGTGAACTATAGCTATGAGTGTCTTAGTACCAGGGAGGATAGAGGCATCCTGCCTTATGGTGCCTACAGGTTAGACTATTGACATAGGGGATCAAACCCTGTAACGTTCAGCTGGGAGTTGACAACATAGTCATTATGTACTCTCTGCCTTTTTTACAGTCAGAAGAAGTTGTCACGAGAAGAAGCCATTGTATTGTTTTTTCCATCTTTACTGACTTTGGTTGTGACCGTATCCAGCACACTCAAATTAAATCTGCAGCCCGTGCTTCCCACTCGGTGTCAATATGAATCACTCCTTGGAGGAGGGATATTGAAAACGCTATTGATCCCACCAAACAGCAACAAGGAATTGATTTTTTTCAACAGGTTGATGCATTGCACATCACCCCCAAAGTGAGAAAAAGCAATTTAAGATCTACGATGGGGGACTTTTAAGTATCCCATATTAAGTACTAAAATATAATCAAATAAACAGAATCAATGGATGCATTATGAATGGGAGTACCTATAAAGTTCCTATACTAAGTCGTGTGAGGAACAGACGTTGGCACTCTGCCGATACATCTGTCGTTGTTAGACATCGGGCGGCAGTAGCTCAGAATGTCTAGCAACAATCTGGCAACCAGATGGTCGCGGGTTCAATCCCCAGCGGAAAAACTTGAAGAGTCACGGTTTCCCCTGACTGCTGCTGCGAGCTGGCTGTTCCCTAACCCGGATGACACCCCGGCTGGTGCATGAATGTGTGACCTATGAACAGGTGAATGTGAGGCAGTAATTGTAAAAGGCATTGAGTGGCCCCAGCTATTAAAATCGCTACATAAAGGCAGTCCCCCGTTACTGATGCTGAGCGTTCCTCCATCGTATATTCACTGAGGCCAGCTTGGTCATCGAAGTAATGGTGACAGGCAACAATCTGTCTCCATCTATCTGTGTCATCTGTGGCCACCGTGACGGACTGTTTAACACAGTTTAACAGCTGCCATGCGTCTCTCTCTGTCTAAACCTGTCCCCGGAAAAAAGGGCTACTAATGACGGCGAGGTGATCTATCACTCCCTCGAGCTCGGAAAGCTGGTCTGGAATCGGATGCACACCTCCAAGGGGACCCTACATCCACTACGCACTACACGAAGCCACGCATGTACAAAGACACACAGACACAGGCAGATACAAAAACATTCACACACACACACACGGCAGGATATGGTACTAGAAATCAGCACTCAGAAAACACTGTCCCACACAACTGCAGACACACCGAAACAACAGATTCACATCAAAGAGGAAACTACACTTGCTGCTAGAAATGAGCAATTATCAAACGAGCCTCGCCCTTGAAGTGAAAACGATACAGGACGGTCAGAGCCCGCAGCTGGAGACAGCAGAACCTCTCTCTGGCTGTGTTTCTTGGCAGGGAACAGCGTCAGTGATGGCTCTTTGATGGCCACAATGAGTAAACAGACATGATCAGGAGGCCCCTGAAGCCTCTGTCTTGTTTTATCCCGTCTACCTCTTTATGGGGTCAAATGGACCTGCGTCATCGGCTGCACCCTACTGGCTCCATCTTCTTATGGGGGTGCACATACTCAAACAGACACACACACACACACACACACACCCAGACATACACACGCAAACACGCACACACACATGCCAACTAACATCCCCCCACACACACACACTCATCAGGCTTGGGTGGCCAGATGAGTGTGGCCACCCAATACACACATATCCACACACATGCAGTCACACACAAACAACACACACACACACACACACACACACACACACACACACACACACACACACACACACACACACACACACACACACACACACACACACACACACATCAGGCTTGGGTGGCCAGATTGTGGGGGACAAAGTGGAGAGCGTAGCAGGGAACATCCTATAACCAGCATCAAAAAGGCAGGGCTAGTGTCACTCATCCATGCAAGAGAGACACACACGTACACACAACGCCATATATTGAACAACATTCAACACATCAACATTCCTAACTCATTGGACTGGACAACCAAAATGGTAAATTGTTTGAATAGTCTGCCAACTATCTCCTTATCTCTCTTTTGCCATATATTCATCATTGATCCTATATTCAGCATTGATCCTTCTAATGGTAATACCGTTCAGCGTTAAATTTGGCTTTGGCGTTCATAGAATCTCTGTAATTTAAAGCTAACAGGTCACTCTTGCAAAAGAGGCTTCTAATTTATCTGTCTTTTGTAAAGGCGTTATTAACGGCGTTAACGCAAACCAATTTTAACGGCGTTAAAAAAATTATCGCGCGATTAACGCAATTGTTTTATTTAAAAAAAATAAAACATTTTTTTTTTTTTTTTTTTCTTTGGCTCAAAACATAGAAGCAGTAGCCTGACTGCTATGTTCAAATGACATTTGTTCAAAGCAGTCGTTTAATTGCACTATAGGCTCTTTTTTTGTATCGTCCTGTTTTGATCAGTATATGCCAATGTTGCTATCAATAAAAAATAATTTGCACAAGGCAAGCCGATGCACTTCACCATGCTGATAAGATAATTAAAATGAGAAGAATTCTGGGACAAAAAAATCAAGGGATATTTAGCATAGAAAAAGAATTTGCGATTAAACGCGATTAATCGTGAGTTAACTATGACATTAATGCGATTAATCACGATTAAATATTTTAATCGCTTAACAGCTCTAGTTTTAATCCATGTGCAAACGTGTACATTTATGTCAGTCTATATCACGCATAATGGATTTTCTGCTTATGAGTTATACCGTTATGATATCTAAGCTTTTATTTTGCACCAACAGTACTAATAAACCTAAAAACCCCACAGCAGAGAAAGAGAGAGAGAGCGAGAGTGAGAAAGTGGGATAGAGACGGAAAGAGAGAGAGAAATGTTAATTAAACTCTAAAAACAGCACCTCCTAGGTTCTACGTGCCCCTTGCGACTACAATCTCTGTATTTCTTCATTACACCAAACAGATTCCACAGAGAAATATTGGGAATCTGAAGAGAAATGTGAGTACATACAACTTTGTTGCTTGTCAGGCAGCATCCCATGTGGATGGTTCAATCGTCAGGCTGCCGTCAATCTAACGTAGGAACACACCGTGCTCAGATCTGCTCAATCTCTCTCCCCTCTTTATGCCTCTCTCTCTCTTCGTCCTTCTCTCGCTCCCTCTCTATTCATGCCTTTCTCTCTTTCTTGTTCCTTATTTCCCGCCGTCTCTATGCATGCCTCTCTCTTGTTCCCTCTCTCCCTCTCGTTATTTCTCTCTCTCGCTCCCTCCCGCTCTCTCCCGGTCTCTCTCTCTCTCTCTCTCTCTCTCTCTGTCTCTCTGTCTCTCTCTCTCTCTCTCTCTCTCTCTCTCTCTCTCTCTCTCTCTCTCTCTCTCTCTCTCTCTCTCTCTCTCTCTGTGTTAGCATGAAGAGTGGAGCTCAGCAGTGTGAACAGTATAGAAGGGGATTACGAAGGGAAGAATGGACTTGATGGACAGGATATATCTGCTGCTTGGCCACATTACCACAGACTCTGACAGTAGCAAGGCTGTTACATGCACGCAGAGTACTAGCAAGGCTGGATATCTCTCTCAAAAAACTTTTTTGCTTTGCCTCTTCTTCTTGGAGGATTTTCTATTGTGCAAGAACATAGGAAGTGATTCACGAATTTATGGCAATACATTTATTACTCATTGTAATCATGCAGTCCGAAAGATAGAAAAACCGACAGACACACACATATTCATATACACATACACATGCACATGCAAATTCACACGCACACACACACACACACACAAACACACGCACACACCAAAACCCCCACACACACCCCCAACCAACACAGACACAAACACAATCCCCTTGGGCTTGGCTGAAGTTTTATTTAATCTCAGCAAGGCTACTTGAGCAGTAACAGACTAATCCTATAAGCATTAGCACCAGGAGTGTGGCAAATACACACACACACACACACACACACACACACACACACACACACACACACACACACACACACACACACACACACACACACACACACACACACACACACGTATATGTACAGAGAGTTCCCTCTCCCTCTCTGTCCCCAACCCCGCCTCACCTTCTGCGCCGCGGCGTCTGTTGTGATGTGGTCCATATCCGCCTCCTCCATCTCCCCTACCCTCAGACGACTCACCACCACCGAGCCCCCCGCACACACACCATCAGAGGACCTGCGGCAAGACACAGAGAGAGAGGGAATATCAATATGAATCCATATTTCTTAGTGGGAAAAACAAATAGAATAGCGGGAATTATTAGATACTGGCTTCTCCGCCTCGCGGCACAGTATGCACAATGGGCGAATCAAAAACCTGGGTCCTTGCAGACCCGAGCCCCCTCAACGGCCCGTTGAGATGCATATGAAAATACCTTATGCATATTACATACATGTGTATACAGTAGTAAACACACACACACACACGCACACGCACACACAGACACACATGCACACACACACACAGTAAATATCATACCAACCAACCAATGGTGGGCATATAATCAAGTTAATATTAATTATGCTACTAAATTCACTATTAACAGATCTAAATATGCCTACTGCTCTTTGATGAGGTTGCAAGGCAATAATGGCTCCAAAATGGAGAGTTGTTTTCGAAGAGAATATTCTCCTTTTGCTAGAGTTCTTTGACATGTTTGTGTTGTTTTGACTGCTATGTAGCTTGACATGGAATTTCCATATCTCACCTGCGGGAGTCTGGCTGTAATCTCCTCTGAGATGATGTCAAAAGGCAGACGACTTAATGTGACACACATTCTGTGTCCTTTGACAGTTACCGTCTGGTTAGAAACATTCTTGTCATAGCGAATCTAAAGGCTTTAGCGTTTACAACTGCGACGATATCACCTTGGGGTAATTAACCAAACCGTGGGTTGAGTTGTTGGCTGACGCAGCGCTATCTGCTAAACTCAGCTCCCTTTACCCACTGTCGACAAGCTGTGTTTAACTGGATCCATTTACATGTGCGCTGAAAGAGGCACAGCTTCCCTAATTCAGTTAATTGTGTTTATTTATAGATGTCTTTTCTTTGGACCTCCAACCTGCATTTGAGTAAATCGACCCTGTTTTTGAACAAAATTTATTTTTGTTTGTGCTCATACGAGAGAAATAGAGGAAAGATATTCGTACATATGCACATTTTTTTTTTTATTGATGGCAAATCCCTTTTTTCAGTTAAAAAACACTGTTCCAGGGTAGAATTTCCTGGAACAGGAGGGGGCGACGAGGAACCCAGCAGTGGAAAGCCAGAGACAAAATGGGGACCATCAGAGACGCATCAGGAACGCATTATCCCCTCTCACAGCACGACTCGGCGACAATGAGGAAAACAATCGGGTTATGATACACAGGGAAATCTACAGGGAGACAATGCTAATGATATAATGTCATCCACATAGGCTTGCTATGCTAACTTGGTAATGCTAAGTCTTCCTCTTGATAACCACTATAGGGAAATTATAGCAGGTGCTGATGCTAACGCTAAGTGTAGAGGGCCTCCATAGAAACTATACCTATATCAGGAGGAAAACGATGCCAAATTGTCCGTGTAGCTTCTCCATAAAAAGGCCACATTTCGATATCAGGGAGGTGGCCAATAACAATCTCTTAACCAATGACGTTGCTATGATTAAGGAGGTAATAGAAAATCTATAGTATTGGCTGAAAGACAGACATCCTCAAAATGAAGAATAATGATCCCTGAACAAGGCAGGAGCCAGTTGGACCCGCTGAAATAGAGCTATCCGTAATGCACTCACTTTCACTCCATGCTGACAGAAATTATGCCATGTCCAAGAGCCAGCTAATGGTTCAGAGAGAGAGAGAGAGAGAGAGAGAGAGAGAGAGAATAAGAGAGATATAAGGAGTAGAAAGCTTGGCAGAGTCTTAGAAAATGGCAGGCCAGTCAGGAGGGGAGAGAGAGAGGCGCATTTCAAGGCCAAGCCATCTCTGCTGGGAAGAGGGGGAGGAGGGAGTTAGTTTGATGACTCCCCCCAGGGGAAGGCGAGGTGGGAGAATAGGTGCAGAGGGAAAAGGAGATCCATCCGGAGCACTGGAGGAGAGGATGGGGAATTAGGGAGGGACGGAGCCGGGGTAAAAAAAAATAGAAAAGCGGGTGCAGTTTGGACAGTGTAAGTTTAACTTAGTGTCTTACAACAGTCCCAGAGCAAGGGAAGTAATGTTGGCTGGATTATAAATCAAATTAATGTCCCTTGCTAGACACCTGTCTCAGCGTTTGCTTCTCCACGCTGCCCCCCCCCCCCCCCCCCCCCCCCCCTTATCCTTCATCCCACATCACCATCATCCGCCTTTCCTCTCTGTTCCTGTCTCACTCTCTCCCTCTCTCTCCGTCTCTCCGTCCATCCCTTCCCCTCCTAACTCTTCTCTCGCTTCTCTCTTCCTCCTCCTCACTCTCCCTCCCACTCGCTGTCTATGTCTCTCTCTCTGCTGAGTACTGGGGCGCAGTAGAAGAAAGTCACCCTGACTTTGAAAAAAACAGTGTGAGCTGACAGTCGCCTTACACATAATGGAGAGAGAGAGGGCGAGAGTGAGAGAGAGAGAGAGCAGAGGAGATTAACATGCATCACATTTAGTGTTTGGTCTTCTCGAGGCAAACGGTTCTTGTAGCTCGGACCGGCTACTCTTCAGATTGTCTCGGTCCATCCACTAATGAAAGTTCCCGACTGGAAGCAACCACGAGGACATCTGTAGAAAATCTCTCATGGATAAATGATTTATGCATATTAGAGAAAGAGATCAAGAGGGATGCTGCCAGTTACAGATCTACCGGTTATTATACCCATACAATATGAGTTATCATATATCTATACCTATAACTATATCTAGAGTACTCATACGAACCTCCACAGTATATAATTGTGGGTGCTTGTGCGTCGTAGATTATTGATTTATGCTTTTGGGAGTTATTAAACCTATGAATAGTTTCGATATATCAAAGCTGTACTTTTTGCACCCACAGTGCTAATAAGAAACTGCCCAGCTCATATTGAAATATCTCTACATATATTTTGGTAAAAAAAAAAATCTGCATATCTACTGCACTCCTCCATCGATGTCATGACCCCCACCACAACCACTACCAACACCCCCATGCATCCCCCCGGGCCCCACCATCTCTCTCCGTGCCTCTCTCCGTCTGTTGGAGCTGGCGTGGGCACAAATCTGCAGATTGCTCCTTGCCTGAGATCTCATCCTTCCATAAATCCAATTGGCCCAGGATTACTTTTATGACAACACTTAATCAGACAGCTTTGTTAAAGTGACAAAAATAATGTGCTTAGAACCTTCCGTCGCCGCGAATCTGGCACCTCTGAAAAGGGGACGTCTTATCAAGGAGGCAACGTTCTATTTAAAAAGCTGATCTCCATTTAAAATCCCATCCCGCCGGTTACACAAACACGCCATTCCCCCGTGTGCCACACGTCAGCGAGCGTGGGAGTCCTGGCGCCCGATGGCGGCACTGGAACTGACTCTCTTCACGGTATCTCCCGAGGCTCTGGACGGAGATGGGAGGTTTGACGGCGTCTCGCGCTGAAGCGCTAGCCGTGACCCCTGTTTGATTCCCAGCTTCGGTCCTGCGCTTTTGTTCGAGCATCCCATTGCCTGGTCCCTCTTCACTGTTTCGCCCCGTACAAGCAGCCTCGTGAGACCGTCCTGATCCCGAACCCTCACGTCATCGAGGTTTCTGTCTGGCCTGGATCCCATAATTTGAACGGGAGCTCCCTTCCTCTCAATGGGATCCATGGGGTTTTAGTTTGTGTCGAACAAGGAGTGCCGCAGTCTGCCAAATTCAATTAAATTTTTTCCGCCAAAACAGATTGAACAACGATGTTGAAACTGAAAAAGAATAGCAGATATCTGCAGAGGGGGCTTTTCTCTTATAAGAATTTTTTGTTGCTTTCAACAGAGTCATAAAGAGTGAATGGAGCCGAGGGTCCCTCTGAACCACTGGAGTGTATTTTCTTTTAACAACGTCAGGCTGCAGCCATATTTGGAAATCAATTGCTTTCCAAGCAGTATTCAAGTTTGGGTTTCACTATGAAACCAGGCTGGGCAGCAAGACTGATATTCATAGTGAAACCCAAACTTGAATACTTTGATGATCTCACAAGGCTACCATAAAGGCATAGAAAGTCCATTCAAAATATAAACACAGAATAATCTGAGACACCATATTACTAACTTTGCGAGATGTAAAGAACATTCGGGGGCATTTTTACAAAAGCATTGTGTGCTTGGACACAAACAATGGTTTGTTCCTAACTAATGATTGCCTCAAGTTATTCGACTTTGTATGATCTGCAAACAGTACTCCCCAGTGTTACCATGATCCTTGTCACACAAGAGAAGGTTACTCGGCATCAGACAGAGGTTTTTTTTGTACACACTGTTTGCCGTCCAAAAGAGGAAGCTATAGAAGGGCAGTATGTCGTCAGGAAGCACTGGCAGAGCTAACTTTGAAAAGAGATAGGAACTGCACCAACGCATTAAGCTACTGCAAATGGAACAACTGTTGTTAGACGTTTCCGACACGACTTTCACACTCACACCCACTTGTTTTACATCACAGGTCAGACTCAAATGAGGCAAGCTGGCTCCATATTACTCTATCTTGAGTACATACACTTCAGCAACAGAGACTTCATTGAAAACTTCATCAAGAAATGTTCTACTTTGACCTATTTTTAGTCAGGGAACTGTCGAGATACAATTGGTGTCAGAGAGACTCTTTCCAGTTGCTGGCGTCGGTTTAAAGGAGTCGCTACAATGTCATAAAACCCTTTGCAGATCTCAATAGAAACCCATCAGGGCTAGAGGGGGAAAATACTTTACAGCTCTAAAACCTTCTTACAATATCTGAGCATTCTTGATATGAGATAGGCCCTACCATTTCCTGGTGAACTTCACAGATTGCTTCTTACACTCTCATTCTCACACCCAAACAAACACTGTCATTGTTACACTCGCACACGCATGCTCTATCTCGTTCTTACACACACACACACACACACACACACACACACACACACACACACACACACACACACACACACACACACACACACACACACACACACACACACACACATACTTATTCATACACGCACATTGTTACACGCACACACACACACACCCACACCCACACCCACACCCACACCCACACCCACACAAAGTCTTTCTCTCTCATCCATGCACGCACATTGTTACATGCACACACGAGGAAACCTCTCGGGCAGTGCTACGGCTGTCAGGTGTGTTCCTCCGCAGGAAGCAGGCCGAGAGGCAGGCTACTGACAGGGGAACCAGCAGGGCCGCAGCAGCTCAGCCCGTCACCACCGGCCCCTCATTAGGGGCCCACACTTCAGCAGTGAGACAGGGGGGGGCACACGCACCACCATCTACATCTGCTTTCACACCCCTCACCATGCAACCTGTCCTCCGAACACCCAGCGCCTCCGGGAGGACAACCTACCAGCCAACACCTCGCAACGGGGAAAGATGTAACGTGTCCGCACGTATCAAAAAGAAAATGAAGCGCCGAGGCACGCGGACACAAACAATGAACAACAACAGTTACAGTGACACGTCAGGCAGTGAACTGCGGTCGGGGTAGTTGACCTATATAAAAAGCAGGAAGGAGCTAAGTGTAGTGACAGATGGGAGATGGATGGAGGACGATCGCTACACCACCACGAGGGCTTTAGTGGAGGTGGGGCAGAGTGGAAGTGAATAAGCACAGGAGTGGGAGTCAGCGGTAAGGGGGCCGGGTAGTGGGGAGGCCTGGATGTCGGGACTCCATCAACGTGACATCACCGCTGGCATTGTTCAAGCAGCCGGGCAGACACGCGCAGTTATCGCACACACGCGCACACACGCGCACACACGCGCACACACGCGCACACACTAACTGGGCCTGTGTGGAAAAGTCCCGCCCCACACCCACAGTGTTTCCCTAATAAAGAACCCTGCTCCCGATTCCTCCTGATGAGGTAAACAGAGGCCGCATTAGGCTTCATGTAAAATTCACTCCGACTTGCTTGCATAAGTGAAGAGATAAAATATGTGAAAAATATATGTGTGTTACACTGCACAAACTAGGCCAAATTGCATCATCTTCCTTAAGTTGATATTCATCACTTAGCGGGGAATGCAGTGGACGGTGGTGTTTGAGCACGTGAAAGGTCGCAGGTAATTATTCTCATGTGAATAGAGGGCAGACTGGGAGACTGGATATATATTTACAGAGTATTATGTGTGTTATCGTTTCACTGTAATATCCGGGGCCTTTCAGACTGGATATGGACTGTTAGAGGCCTTCCGATTAAATGCACTACATCATAAGAAGGAATAGCACTCAATGACAAGAATGGAAAAGAGAATTTGCTTACAAAGGAACGCAACCCTAGAACAACAAAAACAACAATGACAAACGATAGAAACATTGAAACCACACGTCACCCTGGAGACCTGACAGCCACTGCGTGAATCGCACCGCGCCAGATGCGTGTTAGGGAGAGGCAATTTGTGCGACGGTAATGTGGCCTGGGGTTTTGGATGGGAGTTAACACTGTGTCAGATCCCCCCGTCGCAGCGCCTCAATAATGTATACCCCTGTGTCTTTATTTGGTAAGTAATTATGGAGCGCACCCAGCGACACACAGAGGCACGTGTGACACGGTGATCGGAGAGCGTAAACTCACAATCAATGGGAAACATAATTGGATTTTGTTGTGCGCACACACTCACACGTACACCCTGCCATAAACGTACACACGCAAACGCACACGCGGTTTGCTTCTGTGAACTATCACCTGTAGATTTTCAATACATCGGACTAATTGGCGCCGGGACTCAACTTAATTTATTGAAAGCCTGTGTCTTCAATGTTTGTGTGCATTTATCTGTTCTAGGTAACACAATACCATATTTCAGATGATGCAATAGGAGTGAGAGAGTGGAAAGAACTGAGCAACCTAACCGAGGGATTGTCACCACTCACAAGTTTCTCTTGTTTTTCCACTCTTAAAGAGCATGTTTTCAAATGAAACCTCAAGCTATCCTAAATAAGAACAGATCTGAAAGCATCTGCAAAACATCTAAACATCGTGTTTTCAAATACCCCCGCGATGTCCCAAGACGCATTGTCTCAATATAGAGAGAAAGAGGGGGAGGGAGACATAAAGAGAGAGAGAGAGAGAGAGAGAGAGAGAGAGAGAGAGAGAGAGAGAGAGAGAGAGAGAGAGAGAGAGAGAGAAAGTGAGAGAAAGGAAGAGTCAGTGGTATTGGGTATTGACAAAGTGTTGAAGCGCAACAAAAGAGAGAGTGCGATGGAAAGAGATAAAGATAGAGATAAGTAGAGTGAGATAACATAAAGGGAGATGGGGAATGAGAGATAAGGACAGAAACAGAGAGGGGGAGCAAGAAAAAAAGAGAGATAACTATACCGATAAAGTGAGGTAGAGAAAAATGTAACCAACATCGCTGCTATTGAGACTGAGTCTTCATGATCATCGTGATAAAGGCCTCATAATCATTTCTCAACAATCTGCGAACGGGCTGACAAGCCAGTGTCCCTGTGTGTTTACGTAAAAACAGATGGCTCTCGCGCAGTAATTGCATCTGAGGGGAAAGAAGCCTACTCACGCTGTATCTGCAACGACAGTTCCAGACAACCACCCATCTCTTTTTTTCGCTTTTGCTCGGGGGGGACGGTGGCGGCTTCTACTGGTGCAGTTTTGCTTGTCTTCATCGTGTGTATCATTGCTCACATTCAATACGAAAAGATTGAAGCCTACAGGATTGCCAGAGAGGATTGCGCTGAGATTGGAACCATTAAAGTGTGTACACAGAGAACACAACAACAACAACAACAACATCAACAACTACGAGCAGGCTCAAGCGTTCTGTGGGCTGATATCTGTCATACTCCTGAATTAGCATGAGCTTAAAATGCTGCCTGGGGTTGGAAAATATAGAAAGGAAAAGTGAAGTATTTTAGCATTTATTTTGTGTCCGTGTTATTTACTCTTCAAAAAGACAGCCTTTTTAGGAAATTGTGATTGATGTAGTTTGAAGGGTTATCTGAGGTTGTGTATATATATTTATATGACTGCAATGAAATAAATGTTCTAGTGTAGTAAACAGTGCTTCTAAATAAATTGAAATGCTCTTTTGAGTTCGAGTAATATTTGACTACGATGGTTATTTGCCATCTCCAGTGCGATGCAATTCGTCAAGGCCTTGGCACACAATAACGACTTAATTTAAAAAGTTGAACCATTCATTCGCAACATATAAATTTACCACCATGTACTGCTTGCCTGGTTGGCAAACTCGGCTCTATATTTTTTTTCGTTTAAAGTTCTGGCTTTTACTATGTTCAAGAAAAACGAAAAACTAAATATAATCTAGTTCTGTACAATTCGTTTTAACTGGCCCACGAGATTATCCCTGTCAAAGGAGCTCGCCTCAGCGAACACAACCTGTCCTTACTGCAAGATAATCATCGCTCTACCACTGCGGACCTGCTCCGATTGTGATGCGGTCTGCCACTAGTGACCTTTATGTGCAAGTATCAAGACAGGGCTGTCCATCTGGGGGGTTGAGTTCTTCCTATAGGGGGTCCTTGGAGCGGTTGTCCTGTGGCTGCGGTCAAACACTGAACATACATGTTTACACAACCCCTTCAGATGGGAGGACCTCAGTATTTGTCTGTTTCTATGACAACAGGAATGGGCATTATCTGAGTAAACCACATTATCTGAGCAAAGGAACCCCCCTTGTAGCCGTTGTGGTATCATGGGCCTTGTTCACCGAGTGGCTATCCCCTACACAGCTAGCATGAAGAACCACGATGCCCGTAGTCGGACCATCTTCAGCTGCAGTATGTACCATTTAAACCCCGGAAAAACGTAATGTGGCAAAATGGCATGCAACCAGGCTGGCTGGGCCACAGGCAGTTAATACAACCAGGTGAAGTTGATGCTCACCTGAAGCCTAATCCAAGCAGACACATGTCTCCAAAGTGAAGTAGTACTTATGAATTCCTTACTGAATAGATCCTTCTCAGTAACTAATGAGCAGGTAGTGACAATACATCTTGCTTGTTTGATGGTCGACACGAACCCCCTAAACACTGTACTATGAGGAGAAATGTCAACTGTATGTGCCGATGCAGCATCCAGGCTGCCACTGTCAATTCGCCTACTCGCGCAAATCGACTTAAAAAGATACCGCCAAGATATCAGCTAGCGAGAAAGAGAAATGGTTTCCCCCTTGTTCTAGGTCGTTAAGGATGTTTCCATCTCTGGCGGTTGTATGCGTCACCTGTAGAGCTACATAGGGATGGGGTTGTTAGAGGGGAGGGCTTGAACGGATCCAAGAAGACATAATGGAAACCAGGAGAAGGGTTGGATATCCCCCCAGGGGAGCGTACACTAACAAGCTGTTATCTATGTTATGGTACATCCATCGTCAGAGAGGATGGAAGGGTGTGATTGTGTGTGTATATGTGTACCGGTATGCATGTGTGTGTGAAAAGCCACATACATGTGCAATCGTGCACCTCTTATGAGCGTGTGAATCTGCAAACTACGGCAAATTGAGACATAGCGAGATCGGGTGTAATTCGCGGCCTGAACTGCTGCGCTGATGTCGGCAGACAGTAAGCCATTGTTGTGCTGTTGCTCCTCCATTGATTCTGGCTGGCAGGAGAGGGGATGGGGATGTCTCTGGGAACTGATGAATCCAGCGAGGGTTTTTCATTTTTTTCGAGTTCAGAGGAATCATGCCCACCTAATCGCCCGGAGGCATAACTACATGCCACTTCTCCTGCTGCCATAGACACAGGCACTCACACACAAAAACACACACAAATGCATTTGCAAGCCAGCAGAAACAAGAGCACATATACACACGCATACACATATGAACATATCCCCCTAGTGTGATAGGCTGGATTGTGGTAGCAAGGACAGGGGTGCAGCTGGGTATGTCAACCTGCCCTGTTAAATGATATTTAGGCTGTCAGGTAAGGAAGCACGAAGCAAATTGCCAGAGAAAGATTGTTTCTACTCTGTATCCCCAGCCAATACATCACTGCCTGATTCCATCTCAAAGTTACCGAGATGCGAGACGGAAGCAGGAGAAAGGGAGGTATGAGTAAGAGGAGAAAGCACGAGCAGTTTCTCACAAGACAACACGGATTAAGGAAAAAATGGAAATGGCTTTAGAATTCATGGTGCTAATCCTCTCCCCCCGAGCAGTTTACCACCTTGGCAGCTCCAAGAGCAGAGCTTTTACAAACATCTTTGGTGACTTGCACTGATCTGTCAAAAGTGACAATAGCACTCTGAAATTATGTTGGTCACACTTTTTTAATTGGCTAGCTTTAGACAGCTAAATGATAAAAATATGTACTCATTTATCTATTTGAAACTCTCGTGAAACTGGCAACAGACATGGTTTCCATAAAAGCAGCCGGTAATCCCTGGTTTCACTTCCGGACCAAAGGCCTGCTGCTGTCTGAGATATGTTTTGTTTGATCACTGAAGAATTCCAGCGTTGACTTACTGACCCCCAATCAATAACTTGTTTTTGTTTAACCAGACAACCATGGCTTGGGTTAAATGAATAGCATTAGCTCTCCACAACTCAGACTGTAGCTGTGCCGTTTATAAAGGATTAGCTGTCCCCAGTTTCAGAATTTGAACCAAGTAGAACATTGTTTAGAATAGAATGACCACACTGGCAGGCTTATAATTTCAAACAATAATACCGTAGCCTAACCTCTTTGCATAATCCAATCAATCACATTCATCTTACACTTGCACTACCTAATAGATATTCAAATGCACTCACTTGGCTATCTTTAAATGCATGTTTTTCCTACAGGGAATCCCTGGAGTTAGCCCAACACAAGACCTTTTGTGCGGGGCCAGACACACCACAACGCATATAAATTCACTCCATCTCATTATTAATGGCAACGCACGCAAGTGGCCCTTCCGCATGTTCATACAACACAAGCGAGATCATCCGAACTGTGTCCACACTACAAGTCAACTTGAAGTACCCCTTGTAATGCTAACAGGCAGATGCATTACACAACAGATACATCAGCACGCCTGGCTGGTTGAGCGCCCAAGCGCCTTGTAGTGGCGCGTTGGTCAGTTCTGTTTACAGGCTTGTTAGCACCAAAGCATTGTTTGATTTAAACTGTCCAATGCAAAGCTACTTACCTTTCAATTATTGTTTGTAGTGTTTTTCCAATTTGAAACTGTATTTCATTTACTACTATTTAGAGATTTGGTAAACCCTTCAACCACAGAGACTGAAATCAAATGAATATCCTTAAGGAGCATCGTGCTGAAGAAAATCTACATCAAGGTTGTGGACATTGGGGATCGAACCCAGTGCCTTTCGGCTAGGTAACCACATGGAATAACTGAATAAGCAGAAGTGTTGACATCCATACATAATGACTCTTGATGATGTGTGAACAAATAATGAGAGGTGTTTAACCATCAGGTTGGCTGAATTTGTTGTTGTGCTGCTTTTATTCCACCTCTTGAAGCCCTAGCAAAAACTGGTTACACTGTATAGAATAGTAAGAATATACTTGCACACACATCTCCCCATAGATGTGGTGGATGTGAGGTTGTTAAAGGTTGTTCAATGAAAACACACAAGCCCTTATTTCTGAGATAGTCTTGCATTGCAAGGCACCAAAACAACAAAGCACTACCTCTTTGTCCTTTGTTCAATAAAACAGAAACAAGAAAATAAGAATTTAACAGCACTGCCGAATACAACAAGACAACTGCTCTCTTTTGCTTTCTCTCCTTTCCATGCAATTTTTGTCCTCATTTACATCTTCCCTTCATTTGGACAAGGACTTGGCATGAGTTGCTCCCCTCTAGACCGGCCGAGCCAAACGACTGGGCAGATTTATTGAAGTAAGCTCTCTGTCTTTGGCTCCCAACGCCATATTTCCCTAGTTTTCCCCTTTATTTATGCACATTGGAGGAGATGAGATACTGAGATACTGTCACAACGATGGGAGATATGGCCAGTGACGCTGGCCTCCATGTTTATTCACCACCGTGTGTTCAAGTTCCCATTCGTTCTATTTAATTATACTATATTATATATGTCCATTATACACACGTTGTCTGTCGTCTGAGTTGGAAAAGTGAAAGTAAAGTATATCCTGTCTTAACGGAAGGGGGTTGAGATGTCTAGCAAGGTGTTGGCCTTGAAGACCGACTGGTTATTTGGTTTATGTGTACGAAAGACTGGGTTTTATTACTGTGCATTTATTCTTGTTTTCCTGAATAAGTATGCTTTTTTTTTTTGCATAGCCAATGTTCTTCATTGTTCTGTAACTGTAATCTGTTTTGGTTTTCATAAAATCCAAACCACATCCAATCCTGGAAGTGGGAGATGGTTTTGTTTAAACATGGATCAGCCACGAAGACGGGATGAACTAGGGTTTACAGCCTAGGGTGACCAGGCACCCCTGACACAGGGACACCTGATACAGAAGTGTCTGCAAAATTAAGTGGGTTAGAATCAACCCTTTATCCTACAAACTCCCTATTGCTGCAAGAAGAAATACAACACTATCCATTCGTACTTTGCGTTTGCTTGTTGCTAATCATATTTGTGGACTTTCCGTTAGCTTACAGTTTTTATGGATGACATGTACGTGGATCATTTTTAACTATTTCGCGGTTCTAGGTCAGGTGTTCAAAGAACTGATCGTGTACCATCAAGCTGGAAGCAAACCCGCACATGTCAAAGCATGACTGCCCATCTTGAATGAATAAGTGAATATCATATTCAGGGTTCTCCCCAAGTAATGTAACAGTGGCACTGTGCCACCATGCTCCTTTCAGCTACCATGTGACTCTTAGCTGTTGTCTAATTTCAGAAAGGGTTAAATTATTTTTTAATGACGCTTCAAAAAAACTACAAAACTACAATATCATAAGTAAGTGCTGTGTGATAAAAGTCAGTCGCTTTCGGATGCACTCTCCGCCGGAGTCCGACTCGGTCAGGGCAAAGCTCAATCCACGGGGTTGGTTGGTCGGGTGTGCGAGGCGTGTCACAAACCCGACCACCCGTGGCTAAAAAGGACCAGGAGCATCAGAAGATTCAATTTTCTGCCTTGCTCTGTGTTTAATATAATGGGTGGTTATTTATGGCGCCATGATTTGTAGTTTGAGCAAAGTTTTAATGAAATTGCACTCCAGCACAAGCCCTATTCTAGAGCAAGTGAAGAAAAGACAAACATGCACTATGCTGGATGATGGAGGGCCGAAAGAAATTGTAATTTCAAATGGGGTCTATTACCTAAGCATTCTGATATATTTTGCCCTTGTTTCAACCCTTGTGCTCCCCCCTGTCCTCCTGAGTGCTTTGCAATAGTGGGAAGGAGAGCTTGCATCACCATTTTGATGAACTCCTGGGGAGAAGCCTGATATCATCCTATGCTGCCAAACTTGTTGGCATGCTTTTATATCATTAAGATGTTTTGATGTTCTACTCATAGTCTGAGCAGATGCGGTTGAAGATATAGCGAATATCACAGCTTGATGTTAAAATCGTATAAATAAAGAACTATCCACTGCGAGATGTTACAAGAACCAAACTCGATATGTATGCAAGGCATCTCAAGAGGGCACTTGTTATGAACGCTAAACTTTCATTGCCAACTACAATGCAAGTTTCGCGGGGCTCTTCAACAAGTATACTCTGGTAAGTATTTGCCCACTGGAGAGCCGTAGTCCTTTTAGTGGTGATGATGAAGAAAGGGATTGTGGAAAAGAGAGAACTGTTAATCACATGCTGCATTATTCAGCATTGCCATTGTATGCCTACGGTTGACTGTCTGCGCAAAAGAAGGGATCACAGTTGAAGGCTAGAGAGTGCTGTTGTTGTTAGTGGGCTGAATGTGTTGTCTTCTTATGAATCTCTCGCATGAGGAAAAACAACAGAAATAGACTATCATTGTACATATGTTTTCCCCATTTACTGTTCAGTAATCGAGCAGAAACTTTAATTCAAAGTGTTTATGTGCTGTTGGTGTGAGAGTTAGAGTTAGACTCTGTGGTTCAAACCCGGAACTTCCAACACCCTAGCGGCAAAAGCCACATAAATATGAAGAAAGCTACATACATATGAAGAATGAAGACTAACGCATATTTTGATTCTTACGGTAAAGCTGTGTATTGCTGGATTCTGTCCTCTACTCTGCTAATAAAACCAAAGTAAATGAATCATCCTTTGAAACGCAGTAAGGAGCAGGTTTTTCCTCGACACTCGCTCAACACAGATGCTTTTAGGCCTTAAACCGTGCCTCGGGTGATCTTTGATGTCCGTGCCAATTCTGCATAATTTTGCATAATTACCATGACAGGTAATTATGCAGAAATAAATGTTCATGCAGCCTTATTTTATATAAAGATGGGGTGCCAGTAAATTTTTGTGGCAGACATTGTAATTTGCCTCAAAACATGCATAATCATTTTTCTTTCCAAGTAATACAGACTAAAACACCAAAAATAATCGAAGTGATAAAGACCTAGTTATCATAAAACCTACACTATAATGTGGCCTACTTTTAGAACATCATATGCTGCATCACACTATGACAACACAATATTCAACATATATATATATACACAGTATATCTCAACGATATGGTAAATAACTATCATGAACTATCAGATTTCCTGCTGTATTGTATATTGCATGGACTCAGTGATGGTACTTATGTTCTCATAAATTATGTATAATATTTTTTTCTGAATATGATTGTGCAGCACCGGCCAGATATTTTAGTATTCTGCCTATGAGCCCTGTAGCCCAGGGATTGGTGAGATTATGCAGAAGAACATTGTGGAATTGCAACCCCAGTAGCACCATAGGGGAAATATGGAGGTTGTATGTGTACTTATTGCACATTGATGCCATTGCCATCAATGTGTGTGTGTGTGTGTGTATGTGTGTGTGTGTGTGTGTGTGTGTGTCTGTGTGTCTGTGTGTCTGTACATGTAGAGGTGTTTGCAAATGCTACTGCATACAGGAAGTAAGTGCTCATTTGTAAAGGAGCCTTCACATGTGCAGACCACTGATAAACATATGCCCAAAAGCGCCACACTCAAATTGAAACGGCCCAAGAAAGCTTTAGTGTCTCTAAAACACTGATGTACAAGTGGCGTCCTATTCAGCGCGGCAGAGAGATGGCAATACACAAGAAAGACATTTAGCATTTTTTATAATTTTATATGTTTTGTAATTATTCCCCTTTTACATTATTCATAACTAAATATTTGATTGCCCCTTCAGTATAAACAGAGCCGCTAATGACTACACACAGTGGTATAAGTGTGTGTGTGTGTGTGTGCGTGTGTGTGTGTGTGTGTGTGTGTGTGTGTGTGTGTGTGTGTGTGTGTCTGTGTGTGTGTGTGTGTGTGTGTGTGTGTGTGTGTGTGTGTGTGTGTGTGTATGTCTGTGTGTGTGTGTGTGTGTGTGTGTGTGTGTGTGTGTGTGTGTGTGTGTGTGTGTGTGTGTGGGGGAGGCTGTGTGTGGGACTGTCACTAGGGATGCAAGGCTACTAAGTACTCAACGGAATAGAGTAATTAGAGAGACTATATTTAACATGCAGCAAACAAACATACTTACACATGAGACACACACACGCGCACAGACACACAAACAAATACACACAGACATGCAATTTTACAGATGGACCTGTGCACATTAACCCACATGAACACACATACACACACACAGCCTCGACGCACCAAGCACCGCTGTACCGTGCTAAAACATTGCCTCAGAAGCCAGACCCTCCCTTGCCAATAATGCGCACGTCGACAAACACACATTCTCCCCAGACCACCATCGTCTTAAATGGACTACATAGGGTTAGGTTATGCGCGGTGGCTAAAATGCAGCCGGACGGTCAGCCATGGATCAGTGCACCCTGCAGGGAGGATGGGGTGGGAAGTAGGATATTAAAGTGCCATTATCATAATAGCTGGCTAAGCTATTACTGGTGTGACAAAAAGGAGAGGCCGGCCCCTTTGGGAACGTAAAGGAAAGACAAGGAGCCGTGGAGCGCATGCACTTGTCTGTGATAATGTGACTTTTTACCATTTTCAAATCTGGACACACCCACCAACACGCCCGAACACACACATACACACACAAACACCCCACTCACACACAAACACACACTCACGCACCCCAACACACGCCACACACACTCACACACGCCCCACTCACGAACACACACATGCACACATATTCAATCCAATCACACACCCCAACACACACCACACAGACAGGCGCACACACACACACACACACACAACACACACACACACACACACACACACACACACACACACACACACACACACACACACACACACACACACACACACATATAAAGTCAGTTCCAGCCCTACACACTGGAAGTGAAACTCTCATCAGAATCAAATCTAACTGTGTTGCAGAACTGGGTCGCACACTGCCTCTCGGAGTGAGGGTATGAAGTTGAGGAGATAACGAGCGCCAGAGAGTGTGGTGACCTAGAGAGTGAGGGAGAAGCAGGGGCAGAGCATGAGAGATAGAGAGAGAGAGAGAAAAAAAATGGGATAATGTCAAGGATAACTGACAGCAAAACAATTATAAGAAGAAATGAAAAAAAAGTCAGATCCCAAGGCAATGCAAAGCTGAATGCACAGTCGATTCTAGTTTGTGTCGGTGTGTCTTTTTCTTCTGTGTGTGCGTGTGTGTGTGTGTGTGTGTGTGTGTGTGTGTGTGTGTGTGTGTGTGTGTGTGTGTGTGTGTGTGTGTGTGTGTGTGTGTGTGTGTTAGAGCACCTACAAATGGTTTGTTTATGCCTTGTGTGTCGACCTCTGTGTGCTTGTGTACCACCTACATTGTGAGTGTGTCCTTGTTTGGACAGCCGTGTCTGTGTAGCGTGGATGGGGTGTGGAGGGAGCTTGGCTTCCTCCTCACAGATAATAATCACTCCTCCCCAGAGTGTACAGCATCACACACATTGCTGCAGACCCAGTGCCTCTGTGGCTAAAACCGCACTCTTCTGCATTGTGTCCCAGGATCTCGTGTTTTGGAAAAACAACCCTGCTGCTTAATACAGGCACAACTGCTTACAGCAGAGAATACAACAGGTCTTCAAATCTATGTTAATGTATTCCTCATTCCAGGGGGGCTCTAAATATAATATTTTTTAAATAAGGGTCAAACCCCCCCATTATGCAATGTCATTTTTGGAAGTTGTTGGGATTCAGTGAGAACCGGGGTAATTCGATTTTGAGAGAACGTTGGTACCCTTTAAATACAGTTTACGCTGTGATATACTGTGATTGTTTTATATATATAACACAGCCGATAAAGCGTCAAGTGGTGAGAGGTGTGCAATATAACAGCATTGTTAGATTACGGCGGACCTAGAGCTTAATGCACGACAACTTAAGAAAACACACGCAAATAGACTCAACCCATGCAAAGAGAGCCAACACAAGCAAATTAAGAGACAACATCATAAATTTGACAACACGTGCGCATCGTTTAGGAGATGCACTGCAAATTACGGCAACAAAATACAATCCAGACACAACACAATACAGTAATGTGCCACAATTAAACCAAACGATAGGGGAACTGTTTCCAGAGGATAATAAAAAGTGATGAACACGTCTGTTCATGCTTGTTGTTGCTGCCACGGTTTGCAGATCATGACGTTGTTGAAGTCGGCTTTCCGTCATTGGTTTTAGAAATGAGCCAAAAATGTAATTGTCGTTGGTTTATTTGAACATTTTGATCATAGGATTCAGATATTACTGCAAATAGCTGGCAACAACAAGCGTGTTCAGCTGTTGTCATCCCTTTAAAGTGTCATCTGGAAACACTTCCACTATGGTTTGGCATAATTGAACAGAACATTTCTTTAATGTGTTGGGTCTGTATTGTGTCTGGATTTGCATTGCGAGTTCTAAATGTTGCCCGTGTCTGAAGTTGCAACATCCAAAGCTCTCATGGCCACCATAGCAATAACTTGATCCTGATTGGTTGATAACGTGGGGCATACGTTCTTTTTCAATAACAGGACACCTCCTCCTTTTGTCAGTTTCCGAATTAACCACTCCAAATATAACAGTGACAAAAACTGTGAAAAGACCTAAAGATCAGATGCTCCCTTGACAACGCAAATTTAAAATTCTCAAGCACCGTGGAAGAACAAATTAAGGTAACTGTATATGTAATCATTGTAGATTACTGTTTTAGAAGCAGAAATAACCACGCTTTACGATATTGGAAAATAATGTACTTTGGCGATAGTAAGCAGCTTTGTCTTCCCCTCAGCTGCATCAACCCACCCATCGGACTTGTGATTTATTCGTGATTTATTCCTCATGTCACAAAATCATACATACAAACCATTTCTCTATTGCATATTTTCCAAATTTCCTCATCTCCCGTCCGCTTGCCAATCTTCGTAAGCTGAAATCGACCCATTAACTCCAATGCAACACACTAATTGAATGTCGAACTCATGACTGTTCAGATAAACAATAACGAATAAAGATGGATTGAAACATCAATATCATTGTTGGGGCTGGGTAAGTCCAACACAGATCCATCATAACCTTTTGCATGTTAAAATATCATATATGCCGCAGTAATGGGCAGTAATGCTGAGAATAAATGATGTCTGGGAATGTGTCAGGGTGGTAATAGTGGTAAGGCCAACAGGCTACTACCTACATGGCCAACAATGTCGAAATTCATCAGACGTGGCAGATTGCTACAGTAAATGTCACGGTTTATCACACACATGCACGTACATACACACACTCACATTGGCCTGCACTCACACCAATACTCGGCAATTCAACTAAATTAAACATTAACATTACACAGATAAGACCTCATGGGACCGCGTTAATCACAGTTAATCATTACAACTCAGCCACCAAACCTCAACAAATTACTCTATTCATATAATCAGTGAATAAGAGTAATTTGTTTAGTTAGTAGCTGCATCTGCATTCGACAAACAAAACGCGAAGACGTTGAGCAGGTAAAAACCACGGCTGACTAAAGAGAGACGGACGTTGTTGTCAAGCGAATGTGGACCTTTCCATAATGGAGATCCTGCCGGTATAAAACCAGATATCTTAAACCAGAGTTGGGCCAGTCTGCCTGAGCTGGCGAGACGAATCATTGCGCATTCTCTTTAAAAACCAACATCTGCTCCTTGATTAGCTAACTCTCTTCTTACTTCAAAGAAACTGCAGCCAAGCGCACAGCCAAAGCACTCTCCTGCCCTGCCTGCTGCCCTGATGGTAAATGGATCTGTGTGAGCATTACGGCTGCTTATTGTTCTGAGTGCATCTGTTAGTGTTTGTTGAGGACCTCAATACAAGAGTGGGTATCTATGTGTGTGTGTGTGTGTATGTGTGTGTGTTTGTGTGCGTGCATGTATGTTTCTGCATGTGTGCCCGCATGTGTGTTTGCATGTGTGGTTATTTATGTGTTTGTGTGTTTGTATGCGTGTGTGTGCGCTTTTGTATGTGTGTGTTTGTGTTTGTGTGTGTGTTTATATTCGTTTATATGTGTGTGTGTGTGTGTGTGTGTGTGTGTGTGTGTGTGTGTGTGTGTGTGTGTGTGTGTGTGTGTCTACGTGTGTTTGTGCGTTTGTGCGTTTGTATGGATGTATGTGCGTACACAGGTCTGGCTGCAGACCGTGAGAGCTCCCTCTCCTCATCACTGCAGTAGCTGGAGGTGCCCTCGGAGGATGTGGAGCTTCACAGGCCCTCGGCTCGCGTATCCGCAGCCCGCCTCGCTTATTCAACATGACACTGGCAGGAGATGTTGAAAAAGGTGACCCGAATCAAACTGGTCGTACCTCACAGGAAACACAAAACAATCCGTGACACACATCCTGAGCAGCCCGATATGAAACGGAAAAGCAAGGCGGACCGGAGAGGACAAGAAAAAAAGTATAAATATATATATATAAGACGACGGGGGGAATGGGCTTTGAAGTGGGGCAGCCTTATCAATAAGAATGATATTTAGAAAAAAGAGAAAAGGACATCAAAGCGTGAGTGAACTCTGCTTCGAGGCCGAGGTAAAAGCTGGGGAGGCTTGCTGCTGGGGGGAAAGACCAATTTCCTGTAGGTATTTACTTACAGCACCAATGTAAATGCCGGGTTTATTACTCCACATTCATATTGCTTTAAGATCCTCAGAGGAGTGTGGGGGTGAGGAGAAACGAATCCGTGCAGACAAAGAAGTTTGTGCTTTGAAGCAAAGTCGGCCAAGTTATTTTCCCCACTCGACCATCACCACCTCCTCCATCACCACCTCCTCCACCACCACCTCCTCCACCACCACCACTGACTGGTTGGTTGGTTGGAGGCTGGAGTGTTGTGCGATGGAGCGTGTAATCCTTAAATACAAGGCAGGATTCCACTCTTGTTCCTGAGAGTGCTGCTGAATCAGAGCATCTTGGCTGACAGAGCTCTTTGGAAACCGTGAATCATGGAGTTGTCCGTGGGTCAATCAGTCCAAAGGCAGGCTGCCTGTTATGACAACCATACCACAATGCCAGTCAGATCTGAATTAGTTCGTTTTTCTCCAGTGAATTACCACGTGGCTGATTGCATGTGTGTGGATGTCTAAGTGCATTTGTGTGTGTTTGTGTTTGTCTGCGGGTCATTGTGAATTTGTGTGTTTGTCTGAATGCGTTTGTGCGTGTGCGTGCGTGTGTGTGAGTGTGTTTGACTGTGCACGTTAAGGTGTGTGTTTGTGTCTACATTTTACCTCCTCTCTACAGTGAAGCACTTTCCCATTGTTACTCCACTTTCCCCTGCCATTCCAAAAAGGTTGAAAATACATGCAACATGTGCACAGCTGAACATGTGTGGGCATACACACACACACACACACACACACACACACACACACACACACACACACACACACACACACACACACACACACACACACACACACACACACACGGACACACACATACACGCTAACACTGCAGATGAAAAGGAGGGGGGACCGCATAATATCTATCCTTATTGCAGTTCATGCTGTCAATCACCCCAGATACAATTATACCCACGGCTCAGAGTTCACCTGCAGGAAATGAGAAAGAATACCAGAGGTACCACCACAAAGGATACGACTGAGGCTTGCCATATTGTATTGCCAGAGGGAGCCTGGAGCACTGGGGCACAATGCAGTAGGGAGACGAGACATCTCAACCCCAGCGCCAGACTGGGAATATGGGACTTATATTGCTCACTTAACTAGGTAGGTGAAGCATGAACCAGTGCATCTGTACTATATGGTAGATACATCTTCACGTCTTCATTATTGATAAACATATCCATATGGAGCTCATATTCTGATCCCCCCCTGAGGCAAGTTGTGCATAGCATAATAACATAGTTAGTATCAAACATGGAGACAAGATTTTCGAAATGACACCTTGCTCTTTCCACAATCCCACGTGGTTCAGTTGAACTTTAAAGCTTTATTTATATATTATTAAATGTGTATGTCTACATTGTATTCTTTAAATGTTATGCTGTCGTGGGTTGCACTGTATTGATCTACCGTAGCAGATCTTTACCAAGTAACTTTGTTAACTTAAATGTATGACATTAATAATACAACGATATGTGTCTCAGCATACATGCATAGACATGCATAGGTACACACACACACACACACACACGCACACACACACACACGTAGACCTGCATGGACACATGTGTGCGCACACACACACACACACACACACACACCCAAACCTCAAACATTTTCCGCAGTCCCCCTTGCCTCTGCCTCCCCCCTATCCCCATAACACTCACACGCCCACTCACACACCGCCTCGCCCCCACACCCCCCCACAGCCACACACCCTCTCATGCAGCTCGTCGCCAACAGCTCTTTGTCACGGTGTCCTCACCTGAGGTTTATGGTCAGACGCTGGTCCGTGGCCCTCAGCAGATCACCCACAGAAAAGGTTGCGCTCCCCAGGAACACGCTCTGCAGGGACATAGATAGCAGCACGGTCAGAATACACAGACGGCTAGGGTCAACGAGACTGAACAGATGGACGAGGTGCAGCACACATTCATAGGACACATTAAAGGTGCTGTAGGTGAGATTGGAGTGTTTAACATGAGAGACCAGAAAAGGAGCAGAAGAGAGTAAGATTCTTTTAATACATCACCCCCCCCCCCCCCCCCCCCGCCATTAAAGTAGTGTTGCATTCACAGACCTGTGATTGACTGGTAAGATGGATTCATCAAACCATTTAGGGTAATAAATGCCCTAATTGGTCATAAATGAGCTGGTGGTGGTCTAAAATCAAGATATTCTTATAAAGAGGCAGGTGCACTGAACAGCAACAGAAATCCTCACAAAGCACTTCACAGCTTATAGCTGACCGGCGGCTTGGAGTCATCAAGAGGTCAGGGGTCCGACAGCGTTTGACTCGAACAGCAACCAGCAAGTCGGACTGCCGCAACTTCCCCTGCTAAGCCACAGTTATTTCAGCCCCACGCAAACAGGGGTAGACGTGCACGCCTTTTGATCACAGTGAAGAGTCACCCGACAGCACTACACACTGTTCCGTCAGCAATGAGGGGGAGCACTTCCTCCCCCTTATTTTCGCCCTTGCGGTCCTCCTGACATCTTTCCACAGGCGTGATCTGTATTTGTGTAAGGTGGGGTGGGGGAGGAGGGGGAGGCGGTAGAGGCTGGCGGAGGAGGTTGCGGCAGCCAACCAGGGCAGGGTGGGGGGCAGGGTGGGGGGTGGGGGGGGGATGTCAGCGCAGGAGAACTGGGTCACGGCGAGTGGATTCCAGAACAAGCCCATCAATAACCAAGAGAGATGGGCCATGTTTCATGAAGAGTCACACTCACGCTTCTAGCGCCAAACCCGCCCCACCACCCCCGCACACACACACGCACACACACACACACACACACACACACACACACACACACGCACACGCACACGCACACGCACACGCACACACACGCACACAGAGGCACACACACACGCACACACACACACACACACACACACACACACACACACACGCACACAGAGGCGCACACACACACACGCACACAGAGGCACACATATGCCCCTGTGTACGGTGCACGTGGCTGTATGTGGACACGGGCACACATGCACTCACACACACAAACATACACTCACTCCCCGATGCCCTTCGTATGTAATTGCAAAACCACACACGCACACACAGCGACAGACACACACACACACACACAGACACACACACACACACACACACAGCGACAGACACAACACACACACACACAGACCCACACACACACACACACACGCATACACAGTAGCCTAGCTGCAGGATGAGAGGTGTGGAACTGTGCCAAGGACAGCGGTGACTGTGAGGCCCGCTCAAAGAGAGTTATGAAAATCAACACCCAAACTTGATTTCTGTCACCAATGACCTTGGGTGTGCCTAACTTACAGACGTGCGTTTGCGACGCTCCTAGCACACTACCTCTTGGCCCCAAAGCGTATGGTCGAGCTAGAGCATAAGGCCAGAAGACACATGGGTAATGGTGCGTATCGTCCTAATCAGTTTAGAGTCGTTGTTCCAGCGGCGTGCCAAGGAACTCTAACGTTCACAACGATCTCACGCACACCTGACTCCACTAACAAAGTGTGTACCACACTAGTGATCAGGGTTATCAGTACACTCAGGTTTGTGAGAGTGGAGGGGAGGATGTGCATCTGGTCCCAACGGGGCTGTTAGCAGATCTAATTCGGTGTACAACATACACATATGGGTAAGTATTTTCGTAGGTGTTGTCTACTGCAGCCGAGCATTACCATAAATAGTCACCAGTCGGAATGAAACCGAAAACTTCCCAGTGTCGAGTTAAAGAACGAACAACCTCTCATCAAGTGGAACCCACAGAAGAGCTACGAAGGCACCAGGTTCAATATGTTACATTTGACCAGTATCAGTATGGGAGTTTGGGGGGCAGGATGCTGCAATGTTTTGGGTGTTTGACTGCCAGGACTGGGTTTGATCCCCAATGTCTACAGACTACCTGCAACCATCCTTGATCAAGAAGCCTTACCCCTACCTGCTCCATAATGACCTGCAATCAAATTCATCGAAATTTCTTTGGATAAACCATCTGCTCGATGTTATTTAAACTCATCTCATACTAACGTCATTGTGAATTTGCGAATTTACTAATTACTACTATTTACTACAATCCGATAACTGAATATGTCATCAAACAAAAGCTGATGCATTTCTTGCTGCAGCTAAAAAGCTATGGTGGTCAGCAGGAACATCAAGTGTAGGGTTGAATGGGGACGGAGACAAGCATAGAGGCCACAAAGGCGACCACATCGCCACCAGCAGATCGCCAATGCAAACACAATGAGACACTGACGGACACGGGGGTCACACGTCTTGATGCATCGGGGGGTCTCCGCGCTCAGACACACGGCTAATTCAAAATGACATCGTTCAAGTGATTCCCCGTGGCATGACACTGCATCCATCAGACGCAACGTGTTGCATTCGCTGTGTTTAGCATAGAGAGCCGAGGGTACATTGAAAGATTGATTGTGGCTTAAATTGTGTCGCTGACGACTTTACTACCTCTTTCTTTATTGCTCATACTACGTCTCCCTTCCAAGCCCTCCAAATGGCACTCACTAGCTCTCTCCCTCTCATGCTTATTCACGTACTCTCTCTCTTGTCTTTTTCTCTTCCTCTCTTTGCCCACTCCCCTGAATCAGAAAAAGGGCATCCTGTCTACTGACCTTTTCTCTCCATCACTTCCTGCCCAAACCTTTTTACTGCAAGACCATGAATCTCCATGTTTATGGCAACAAACCCTGCACAGCACAGAGGCTAAGCCACGCACACACACATACACACATACACACTAACACACACACACACACACAACACCGTAAACAGACACCCTCACACGCACAAACACCAGACACACACAAACACACGTTCTAACCGACATGCACACACAAC